>NW_028188462.1:600000-897000 GCF_964204655.1 Triturus cristatus
CCTTAACCAGTAGGCCAGAGTAAGAGTTAAGTCCTTAACCATTAGGCCAGAGTACGAGTCTAAGACCTTAGCTATTAGGCCAGAGTAAGAGTTAAGACCTTAGCTATTAGGCCAGAGTAAGAGTTAAGACCTTAACCAGTAGGCCAGAGTTAGAGTTAAGACCTTAACCATTAGGCCAGAGTACGAGTCTAAGACCTTAGCTATTGGACAGAGTAAGAGTTAAGACCTTAGCTATTAGGCCAGAGTAAGAGTTAAGACCTTAGCTATTAGGCCAGAGTAAGAGTTAAGACCTTAACCAGTAGGCCAGATTAAGAGTTAAGACCTTAACCAGTAGGCCAGAGTAAGAATTAAGACCTTAACCATTAGGCCAGAGTACGAGTCTAAGACCTTAGCTATTAGGACAGAGTAAGAGTTAAGACCTTAGCTATTAGGCCAGAGTAAGAGTTAAGACCTTAACCTTAGTCCAGAGTACGTGTCTAAGACCTTAGCTATTAGGCTAGAGTAAGTGTTAATACCTTAGCTATTAGGCCAGAGTAAGAGTTAAGACCTTAGCTATTAGGCCAGAGTAAGAGTTAAGACCTTAACCAGTAGGCCAGAGTAAGAGTTAAGACCTTAACCTTTAGGCCAGAGTACGAGTCTAAGACCTTAGATATTAGGCCAGAGTAAGAGTTAAGACCTTAGCTATTAGGCCAGAGTAAGAGTTAAGACCTTAACCATTAGGCCAGAGTACGAGTCTAAGACCTTAGCTATTAGGCTAGAGTAAGAGTTAAGACCTTAACCAGTAGGCCAGAGTAAGAGTTAAGACCTTAACCAGTAGGCCAGAGTAAGAGTTAAGACCTTAACCATTAGGCCAGAGTACAAGTCTAAGACCGTAGCTATTAGGCCAGAGTAAGAGTTAAGACCTTAGCTATTAGGCCAGAGAAAGAGTTAAGACCTTAACCAGTAGGCCAGAGTAAGAGTTAAGACCTTAACCATTAGGCCAGAGTACGAGTCTAAGACCTTAGTTATTAGACCAGAGTAAGAGTTAAGACCTTAGCTATTAGGCCAGAGTAAGAGTTAAGACCTTAACCAGTAGGCCAGAGTAAGAGTTAAGACCTTAACCATTAGACCAGAGTACGAGTCTAAGACCTTAGCTATTAGGCCAGAGTAAGAGTTAAGACCTTAGCTATTAGGCCAGAGTAAGAGTTAAGACCTTAACCATTAGGCCAGAGTACGAGTCTAAGACCTTAGCTATTAGGCCAGAGTAAGTGTTAAGACCTTAGCTATTAGGCCAGAGTAAGAGTTAAGACCTTAGCTATTAGGCCAGAGTAAGAGTTAAGACCTTAACCAGTAGGCCAGAGTAAGAGTTAAGACCTTAACCAGTAGGCCAGAGTAAGAGTTAAGACCTTAACCATTAGGCCAGAGTAAGAGTTAAGACCTTAGCTATTAGGCCAGAGTAAGAGTTAAGACCTTAACCAGTAGGCCAGAGTAAGAGTTAAGACCTTAACCATTAGGCCAGAGTACGAGTCTAAGACCTTAGCTATTAGGCCAGAGTAAGAGTTAAGACCTTAGCTATTAGGCCAGAGTAAGAGTTAAGACCTTAACCAGTAGGCCAGAGTAAGAGTTAAGACCTTAACCATTAGGCCAGAGTACGAGTCTAAGACCTTAACCATTAGGCAAGAGTAAGAGTTAAGACCTTAGCTATTAGGCCACAGTAAGAGTTAAGACCTTAACCATTAGGCCAGAGTACAAGTCTAAGACCTTAGCTATTAGGGCAGAGTAAGAGTTAAGACCTTAGCTATTAGGCCAGAGTAAGAGTTAAGACCTTAACAATTAGGCCAGAGTACGAGTCTAAGACCTTAGCTATTAGGCCAGAGTAAGAGTTAAGACCTTAACCATTAGGCCAGAGTTTGAGTCTAAGACCTTAGCTATTAGGCCAGACTAAGTGTTAAGACCTTAACCATTATGCCATAGTACGAGTCTTAGACCTTAGCTATTAGGCCAGAGTAAGAGTTAAGACCTTAACCATTAGGCCAGAGTACGAGTCTTAGACCTTAGCTATTAGGCCAGAGTACGAGTCTAAGACCTTAGCTATTAGGCCAGAGTAAGAGTTAAGACCTTAGCTATTAGGCCAGAGTAAGAGATAAGACCTTAACCAGTAGGCCAGAGTAAGAGTTAAGACCTCAACGTGTAGGCCAAAGTACGAGTCTAAGACTTTAGCTATTAGGCCAGGGTACGAGTCTAATACCTTAGCTATTAGGCCAGAGTAAGAGTTAAGACCTTAACCATTCGGCCATAGTATGAGTCTAAGACCTTAGCTATTAGGCCAGAGTAAGAGTTAAGACCTTAACCATTAGGCCAGAGTACGAGTCTAAGACTTTAGCTATTAGGCCAGAGTAAGAGTTAAGACATTAACCAGTAGGCCAGAGTAAGAGTTAAGACCTTCACCAGCAGGCCAGAGTACGTGTCTAAGACCTTAGCTGTTAGGCCAGAGTAAGAGTTAAGACCTTAACCATTAGGCCAGAATAAGAGTTAAGACCTTAGCTATTAGGCCAGAGTAAGAGTTAAGACCTTAACCAGTAGGCCAGAGTACGAGTCTAAGACCTTAGATATTAGGCCAGAGTAAGAGTTAATACCTTAACCTGTAGGCCATAGTAAGAGTCTAAGACCTTGGCTATTAGGCCACAGTGAGAGTGAAGACCTTAACCATTAGGCCAGAGTACGAGTCTAAGACCTTAGCTATTAGGGCAGTGTAAGAGATAAGACCTTAGCTATTAGGCCAGAGTAAGAGTTAAGATCTTAACAATTAGGCCAGAGTACGAGTCTAAGACCTTAGCTATTAGGCCAGAGTAAGAGTTAAGACCTTAACCATTAGGCCAGAGTACGAAACTAAGACCTTAGCTATTAGGCCAGAGTAAGAATTAAGACCTTAACCATTAGGCCAGAGTACAAGTCTAAGACCTTAGCTATTAGGTCAGAGTAAGAGTTAAGACCTTAATCAGTAGGCCAGAGTAAGAGTTAAGACCTTAACCAGTAGGCCAGAGTAAGAGTTAAGACATTAGCTATTAGGCCAGAGTAAGAGTTAAGACCTTAACCTGTCGGCCATAGTGCGAGTCTAAGACCTTGGCTATGAGGCCATAGCAAGAGTTAAGACCTTAGCTATTAGGCCAGAGTAAGAGTTAAGACCTTAACCATTAGGCCTGAGTACGAGTCTAAGACCTTAACCAGTAGGCCAGAGTAAGAGTTAAGACATTAACCAGTAGGCCAGAGTACGAGTCTAAGACCTTAGCTATTAGGCCAGAGTAAGAATTAAGACCTTAACCATTAGGCCAGAGTACGAGTCTAAGACCTTAGCTATTAGGACAGAGTAAGAGTTAAGACCTTAGCTATTAGGCCAGAGTAAGAGTTAAGACCTTAACCAGTAGGCCAGAGTAAGAGTTAAAACCTTAGCTATTAGGCCAGAGTAAGAGTTAAGACCTTAACCTGTCGGCCATAGTACGAGTCTAAGACCTTAGCAATGAGGCCAGAGCAAGAGTTAAGACCTTAGCTATTAGGCCAGAGTAAGAGTTAAGACCTTAACCAGTAGGCCAGAGTAAGAGTTAAGACCTTAAACATTAGGCCAGAGTACGAGTCTAAGACCTTAGCTATTAGGCCAGACTACGAGTTAAGACCTTAGCTACTAGGCCAGAGTAAGAGTTAAGACCTTAACCATTAGGCCAGAGTACGAGTCTAAGACCTTAGCTATTGGACAGAGTAAGAGTTAAGACCTTAGCTATTAGGCCAGAGTAAGAGTTAAGACCTTAGCTATTAGGCCAGAGTAAGAGTTAAGACCTTAACCAGTAGGCCAGAGTAAGAGTTAAGACCTTAACCAGTAGGCCAGAGTACAAGTCTAAGACCTTAGCTATTAGGCCAGAGTAAGAGTTAAGACATTAACCAGTAGGCCAGAGTAAGAGTTAAGACCTTAACCATTAGTCCAGAGTAAGAGTTAAGTCCTTAGCTATTAGGCCAGAATAAGAGTTAAGACCTTAACCAGTAGGCCAGAGTAAGAGTTAAGACCTTAACCATTAGGCCAGAGTACGAGTCTAAGACCTTAGCTATTAGGCCAGAGTAAGAGTTAAGACCTTATTTATTAGGCCAAAGTAAGAGTTAAGACCTTAACCAGTAGGCCAGAGTAAGAGTTAAGACCTAAGACCTTAACCATTAGGCCAGAGTACGAGTCTAAGACCTTAACTATTAGGCAAGAGTAAGAGTTAAGACCTTAGCTATTAGGCCACAGTAAGAGTGAAGACCTTAACCATTAGGCCAGAGTACGAGTCTAAGACCTTAGCTATTAGGGCAGAGTAAGAGTTAAGACCTTAGCTATTAGGCCAGAGTAAGAGTTAAGATCTTAACAATTAGGCCAGAGTACGAGTCTAAGACCTTAGCTATTAGGCCAGAGTAAGAGTTAAGACCTTAACCATTAGGCCAGAGTACGAAACTAAGACCTTAGCTATTAGGCCAGAGTAAGAATTAAGACCTTAACCATTAGGCCAGAGTACAAGTCTAAGACCTTAGCTATTAGGCCAGAGTAAGAGTTAAGACCTTAACCTGTCGGCCATAGTGCGAATCTAAGACCTTGGCTATGAGGCCATAGCAAGAGTTAAGACCTTAGCTATTAGGCCAGAGTAAGAGTTAAGACCTTAACCATTAGGCCAGAGTACGAGTCTAAGACCTTAACCAGTAGGCCAGAGTAAGAGTTAAGACATTAACCAGTAGGCCAGAGTACGAGTCTAAGACCTTAGCTATTAGGCCAGAGTAAGAATTAAGACCTTAACCATTAGGCCAGAGTACGAGTCTAAGACCTTAGCTATTAGGACAGAGTAAGAGTTAAGACCTTAGCTATTAGGCCAGAGTAAGAGTTAAGACCTTAACCAGTAGGCCAGAGTAAGAGTTAAAACCTTAGCTATTAGGCCAGAGTAAGAGTTAAGACCTTAACCTGTCGGCCATAGTACGAGTCTAAGACCTTAGCAATGAGGCCAGAGCAAGAGTTAAGACCTTAGCTATTAGGCCAGAGTAAGAGTTAAGACCTTAACCAGTAGGCCAGAGTAAGAGTTAAGACCTTAACCATTAGGCCAGAGTACGAGTCTAAGACCTTAGCTATTAGGCCAGACTACGAGTTAAGACCTTAGCTACTAGGCCAGAGTAAGAGTTAAGACCTTAACCATTAGGCCAGAGTACGAGTCTAAGACCTTAGCTATTGGACAGAGTAAGAGTTAAGACCTTAGCTATTAGGCCAGAGTAAGAGTTAAGACCTTAGCTATTAGGCCAGAGTAAGAGTTAAGACCTTAACCAGTAGGCCAGAGTAAGAGTTAAGACCTTAACCAGTAGGCCAGAGTACAAGTCTAAGACCTTAGCTATTAGGCCAGAGTAAGAGTTAAGACCTTAGCTATTAGGCCAGAGTAAGAGTTAAGTCCTTAACCAGTAGGCCAGAGTAAGAGTTAAGACCTTAACCAGTAGGCCAGAGTAAGAATTAAGACCTTAACCATTAGGCCAGAGTACGAGTCTAAGACCTTAGCTATTAGGCCAGAGTAAGAGTTAAGACCTTAGCTATTAGGCCAGAGTAGGAATTAAGACCTTAACCATTAGGCCAGAGTACGAGTCTAAGACCTTAGCTATTAGGCCAGAGTAAGAGTTAAGACCTTAGCTATTAGGCTAGAGTAAGAGTTAAGACCTTAACCAGTAGGCCAGAGTAAGAGTTAAGACCTTAACCATTAGGCCAGAGTACAAGAGTAAGACCGTAGCTATTAGGCCAGAGTAAGAGTTAAGACCTTAACCAGTAGGCCAGAGTAAGAGTTGAGACCTTAACCATTAGGCCAGAGTACGAGTCTAAGACCTTAGTTATTAGGCCAGAGTAAGAGTTAAGACCTTAGCTATTAGGCCAGAGTAAGAGTTAAGACCTTAACCAGTAGGCCAGAGTAAGAGTTAAGACCTTAACCATTAGACCAGAGTACGAGTCTAAGACCTTAGCTATTAGGCCAGAGTAAGAGTTAAGACCTTAGCTATTAGGCCAGAGTAAGAGTTAAGACCTTAACCATTAGGCCAGAGTACGAGTCTAAGACCTTAGCTATTAGGCCAGAGTAAGTGTTAAGACCTTAGCTATTAGGCCAGAGTAAGAGTTAAGACCTTAGCTATTATGCCAGAGTAAGAGTTAAGACCTTCACCAGTAGGCCAGAGTAAGAGTTAAGACCTTAACCAGTAGGCCAGAGTAAGAGTTAAGACCTTAACCATTAGGCCAGAGTAAGAGTTAAGACCTTAGCTATTAGGCCAGAGTAAGAGTTAAGACCTTAACCAGTAGGCCAGAGTAAGAGTTAAGTCCTTAACCATTAGGCCAGAGTACGAGTCTAAGACCTTAGCTATTAGGCCAGAGTAAGAGTTAAGACCTTAGCTATTAGGCCAGAGTAAGAGTTAAGACCTTAACCAGTAGGCCAGAGTTAGAGTTAAGACCTTAACCATTAGGCCAGAGTACGAGTCTAAGACCTTAGCTATTGGACAGAGTAAGAGTTAAGACCTTAGCTATTAGGCCAGAGTAAGAGTTAAGACCTTAGCTATTAGGCCAGAGTAAGAGTTAAGACCTTAACCAGTAGGCCAGATTAAGAGTTAAGACCTTAACCAGTAGGCCAGAGTAAGAATTAAGACCTTAACCATTAGGCCAGAGTACGAGTCTAAGACCTTAGCTATTAGGACAGAGTAAGAGTTAAGACCTTAGCTATTAGGCCAGAGTAAGAGTTAAGACCTTAACCTTAGTCCAGAGTACGTGTCTAAGACCTTAGCTATTAGGCTAGAGTAAGTGTTAATACCTTAGCTATTAGGCCAGAGTAAGAGTTAAGACCTTAGCTATTAGGCCAGAGTAAGAGTTAAGACCTTAACCAGTAGGCCAGAGTAAGAGTTAAGACCTTAACCTTTAGGCCAGAGTACGAGTCTAAGACCTTAGATATTAGGCCAGAGTAAGAGTTAAGACCTTAGCTATTAGGCCAGAGTAAGAGTTAAGACCTTAACCATTAGGCCAGAGTACGAGTCTAAGACCTTAGCTATTAGGCTAGAGTAAGAGTTAAGACCTTAACCAGTAGGCCAGAGTAAGAGTTAAGACCTTAACCAGTAGGCCAGAGTAAGAGTTAAGACCTTAACCATTAGGCCAGAGTACAAGTCTAAGACCGTAGCTATTAGGCCAGAGTAAGAGTTAAGACCTTAGCTATTAGGCCAGAGAAAGAGTTAAGACCTTAACCAGTAGGCCAGAGTAAGAGTTAAGACCTTAACCATTAGGCCAGAGTACGAGTCTAAGACCTTAGTTATTAGACCAGAGTAAGAGTTAAGACCTTAGCTATTAGGCCAGAGTAAGAGTTAAGACCTTAACCAGTAGGCCAGAGTAAGAGTTAAGACCTTAACCATTAGACCAGAGTACGAGTCTAAGACCTTAGCTATTAGGCCAGAGTAAGAGTTAAGACCTTAGCTATTAGGCCAGAGTAAGAGTTAAGACCTTAACCATTAGGCCAGAGTACGAGTCTAAGACCTTAGCTATTAGGCCAGAGTAAGTGTTAAGACCTTAGCTATTAGGCCAGAGTAAGAGTTAAGACCTTAGCTATTAGGCCAGAGTAAGAGTTAAGACCTTAACCAGTAGGCCAGAGTAAGAGTTAAGACCTTAACCAGTAGGCCAGAGTAAGAGTTAAGACCTTAACCATTAGGCCAGAGTAAGAGTTAAGACCTTAGCTATTAGGCCAGAGTAAGAGTTAAGACCTTAACCAGTAGGCCAGAGTAAGAGTTAAGACCTTAACCATTAGGCCAGAGTACGAGTCTAAGACCTTAGCTATTAGGCCAGAGTAAGAGTTAAGACCTTAGCTATTAGGCCAGAGTAAGAGTTAAGACCTTAACCAGTAGGCCAGAGTAAGAGTTAAGACCTTAACCATTAGGCCAGAGTACGAGTCTAAGACCTTAACCATTAGGCAAGAGTAAGAGTTAAGACCTTAGCTATTAGGCCACAGTAAGAGTTAAGACCTTAACCATTAGGCCAGAGTACAAGTCTAAGACCTTAGCTATTAGGGCAGAGTAAGAGTTAAGACCTTAGCTATTAGGCCAGAGTAAGAGTTAAGACCTTAACAATTAGGCCAGAGTACGAGTCTAAGACCTTAGCTATTAGGCCAGAGTAAGAGTTAAGACCTTAACCATTAGGCCAGAGTTTGAGTCTAAGACCTTAGCTATTAGGCCAGACTAAGTGTTAAGACCTTAACCATTATGCCATAGTACGAGTCTTAGACCTTAGCTATTAGGCCAGAGTAAGAGTTAAGACCTTAACCATTAGGCCAGAGTACGAGTCTTAGACCTTAGCTATTAGGCCAGAGTACGAGTCTAAGACCTTAGCTATTAGGCCAGAGTAAGAGTTAAGACCTTAGCTATTAGGCCAGAGTAAGAGATAAGACCTTAACCAGTAGGCCAGAGTAAGAGTTAAGACCTCAACGTGTAGGCCAAAGTACGAGTCTAAGACTTTAGCTATTAGGCCAGGGTACGAGTCTAATACCTTAGCTATTAGGCCAGAGTAAGAGTTAAGACCTTAACCATTCGGCCATAGTATGAGTCTAAGACCTTAGCTATTAGGCCAGAGTAAGAGTTAAGACCTTAACCATTAGGCCAGAGTACGAGTCTAAGACTTTAGCTATTAGGCCAGAGTAAGAGTTAAGACATTAACCAGTAGGCCAGAGTAAGAGTTAAGACCTTCACCAGCAGGCCAGAGTACGTGTCTAAGACCTTAGCTGTTAGGCCAGAGTAAGAGTTAAGACCTTAACCATTAGGCCAGAATAAGAGTTAAGACCTTAGCTATTAGGCCAGAGTAAGAGTTAAGACCTTAACCAGTAGGCCAGAGTACGAGTCTAAGACCTTAGATATTAGGCCAGAGTAAGAGTTAATACCTTAACCTGTAGGCCATAGTAAGAGTCTAAGACCTTGGCTATTAGGCCACAGTGAGAGTGAAGACCTTAACCATTAGGCCAGAGTACGAGTCTAAGACCTTAGCTATTAGGGCAGTGTAAGAGATAAGACCTTAGCTATTAGGCCAGAGTAAGAGTTAAGATCTTAACAATTAGGCCAGAGTACGAGTCTAAGACCTTAGCTATTAGGCCAGAGTAAGAGTTAAGACCTTAACCATTAGGCCAGAGTACGAAACTAAGACCTTAGCTATTAGGCCAGAGTAAGAATTAAGACCTTAACCATTAGGCCAGAGTACAAGTCTAAGACCTTAGCTATTAGGTCAGAGTAAGAGTTAAGACCTTAATCAGTAGGCCAGAGTAAGAGTTAAGACCTTAACCAGTAGGCCAGAGTAAGAGTTAAGACATTAGCTATTAGGCCAGAGTAAGAGTTAAGACCTTAACCTGTCGGCCATAGTGCGAGTCTAAGACCTTGGCTATGAGGCCATAGCAAGAGTTAAGACCTTAGCTATTAGGCCAGAGTAAGAGTTAAGACCTTAACCATTAGGCCAGAGTACGAGTCTAAGACCTTACCAGTAGGCCAGAGTAAGAGTTAAGACATTAACCAGTAGGCCAGAGTACGAGTCTAAGACCTTAGCTATTAGGCCAGAGTAAGAATTAAGACCTTAACCATTAGGCCAGAGTACGAGTCTAAGACCTTAGCTATTAGGACAGAGTAAGAGTTAAGACCTTAGCTATTAGGCCAGAGTAAGAGTTAAGACCTTAACCAGTAGGCCAGAGTAAGAGTTAAAACCTTAGCTATTAGGCCAGAGTAAGAGTTAAGACCTTAACCTGTCGGCCATAGTACGAGTCTAAGACCTTAGCAATGAGGCCAGAGCAAGAGTTAAGACCTTAGCTATTAGGCCAGAGTAAGAGTTAAGACCTTAACCAGTAGGCCAGAGTAAGAGTTAAGACCTTAAACATTAGGCCAGAGTACGAGTCTAAGACCTTAGCTATTAGGCCAGACTACGAGTTAAGACCTTAGCTACTAGGCCAGAGTAAGAGTTAAGACCTTAACCATTAGGCCAGAGTACGAGTCTAAGACCTTAGCTATTGGACAGAGTAAGAGTTAAGACCTTAGCTATTAGGCCAGAGTAAGAGTTAAGACCTTAGCTATTAGGCCAGAGTAAGAGTTAAGACCTTAACCAGTAGGCCAGAGTAAGAGTTAAGACCTTAACCAGTAGGCCAGAGTACAAGTCTAAGACCTTAGCTATTAGGCCAGAGTAAGAGTTAAGACCTTGGCTATTAGGCCAGAGTAAGAGTTACGACCTTAACCTGTAGGCCAGGGTACGAGTCTAAGACCTTCGCTATTAGGCCAGAGTAAGAGCTAAGACCTTAACCATTAGGCCAGAGTACGAGTCTAAGACCTTAGCTATTAGGCCAGAGTACAAGTCTAAGACCTTAGCTATTAGGCCAGAGTAAGAGTTAAGACCTTAACCAGTAGGCCAGAGTACGAGTCTAAGACCTTAGCTATTAGGCCAGAGTACGAGTCTAAGACCTTAGCTATTAGGCCAGAGTAAGAGTTAAGACCTTAACCAGTAGGCCAGAGTAAGAGTTAAGACCTTAACCATTAGGCCAGAGTACAAGTCTAAGACCTTAGCTATTAGGCCAGAGTAAGAGTTAAGACCTTAGCTATTAGGTCGGAGTAAGAGTTAAGACCTTAACCAGTAGGCCAGAGTAAGAGTTAAGACATTAACCATTAGGCCAGAGTACAAGTCTAAGACCTTAGCTATTAGGCCAGAGTAAGAGTTAAGACCTTAGCTATTAGGCCAGAGTAAGAGTTAAGACCTTAACCATTAGGCCAGAGTACGAGTCTAAGACCTTAGCTATTAGGCTAGAGTAAGAGTTAAGACCTTAACCAGTAGGCCAGAGTAAGAGTTAAGACCTTAACCAGTAGGCCAAAGTAAGAGTTAAGACCTTAACCATTAGGCCAGAGTACAAGTCTAAGACCGTAGCTATTAGGCCAGAGTAAGAGTTAAGACCTTAGCTATTAGGCCAGAGCAAGAGTTAAGACCTTAGCTATTAGGCCACAGAAAGAGTTAAGACCTTAACCAGTAGGCCAGAGTAAGAGTTAAGACCTTAACCATTAGGCCAGAGTACGAGTCTAAGACCTTAGCTATTAGGCCAGAGTAAGAGTTAAGACCTTAACCAGTAGGCCAGAGTAAGAGTTAAGACCTTAACCATTAGGCCAGAGTACGAGTCTAAGACCTTAGCTATTAGGCCAGAGTAAGAGTTAAGACCTTAGCTATTAGGCCAGAGTAAGAGTTAAGACCTTAACCATTAGGCCAGAGTACGAGTCTAAGACCTTAGCTATTAGGCCAGAGTAAGTGTTAATACCTTAGCTATTAGGCCAGAGTAAGAGTTAAGACCTTAGATATTAGGCCAGAGTAAGAGTTAAGACCTTAACCAGTAGGCCAGAGTAAGAGTTAAGACCTTAACCAGTAGGCCAGAGTAAGAGTTAAGACCTTAACCATTAGGCCAGAGTAAGAGTTAAGACCTTAGCTATTAGGCCAGAGTAAGAGTTAAGACCTTAACCAGTAGGCCAGAGTAAGAGTTAAGACCTTAACCATTAGGCCAGAGTACGAGTCTAAGACCTTAGCTATTAGGCCAGAGTAAGAGTTAAGACCTTAGCTATTAGGCCAGAGTAAGAGTTAAGACCTTAACCAGTAGGCCAGAGTAAAAGTTAAGACCTTAACCATTAGGCCAGAGTACGAGTCTAAGACCTTAGCTATTGGACAGAGTAAGAGTTAAGACCTTAGCTATTAGGCCAGAGTAAGAGTTAAGACCTTAGCTATTCGGCCAGAGTAAGAGTTAAGACCTTAACCAGTAGGCCAGAGTAAGAGTTAAGACCTTAACCAGTAGGCCAGAGTAAGAATTAAGACCTTAACCATTAGGCCAGAGTACGAGTCTAAGACCTTAGCTATTAGGACAGAGTAAGAGTTAAGACCTTAGCTATTAGGCCAGAGTAAGAGTTAAGACCTTAACCTTAGTCCAGAGTACGTGTCTAAGACCTTAGCTATTAGGCTAGAGTAAGTGTTAAGACCTTAGCTATTAGGCCAGAGTAAGAGTTAAGACCTTAGCTATTAGGCCAGAGTAAGAGTTAAGACCTTAACCAGCAGGCCAGAGTAAGAGTTAAGACCTTAACCTTTAGGCCAGAGTACGAGTCTAAGACCTTAGATATTAGGCAAGAGTAAGAGTTAAGACCTTAGCTATTAGGCCAGAGTAAGAGTTAAGACCTTAACCATTAGGCCAGAGTACGAGTCTAAGACCTTAGCTATTAGGCTAGAGTAAGAGTTAAGACCTTAACCAGTAGGCCAGAGTAAGAGTTAAGACCTTAACCAGTAGGCCAGAGTAAGAGTTAAGACCTTAACCATTAGGCCAGAGTACAAGTCTAAGACCGTAGCTATTAGGCCAGAGTAAGAGTTAAGACCTTAGCTATTAGGCCAGAGAAAGAGTTAAGACCTTAACCAGTAGGCCAGAGTAAGAGTTAAGACCTTAACCATTAGGCCAGAGTACGAGTCTAAGACCTTAGTTATTAGACCAGAGTACGAGTCTAAGACCTTAGCTATTAGGCCAGAGTAAGAATTAAGACCTTAACCAGTAGGCCAGAGTAAGAGTTAAGACCTTAACCATTAGACCAGAGTACGAGTCTAAGACCTTAGCTATTAGGCCAGAGAAAGAGTTAAGACCTTAGCTATTAGGCCAGAGTAAGAGTTAAGACCTTAACCATTAGGCCAGAGTACGAGTCTAAGACCTTAGCTATTAGGCCAGAGTAAGTGTTAAGACCTTAGCTATTAGGCCAGAGTAAGAGTTAAGACCTTAGCTATTAGGCCAGAGTAAGAGTTAAGACCTTAACCAGTAGGCCAGAGTAAGAGTTAAGACCTTAACCAGTAGGCCAGAGTAAGAGTTAAGACCTTAACCATTAGGCCAGAGTAAGAGTTAAGACCTTAGCTATTAGGCCAGAGTAAGAGTTAAGACCTTAACCAGTAGGCCAGAGTAAGAGTTAAGACCTTAACCATTAGGCCAGAGTACGAGTCTAAGACCTTAGCTATTAGGCCAGAGTAAGAGTTAAGACCTTAGCTATTAGGCCAGAGTAAGAGTTAAGACCTTAACCAGTAGGCCAGAGTAAGAGTTAAGACCTTAACCATTAGGCCAGAGTACGAGTCTAAGACCTTAACCATTAGGCAAGAGTAAGAGTTAAGACCTTAGCTATTAGGCCACAGTAAGAGTTAAGACCTTAGCTATTAGGCCAGAGTAAGAGTTAAGACCTTAACAATTAGGCCAGAGTACGAGTCTAAGACCTTAGCTATTAGGCCAGAGTAAGAGTTAAGACCTTAACCATTAGGCCAGAGTTTGAGTCTAAGACCTTAGCTATTAGGCCAGACTAAGTGTTAAGACCTTAACCATTATGCCATAGTACGAGTCTTAGACCTTAGCTATTAGGCCAGAGTAAGAGTTAAGACCTTAACCATTAGGCCAGAGTACGAGTCTTAGACCTTAGCTATTAGGCCAGAGTACGAGTCTAAGACCTTAGCTATTAGGCCAGAGTAAGAGTTAAGACCTTAGCTATTAGGCCAGAGTAAGAGATAAGACCTTAACCAGTAGGCCAGAGTAAGAGTTAAGACCTCAACGTGTAGGCCAGAGTACGAGTCTAAGACTTTAGCTATTAGGCCAGGGTACGAGTCTAATACCTTAGCTATTAGGCCAGAGTAAGAGTTAAGACCTTAACCATTAGGCCATAGTATGAGTCTAAGACCTTAGCTATTAGGCCAGAGTAAGAGTTAAGACCTTAACCATTAGGCCAGAGTACGAGTCTAAGACTTTAGCTATTAGGCCAGAGTAAGAGTTAAGACATTAACCAGTAGGCCAGAGTAAGAGTTAAGACCTTCACCAGCAGGCCAGAGTACGAGTCTAAGACCTTAGCTGTTAGGCCAGAGTAAGAGTTAAGACCTTAACCATTAGGCCAGAATAAGAGTTAAGACCTTAACTATTAGGCCAGAGTAAGAGTTAAGACCTTAACCAGTAGGCCAGAGTACGAGTCTAAGACCTTAGCTATTAGGCCAGAGTAAGAGTTAATACCTTAACCTGTAGGCCATAGTAAGAGTCTAAGACCTTGGCTATTAGGCCACAGTGAGAGTGAAGACCTTAACCATTAGGCCAGAGTACGAGTCTAAGACCTTAGCTATTAGGGCAGAGTAAGAGTTAAGACCTTAGCTATTAGGCCAGAGTAAGAGTTAAGATCTTAACAATTAGGCCAGAGTACGAGTCTAAGACCTTAGCTATTAGGCCAGAGTAAGAGTTAAGACCTTAACCATTAGGCCAGAGTACGAAACTAAGACCTTAGCTATTAGGCCAGAGTAAGAATTAAGACCTTAACCATTAGGCCAGAGTACAAGTCTAAGACCTTAGCTATTAGGTCAGAGTAAGAGTTAAGACCTTAATCAGTAGGCCAGAGTAAGAGTTAAGACCTTAACCAGTAGGCCAGAGTAAGAGTTAAGACATTAGCTATTAGGCCAGAGTAAGAGTTAAGACCTTAACCTGTCGGCCATAGTGCGAGTCTAAGACCTTGGCTATGAGGCCATAGCAAGAGTTAAGACCTTAGCTATTAGGCCAGAGTAAGAGTTAAGACCTTAACCATTAGGCCAGAGTACGAGTCTAAGACCTTAACCAGTAGGCCAGAGTAAGAGTTAAGACTTTAACCAGTAGGCCAGAGTACGAGTCTAAGACCTTAGCTATTAGGCCAGAGTAAGAGTTAAGACCTTAACCATTAGGCCATAGTATGAGTCTAAGACCTTAGCTATTAGGCCAGAGTAAGAGTTAAGACCTTAACCATTAGGCCAGAGTATGAGTCTAAGACTTTAGCTATTAGGCCAGAGTAAGAGTTAAGACATTAACCAGTAGGCCAGAGTAAGAGTCTAAGACCTTGGCTATTAGGCCAGAGTAAGAGTTAATACCTTAACCTGTAGGCCATAGTAAGAGTCTAAGACCTTGGCTATTAGGCCAGAGTAAGAGTTACGACCTTAACCTGTAGGCCAGGGTACGAGTCTAAGACCTTCGCTATTAGGCCAGAGTAAGAGCTAAGACCTTAACCATTAGGCCAGAGTACGAGTCTAAGACCTTAGCTATTAGGCCAGAGTACAAGTCTAAGACCTTAGCTATTAGGCCAGAGTAAGAGTTAAGACCTTAACCAGTAGGCCAGAGTACGAGTCTAAGACCTTAGCTATTAGGCCAGAGTACGAGTCTAAGACCTTAGCTATTAGGCCAGAGTAAGAGTTAAGACCTTAACCAGTAGGCCAGAGTAAGAGTTAAGACCTTAACCATTAGGCCAGAGTACAAGTCTAAGACCTTAGCTATTAGGCCAGAGTAAGAGTTAAGACCTTAGCTATTAGGTCGGAGTAAGAGTTAAGACCTTAACCAGTAGGCCAGAGTAAGAGTTAAGACCTTAACCATTAGGCCAGAGTACAAGTCTAAGACCTTAGCTATTAGGCCAGAGTAAGAGTTAAGACCTTAGCTATTAGGCCAGAGTAAGAGTTAAGACCTTAACCATTAGGCCAGAGTACGAGTCTAAGACCTTAGCTATTAGGCTAGAGTAAGAGTTAAGACCTTAACCAGTAGGCCAGAGTAAGAGTTAAGACCTTAACCAGTAGGCCAAAGTAAGAGTTAAGACCTTAACCATTAGGCCAGAGTACAAGTCTAAGACCGTAGCTATTAGGCCAGAGTAAGAGTTAAGACCTTAGCTATTAGGCCAGAGCAAGAGTTAAGACCTTAGCTATTAGGCCACAGAAAGAGTTAAGACCTTAACCAGTAGGCCAGAGTAAGAGTTAAGACCTTAACCATTAGGCCAGAGTACGAGTCTAAGACCTTAGCTATTAGGCCAGAGTAAGAGTTAAGACCTTAACCAGTAGGCCAGAGTAAGAGTTAAGACCTTAACTATTAGGCCAGAGTACGAGTCTAAGACTTTAGTTATTAGGCCAGAGTAAGAGTTAAGACCTTAGCTATTAGGCCAGAGTAAGAGTTAAGACCTTAACAAGTAGGCCAGAGTAAGAGTTAAGACCTTAACCATTAGGCCAGAGTACGAGTCTAAGACCTTAGCTATTAGGCCAGAGTAAGAGTTAAGACCTTAGTTATTAGGCCAGAGTAAGAGTTAAGACCTTAACCATTAGGCCAGAGTACAAGTCTAAGACATTATCTATTAGGCCAGAGTAAGTGTTAAGACCTTAGCTATTAGGCCAGAGTAGGAGTTAAGACCTTCGCTATTAGGCCAGAGTAAGAGTTAAGACCTTAACCAGTAGGCCAGAGTAAGAGTTAAGACCTTAACCATTAGGCCAGAGTACGAGTCTAAGACCTTAACCATTAGGCAAGAGTAAGAGTTAAGACCTTAGCTATTAGGCCACAGTAAGAGATAAGACCTTAACCATTAGGCCAGAGTACGAGTCTAAGACCTTAGCTATTAGGGCAGAGTAAGAGTTAAGACCTTAGCTATTAGGCCAAAGTAAGAGTTAAGACCTTAACAATCAGGCCAGAGTACGAGTCTAAGACCTTAGCGATTAGGCCAGACTAAGAGTTAAGACCTTAACCATTAGGCCAGAGTACGAAACTAAGACCTTAGCTATTAGGCCAGAGTAAGAGTTAAGACCTTAACCATTAGGCCAGAGTACGAGTCTAAGACTTAAGCTATTAGGCCAGAGTAAGAGTTAAGACATTAACCAGTAGGCCAGAGTAAGAGTTAAGACCGTCACCAGCAGGCCAGAGTACGAGTCTAAGACCTTAGCTGTTAGGCCAGAGTAAGAGTTAAGACCTTAATCATTAGGCCAGAATAAGAGTCTAAGACCTTAGCTATTAGGCCAGAGTAAGAGTTAAGACCTTAGCTATTAGGCCAGAGTAAGAGTTAAGACCTTAACCAGTAGGCCAGAGTACGAGTCTAAGACCTCAGGTATTAGGCCAGAGTAAGAGTTAATACCTTAACCTGTAGGCCATAGTAAGAGTCTAAGACCTTGGCTATTAGGCCAGAGTAAGAGTTACGACCTTAACCTGTAGGCAGGGTACGAGTCTAAGACCTTCGCTATTAGGAAAGAGTAAGAGCTAAGACCTTAACCATTAGGCCAGAGTACGAGTCTAAGACCTTAGCTATTAGGCCAGAGTAGGAGTTAAGACCTTATCCAGTAGGCCAGAGTACGAGTCTAAGACCTTAGCTATTAGGCCAGAGTACAAGTCTAAGACCTTAGCTATTAGGCCAGAGTAAGAGTTAAGACCTTAACCTGTCGGCCATAGTACGAGTCTAAGACCTTAGCAATGAGGCCAGAGCAAGAGTTAAGACCTTAGCTATTAGGCCAGAGTAAGAGTTAAGACCTTAACCAGTAGGCCAGAGTAAGAGTTAAGACCTTAACCATTAGGCCAGAGTACGAGTCTAAGACCTTAGCTATTAGACCAGAGTACGAGTTAAGACCTTAGCTACTAGGCCAGAGTAAGAGTTAAGACCTTAACCATTAGGCCAGAGTACGAGTCTAAGACCTTAGCTATTGGACAGAGTAAGAGTTAAGACCTTAGCTATTAGGCCAGAGTAAGAGTTAAGACCTTAGCTATTAGGCCAGAGTAAGAGTTAAGACCTTAACGAGTAGGCCAGAGTAAGAGTTAAGACCTTAACCAGTAGGCCAGAGTAAGAGTTAATACCTTAACCATTAGGCCAGAGTACAAGTCTAAGACCGTAGCTATTAGGCCAGAGTAAGAGTTAAGACCTTAGCTATTAGGCCAGAGTAAGAGTTAAGACCTTAACCAGTAGGCCAGAGTAAGAGTTAAGACCTTAACCAGTAGGCCAGAGTAAGAGTTAAGACCTTAACCATTAGGCCAGAGTAAGAGTTAAGACCTTAGCTATTAGGCCAGAGTAAGAGTTAAGACCTTAACCAGTAGGCCAGAGTAAGAGTTAAGACCTTAACCATTAGGCCAGAGTACGAGTCTAAGACCTTAGCTATTAGGCCAGAGTAAGAGTTAAGACCTTAGCTATTAGGCCAGAGTAAGAGTTAAGACCTTAACCAGTAGGCCAGAGTAAGAGTTAAGACCTTAACCATTAGGCCAGAGTACGAGTCTAAGACCTTAACCATTAGGCAAGAGTAAGAGTTAAGACCTTAGCTATTAGGCCACAGTAAGAGTTAAGACCTTAGCTATTAGGCCAGAGTAAGAGTTAAGACCTTAACAATTAGGCCAGAGTACGAGTCTAAGACCTTAGCTATTAGGCCAGAGTAAGAGTTAAGACCTTAACCATTAGGCCAGAGTTTGAGTCTAAGACCTTAGCTATTAGGCCAGACTAAGTGTTAAGACCTTAACCATTATGCCATAGTACGAGTCTTAGACCTTAGCTATTAGGCCAGAGTAAGAGTTAAGACCTTAACCATTAGGCCAGAGTACGAGTCTTAGACCTTAGCTATTAGGCCAGAGTACGAGTCTAAGACCTTAGCTATTAGGCCAGAGTAAGAGTTAAGACCTTAGCTATTAGGCCAGAGTAAGAGATAAGACCTTAACCAGTAGGCCAGAGTAAGAGTTAAGACCTCAACGTGTAGGCCAGAGTACGAGTCTAAGACTTTAGCTATTAGGCCAGGGTACGAGTCTAATACCTTAGCTATTAGGCCAGAGTAAGAGTTAAGACCTTAACCATTAGGCCATAGTATGAGTCTAAGACCTTAGCTATTAGGCCAGAGTAAGAGTTAAGACCTTAACCATTAGGCCAGAGTACGAGTCTAAGACTTTAGCTATTAGGCCAGAGTAAGAGTTAAGACATTAACCAGTAGGCCAGAGTAAGAGTTAAGACCTTCACCAGCAGGCCAGAGTACGAGTCTAAGACCTTAGCTGTTAGGCCAGAGTAAGAGTTAAGACCTTAACCATTAGGCCAGAATAAGAGTTAAGACCTTAACTATTAGGCCAGAGTAAGAGTTAAGACCTTAACCAGTAGGCCAGAGTACGAGTCTAAGACCTTAGCTATTAGGCCAGAGTAAGAGTTAATACCTTAACCTGTAGGCCATAGTAAGAGTCTAAGACCTTGGCTATTAGGCCACAGTGAGAGTGAAGACCTTAACCATTAGGCCAGAGTACGAGTCTAAGACCTTAGCTATTAGGGCAGAGTAAGAGTTAAGACCTTAGCTATTAGGCCAGAGTAAGAGTTAAGATCTTAACAATTAGGCCAGAGTACGAGTCTAAGACCTTAGCTATTAGGCCAGAGTAAGAGTTAAGACCTTAACCATTAGGCCAGAGTACGAAACTAAGACCTTAGCTATTAGGCCAGAGTAAGAATTAAGACCTTAACCATTAGGCCAGAGTACAAGTCTAAGACCTTAGCTATTAGGTCAGAGTAAGAGTTAAGACCTTAATCAGTAGGCCAGAGTAAGAGTTAAGACCTTAACCAGTAGGCCAGAGTAAGAGTTAAGACATTAGCTATTAGGCCAGAGTAAGAGTTAAGACCTTAACCTGTCGGCCATAGTGCGAGTCTAAGACCTTGGCTATGAGGCCATAGCAAGAGTTAAGACCTTAGCTATTAGGCCAGAGTAAGAGTTAAGACCTTAACCATTAGGCCAGAGTACGAGTCTAAGACCTTAACCAGTAGGCCAGAGTAAGAGTTAAGACTTTAACCAGTAGGCCAGAGTACGAGTCTAAGACCTTAGCTATTAGGCCAGAGTAAGAGTTAAGACCTTAACCATTAGGCCATAGTATGAGTCTAAGACCTTAGCTATTAGGCCAGAGTAAGAGTTAAGACCTTAACCATTAGGCCAGAGTATGAGTCTAAGACTTTAGCTATTAGGCCAGAGTAAGAGTTAAGACATTAACCAGTAGGCCAGAGTAAGAGTCTAAGACCTTGGCTATTAGGCCAGAGTAAGAGTTAATACCTTAACCTGTAGGCCATAGTAAGAGTCTAAGACCTTGGCTATTAGGCCAGAGTAAGAGTTACGACCTTAACCTGTAGGCCAGGGTACGAGTCTAAGACCTTCGCTATTAGGCCAGAGTAAGAGCTAAGACCTTAACCATTAGGCCAGAGTACGAGTCTAAGACCTTAGCTATTAGGCCAGAGTACAAGTCTAAGACCTTAGCTATTAGGCCAGAGTAAGAGTTAAGACCTTAACCAGTAGGCCAGAGTACGAGTCTAAGACCTTAGCTATTAGGCCAGAGTACGAGTCTAAGACCTTAGCTATTAGGCCAGAGTAAGAGTTAAGACCTTAACCAGTAGGCCAGAGTAAGAGTTAAGACCTTAACCATTAGGCCAGAGTACAAGTCTAAGACCTTAGCTATTAGGCCAGAGTAAGAGTTAAGACCTTAGCTATTAGGTCGCAGTAAGAGTTAAGACCTTAACCAGTAGGCCAGAGTAAGAGTTAAGACCTTAACCATTAGGCCAGAGTACAAGTCTAAGACCTTAGCTATTAGGCCAGAGTAAGAGTTAAGACCTTCGCTATTAGGCCAGAGTAAGAGTTAAGACCTTAACCATTAGGCCAGAGTACGAGTCTAAGACCTTAGCTATTAGGCTAGAGTAAGAGTTAAGACCTTAACCAGTAGGCCAGAGTAAGAGTTAAGACCTTAACCAGTAGGCCAAAGTAAGAGTTAAGACCTTAACCATTAGGCCAGAGTACAAGTCTAAGACCGTAGCTATTAGGCCAGAGTAAGAGTTAAGACCTTAGCTATTAGGCCAGAGCAAGAGTTAAGACCTTAGCTATTAGGCCACAGAAAGAGTTAAGACCTTAACCAGTAGGCCAGAGTAAGAGTTAAGACCTTAACCATTAGGCCAGAGTACGAGTCTAAGACCTTAGCTATTAGGCCAGAGTAAGAGTTAAGACCTTAACCAGTAGGCCAGAGTAAGAGTTAAGACCTTAACTATTAGGCCAGAGTACGAGTCTAAGACTTTAGTTATTAGGCCAGAGTAAGAGTTAAGACCTTAGCTATTAGGCCAGAGTAAGAGTTAAGACCTTAACAAGTAGGCCAGAGTAAGAGTTAAGACCTTAACCATTAGGCCAGAGTACGAGTCTAAGACCTTAGCTATTAGGCCAGAGTAAGAGTTAAGACCTTAGTTATTAGGCCAGAGTAAGAGTTAAGACCTTAACCATTAGGCCAGAGTACAAGTCTAAGACATTATCTATTAGGCCAGAGTAAGTGTTAAGACCTTAGCTATTAGGCCAGAGTAGGAGTTAAGACCTTCGCTATTAGGCCAGAGTAAGAGTTAAGACCTTAACCAGTAGGCCAGAGTAAGAGTTAAGACCTTAACCATTAGGCCAGAGTACGAGTCTAAGACCTTAACCATTAGGCAAGAGTAAGAGTTAAGACCTTAGCTATTAGGCCACAGTAAGAGATAAGACCTTAACCATTAGGCCAGAGTACGAGTCTAAGACCTTAGCTATTAGGGCAGAGTAAGAGTTAAGACCTTAGCTATTAGGCCAAAGTAAGAGTTAAGACCTTAACAATCAGGCCAGAGTACGAGTCTAAGACCTTAGCGATTAGGCCAGACTAAGAGTTAAGACCTTAACCATTAGGCCAGAGTACGAAACTAAGACCTTAGCTATTAGGCCAGAGTAAGAGTTAAGACCTTAACCATTAGGCCAGAGTACGAGTCTAAGACTTAAGCTATTAGGCCAGAGTAAGAGTTAAGACATTAACCAGTAGGCCAGAGTAAGAGTTAAGACCGTCACCAGCAGGCCAGAGTACGAGTCTAAGACCTTAGCTGTTAGGCCAGAGTAAGAGTTAAGACCTTAATCATTAGGCCAGAATAAGAGTCTAAGACCTTAGCTATTAGGCCAGAGTAAGAGTTAAGACCTTAGCTATTAGGCCAGAGTAAGAGTTAAGACCTTAACCAGTAGGCCAGAGTACGAGTCTAAGACCTCAGGTATTAGGCCAGAGTAAGAGTTAATACCTTAACCTGTAGGCCATAGTAAGAGTCTAAGACCTTGGCTATTAGGCCAGAGTAAGAGTTACGACCTTAACCTGTAGGCAGGGTACGAGTCTAAGACCTTCGCTATTAGGAAAGAGTAAGAGCTAAGACCTTAACCATTAGGCCAGAGTACGAGTCTAAGACCTTAGCTATTAGGCCAGAGTAGGAGTTAAGACCTTATCCAGTAGGCCAGAGTACGAGTCTAAGACCTTAGCTATTAGGCCAGAGTACAAGTCTAAGACCTTAGCTATTAGGCCAGAGTAAGAGTTAAGACCTTAACCTGTCGGCCATAGTACGAGTCTAAGACCTTAGCAATGAGGCCAGAGCAAGAGTTAAGACCTTAGCTATTAGGCCAGAGTAAGAGTTAAGACCTTAACCAGTAGGCCAGAGTAAGAGTTAAGACCTTAACCATTAGGCCAGAGTACGAGTCTAAGACCTTAGCTATTAGACCAGAGTACGAGTTAAGACCTTAGCTACTAGGCCAGAGTAAGAGTTAAGACCTTAACCATTAGGCCAGAGTACGAGTCTAAGACCTTAGCTATTGGACAGAGTAAGAGTTAAGACCTTAGCTATTAGGCCAGAGTAAGAGTTAAGACCTTAGCTATTAGGCCAGAGTAAGAGTTAAGACCTTAACCAGTAGGCCAGAGTAAGAGTTAAGACCTTAACCAGTAGGCCAGAGTAAGAGTTAATACCTTAACCATTAGGCCAGAGTACAAGTCTAAGACCGTAGCTATTAGGCCAGAGTAAGAGTTAAGACCTTAGCTATTAGGCCAGAGAAAGAGTTAAGACCTTAACCAGTAGGCCAGAGTAAGAGTTAAGACCTTAACCATTAGGCCAGAGTACGAGTCTAAGACCTTAGTTATTAGGCCAGAGTAAGAGTTAAGACCTTAGCTATTAGGCCAGAGTAAGAGTTAAGACCTTAACCAGTAGGCCAGAGTAAGAGTTAAGACCTTAACCATTAGACCAGAGTACGAGTCTAAGACCTTAGCTATTAGGCCAGAGTAAGAGTTAAGACCTTAGCTATTAGGCCAGAGTAAGAGTTAAGACCTTAACCATTAGGCCAGAGTACGAGTCTAAGACCTTAGCTATTAGGCCAGAGTAAGTGTTAAGACCTTAGCTATTAGGCCAGAGTAAGAGTTAAGACCTTAGCTATTAGGCCAGAGTAAGAGTTAAGACCTTAACCAGTAGGCCAGAGTAAGAGTTAAGACCTTAACCATTAGGCCAGAGTAAGAGTTAAGACCTTAGCTATTAGGCCAGAGTAAGAGTTAAGACCTTAACCAGTAGGCCAGAGTAAGAGTTAAGACCTTAACCATTAGGCCAGAGTACGAGTCTAAGACCTTAGCTATTAGGCCAGAGTAAGAGTTAAGACCTTAGCTATTAGGCCAGAGTAAGAGTTAAGACCTTAACCAGTAGGCCAGAGTAAGAGTTAAGACCTTAACCATTAGGCCAGAGTACGAGTCTAAGACCTTAGCTATTGGACAGAGTAAGAGTTAAGACCTTAGCTATTAGGCCAGAGTAAGAGTTAAGACCTTAGCTATTAGGCCAGAGTAAGAGTTAAGACCTTAACCAGTAGGCTATAGTAAGAGTTAAGACCTTAACCAGTAGGCCAGAGTAAGAATTAAGACCTTAACCATTAGGCCAGAGTACGAGTCTAAGACCTTAGCTATTAGGACAGAGTAAGAGTTAAGACCTTAGCTATTAGGCCAGAGTAAGAGTTAAGACCTTAACCTTAGTCCAGAGTACGTGTCTAAGACCTTAGCTATTAGGCTAGAGTAAGTGTTAAGACCTTAGCTATTAGGCCAGAGTAAGAGTTAAGACCTTAGCTATTAGGCCAGAGTAAGAGTTAAGACCTTAACCAGTAGGCCAGAGTAAGAGTTAAGACCTTAACCTTTAGGCCAGAGTACGAGTCTAAGACCTTAGATATTAGGCCAGAGTAAGAGTTAAGACCTTAGCTATTAGGCCAGAGTAAGAGTTAAGACCTTAACCATTAGGCCAGAGTACGAGTCTAAGACCTTAGCTATTAGGCTAGAGTAAGAGTTAAGACCTTAACCAGTAGGCCAGAGTAAGAGTTAAGACCTTAACCAGTAGGCCAGAGTAAGAGTTAAGACCTTAACCATTAGGCCAGAGTACAAGTCTAAGACCGTAGCTATTAGGCCAGAGTAAGAGTTAAGACCTTAGCTATTAGGCCAGAGAAAGTGTTAAGACCTTAACCAGTAGGCCAGAGTAAGAGTTAAGACCTTAACCATTAGGCCAGAGTATGAGTCTAAGACCTTAGTTATTAGACCAGAGTAAGAGTTAAGACCTTAGCTATTAGGCCAGAGTAAGAGTTAAGACCTTAACCAGTAGGCCAGAGTAAGAGTTAAGACCTTAACCATTAGACCAGAGTACGAGTCTAAGACCTTAGCTATTAGGCCAGAGTAAGAGTTAAGACCTTAGCTATTAGGCCAGAGTAAGAGTTAAGACCTTAACCATTAGGCCAGAGTACAAGTCTAAGACCTTAGCTATTAGGCCAGAGTAAGTGTTAAGACCTTAGCTATTAGGCCAGAGTAAGAGTTAAGACCTTAGCTATTAGGCCAGAGTAAGAGTTAAGACCTTAACCAGTAGGCCAGAGTAAGAGTTAAGACATTAACCAGTAGGCCAGAGTAAGAGTTAAGACCTTAACCATTAGGCCAGAGTAAGAGTTAAGACCTTAGCTATTAGGCCAGAGTAAGAGTTAAGACCTTAACCAGTAGGCCAGAGTAAGAGTTAAGACCTTAACCATTAGGCCAGAGTATGAGTCTAAGACCTTAGCTATTAGGCCAGAGTAAGAGTTAAGACCTTAGCTATTAGGCCAGAGTAAGAGTTAAGACCTTAACCAGTAGGCCAGAGTAAGAGTTAAGACCTTAACCATTAGGCCAGAGTACGAGTCTAAGACCTTAGCTATTAGACCAGAGTACGAGTTAAGACCTTAGCTACTAGGCCAGAGTAAGAGTTAAGACCTTAACCATTAGGCCAGAGTACGAGTCTAAGACCTTAGCTATTGGACAGAGTAAGAGTTAAGACCTTAGCTATTAGGCCAGAGTAAGAGTTAAGACCTTAGCTATTAGGCCAGAGTAAGAGTTAAGACCTTAACCAGTAGGCCAGAGTAAGAGTTAAGACCTTAACCAGTAGGCCAGAGTAAGAGTTAATACCTTAACCATTAGGCCAGAGTACAAGTCTAAGACCGTAGCTATTAGGCCAGAGTAAGAGTTAAGACCTTAGCTATTAGGCCAGAGTAAGAGTTAAGACCTTAACCAGTAGGCCAGAGTAAGAGTTAAGACCTTAACCAGTAGGCCAGAGTAAGAGTTAAGACCTTAACCATTAGGCCAGAGTAAGAGTTAAGACCTTAGCTATTAGGCCAGAGTAAGAGTTAAGACCTTAACCAGTAGGCCAGAGTAAGAGTTAAGACCTTAACCATTAGGCCAGAGTACGAGTCTAAGACCTTAGCTATTAGGCCAGAGTAAGAGTTAAGACCTTAGCTATTAGGCCAGAGTAAGAGTTAAGACCTTAACCAGTAGGCCAGAGTAAGAGTTAAGACCTTAACCATTAGGCCAGAGTACGAGTCTAAGACCTTAACCATTAGGCAAGAGTAAGAGTTAAGACCTTAGCTATTAGGCCACAGTAAGAGTTAAGACCTTAGCTATTAGGCCAGAGTAAGAGTTAAGACCTTAACAATTAGGCCAGAGTACGAGTCTAAGACCTTAGCTATTAGGCCAGAGTAAGAGTTAAGACCTTAACCATTAGGCCAGAGTTTGAGTCTAAGACCTTAGCTATTAGGCCAGACTAAGTGTTAAGACCTTAACCATTATGCCATAGTACGAGTCTTAGACCTTAGCTATTAGGCCAGAGTAAGAGTTAAGACCTTAACCATTAGGCCAGAGTACGAGTCTTAGACCTTAGCTATTAGGCCAGAGTACGAGTCTAAGACCTTAGCTATTAGGCCAGAGTAAGAGTTAAGACCTTAGCTATTAGGCCAGAGTAAGAGATAAGACCTTAACCAGTAGGCCAGAGTAAGAGTTAAGACCTCAACGTGTAGGCCAGAGTACGAGTCTTAGACTTTAGCTATTAGGCCAGGGTACGAGTCTAATACCTTAGCTATTAGGCCAAAGTAAGAGTTAAGACCTTAACCATTAGGCCATAGTATGAGTCTAAGACCTTAGCTATTAGGCCAGAGTAAGAGTTAAGACCTTAACCATTAGGCCAGAGTACGAGTCTAAGACTTTAGCTATTAGGCCAGAGTAAGAGTTAAGACATTAACCAGTAGGCCAGAGTAAGAGTTAAGACCTTCACCAGCAGGCCAGAGTACGAGTCTAAGACCTTAGCTGTTAGGCCAGAGTAAGAGTTAAGACCTTAACCATTAGGCCAGAATAAGAGTTAAGACCTTAACTATTAGGCCAGAGTAAGAGTTAAGACCTTAACCAGTAGGCCAGAGTACGAGTCTAAGACCTTAGCTATTAGGCCAGAGTAAGAGTTAATACCTTAACCTGTAGGCCATAGTAAGAGTCTAAGACCTTGGCTATTAGGCCACAGTGAGAGTGAAGACCTTAACCATTAGGCCAGAGTACGAGTCTAAGACCTTAGCTATTAGGGCAGAGTAAGAGTTAAGACCTTAGCTATTAGGCCAGAGTAAGAGTTAAGATCTTAACAATTAGGCCAGAGTACGAGTCTAAGACCTTAGCTATTAGGCCAGAGTAAGAGTTAAGACCTTAACCATTAGGCCAGAGTACGAAACTAAGACCTTAGCTATTAGGCCAGAGTAAGAATTAAGACCTTAACCATTAGGCCAGAGTACAAGTCTAAGACCTTAGCTATTAGGTCAGAGTAAGAGTTAAGACCTTAATCAGTAGGCCAGAGTAAGAGTTAAGACCTTAACCAGTAGGCCAGAGTAAGAGTTAAGACATTAGCTATTAGGCCAGAGTAAGAGTTAAGACCTTAACCTGTCGGCCATAGTGCGAGTCTAAGACCTTGGCTATGAGGCCATAGCAAGAGTTAAGACCTTAGCTATTAGGCCAGAGTAAGAGTTAAGACCTTAACCATTAGGCCAGAGTACGAGTCTAAGACCTTAACCAGTAGGCCAGAGTAAGAGTTAAGACTTTAACCAGTAGGCCAGAGTACGAGTCTAAGACCTTAGCTATTAGGCCAGAGTAAGAGTTAAGACCTTAACCATTAGGCCATAGTATGAGTCTAAGACCTTAGCTATTAGGCCAGAGTAAGAGTTAAGACCTTAACCATTAGGCCAGAGTATGAGTCTAAGACTTTAGCTATTAGGCCAGAGTAAGAGTTAAGACATTAACCAGTAGGCCAGAGTAAGAGTCTAAGACCTTGGCTATTAGGCCAGAGTAAGAGTTAATACCTTAACCTGTAGGCCATAGTAAGAGTCTAAGACCTTGGCTATTAGGCCAGAGTAAGAGTTACGACCTTAACCTGTAGGCCAGGGTACGAGTCTAAGACCTTCGCTATTAGGCCAGAGTAAGAGCTAAGACCTTAACCATTAGGCCAGAGTACGAGTCTAAGACCTTAGCTATTAGGCCAGAGTACAAGTCTAAGACCTTAGCTATTAGGCCAGAGTAAGAGTTAAGACCTTAACCAGTAGGCCAGAGTACGAGTCTAAGACCTTAGCTATTAGGCCAGAGTACGAGTCTAAGACCTTAGCTATTAGGCCAGAGTAAGAGTTAAGACCTTAACCAGTAGGCCAGAGTAAGAGTTAAGACCTTAACCATTAGGCCAGAGTACAAGTCTAAGACCTTAGCTATTAGGCCAGAGTAAGAGTTAAGACCTTAGCTATTAGGTCGGAGTAAGAGTTAAGACCTTAACCAGTAGGCCAGAGTAAGAGTTAAGACCTTAACCATTAGGCCAGAGTACAAGTCTAAGACCTTAGCTATTAGGCCAGAGTAAGAGTTAAGACCTTAGCTATTAGGCCAGAGTAAGAGTTAAGACCTTAACCATTAGGCCAGAGTACGAGTCTAAGACCTTAGCTATTAGGCTAGAGTAAGAGTTAAGACCTTAACCAGTAGGCCAGAGTAAGAGTTAAGACCTTAACCAGTAGGCCAAAGTAAGAGTTAAGACCTTAACCATTAGGCCAGAGTACAAGTCTAAGACCGTAGCTATTAGGCCAGAGTAAGAGTTAAGACCTTAGCTATTAGGCCAGAGCAAGAGTTAAGACCTTAGCTATTAGGCCACAGAAAGAGTTAAGACCTTAACCAGTAGGCCAGAGTAAGAGTTAAGACCTTAACCATTAGGCCAGAGTACGAGTCTAAGACCTTAGCTATTAGGCCAGAGTAAGAGTTAAGACCTTAACCAGTAGGCCAGAGTAAGAGTTAAGACCTTAACTATTAGGCCAGAGTACGAGTCTAAGAATTTAGTTATTAGGCCAGAGTAAGAGTTAAGACCTTAGCTATTAGGCCAGAGCAAGAGTTAAGACCTTAGCTATTAGGCCACAGAAAGAGTTAAGACCTTAACCAGTAGGCCAGAGTAAGAGTTAAGACCTTAACCATTAGGCCAGAGTACGAGTCTAAGACCTTAGCTATTAGGCCAGAGTAAGAGTTAAGACCTTAACCAGTAGGCCAGAGTAAGAGATAAGACCTTAACCAGTAGGCCAGAGTAAGAGTTAAGACCTCAACGTGTAGGCCAGAGTACGAGTCTAAGACTTTAGCTATTAGGCCAGGGTACGAGTCTAATACCTTAGCTATTAGGCCAGAGTAAGAGTTAAGACCTTAACCATTAGGCCATAGTATGAGTCTAAGACCTTAGCTATTAGGCCAGAGTAAGAGTTAAGACCTTAACCATTAGGCCAGAGTACGAGTCTAAGACTTTAGCTATTAGGCCAGAGTAAGAGTTAAGACATTAACCAGTAGGCCAGAGTAAGAGTTAAGACCTTCACCAGCAGGCCAGAGTACGAGTCTAAGACCTTAGCTGTTAGGCCAGAGTAAGAGTTAAGACCTTAACCATTAGGCCAGAATAAGAGTTAAGACCTTAACTATTAGGCCAGAGTAAGAGTTAAGACCTTAACCAGTAGGCCAGAGTACGAGTCTAAGACCTTAGCTATTAGGCCAGAGTAAGAGTTAAGACCTTAGCTATTAGGCCAGAGTAAGAGATAAGACCTTAACCAGTAGGCCAGAGTAAGAGTTAAGACCTCAACGTGTAGGCCAGAGTACGAGTCTAAGACTTTAGCTATTAGGCCAGGGTACGAGTCTAATACCTTAGCTATTAGGCCAGAGTAAGAGTTAAGACCTTAACCATTAGGCCATAGTATGAGTCTAAGACCTTAGCTATTAGGCCAGAGTAAGAGTTAAGACCTTAACCATTAGGCCAGAGTACGAGTCTAAGACTTTAGCTATTAGGCCAGAGTAAGAGTTAAGACATTAACCAGTAGGCCAGAGTAAGAGTTAAGACCTTCACCAGCAGGCCAGAGTACGAGTCTAAGACCTTAGCTGTTAGGCCAGAGTAAGAGTTAAGACCTTAACCATTAGGCCAGAATAAGAGTTAAGACCTTAACTATTAGGCCAGAGTAAGAGTTAAGACCTTAACCAGTAGGCCAGAGTACGAGTCTAAGACCTTAGCTATTAGGCCAGAGTAAGAGTTAATACCTTAACCTGTAGGCCATAGTAAGAGTCTAAGACCTTGGCTATTAGGCCACAGTGAGAGTGAAGACCTTAACCATTAGGCCAGAGTACGAGTCTAAGACCTTAGCTATTAGGGCAGAGTAAGAGTTAAGACCTTAGCTATTAGGCCAGAGTAAGAGTTAAGATCTTAACAATTAGGCCAGAGTACGAGTCTAAGACCTTAGCTATTAGGCCAGAGTAAGAGTTAAGACCTTAACCATTAGGCCAGAGTACGAAACTAAGACCTTAGCTATTAGGCCAGAGTAAGAATTAAGACCTTAACCATTAGGCCAGAGTACAAGTCTAAGACCTTAGCTATTAGGTCAGAGTAAGAGTTAAGACCTTAATCAGTAGGCCAGAGTAAGAGTTAAGACCTTAACCAGTAGGCCAGAGTAAGAGTTAAGACATTAGCTATTAGGCCAGAGTAAGAGTTAAGACCTTAACCTGTCGGCCATAGTGCGAGTCTAAGACCTTGGCTATGAGGCCATAGCAAGAGTTAAGACCTTAGCTATTAGGCCAGAGTAAGAGTTAAGACCTTAACCATTAGGCCAGAGTACGAGTCTAAGACCTTAACCAGTAGGCCAGAGTAAGAGTTAAGACTTTAACCAGTAGGCCAGAGTACGAGTCTAAGACCTTAGCTATTAGGCCAGAGTAAGAGTTAAGACCTTAACCATTAGGCCATAGTATGAGTCTAAGACCTTAGCTATTAGGCCAGAGTAAGAGTTAAGACCTTAACCATTAGGCCAGAGTATGAGTCTAAGACTTTAGCTATTAGGCCAGAGTAAGAGTTAAGACATTAACCAGTAGGCCAGAGTAAGAGTCTAAGACCTTGGCTATTAGGCCAGAGTAAGAGTTAATACCTTAACCTGTAGGCCATAGTAAGAGTCTAAGACCTTGGCTATTAGGCCAGAGTAAGAGTTACGACCTTAACCTGTAGGCCAGGGTACGAGTCTAAGACCTTCGCTATTAGGCCAGAGTAAGAGCTAAGACCTTAACCATTAGGCCAGAGTACGAGTCTAAGACCTTAGCTATTAGGCCAGAGTACAAGTCTAAGACCTTAGCTATTAGGCCAGAGTAAGAGTTAAGACCTTAACCAGTAGGCCAGAGTACGAGTCTAAGACCTTAGCTATTAGGCCAGAGTACGAGTCTAAGACCTTAGCTATTAGGCCAGAGTAAGAGTTAAGACCTTAACCAGTAGGCCAGAGTAAGAGTTAAGACCTTAACCATTAGGCCAGAGTACAAGTCTAAGACCTTAGCTATTAGGCCAGAGTAAGAGTTAAGACCTTAGCTATTAGGTCGGAGTAAGAGTTAAGACCTTAACCAGTAGGCCAGAGTAAGAGTTAAGACCTTAACCATTAGGCCAGAGTACAAGTCTAAGACCTTAGCTATTAGGCCAGAGTAAGAGTTAAGACCTTAGCTATTAGGCCAGAGTAAGAGTTAAGACCTTAACCATTAGGCCAGAGTACGAGTCTAAGACCTTAGCTATTAGGCTAGAGTAAGAGTTAAGACCTTAACCAGTAGGCCAGAGTAAGAGTTAAGACCTTAACCAGTAGGCCAAAGTAAGAGTTAAGACCTTAACCATTAGGCCAGAGTACAAGTCTAAGACCGTAGCTATTAGGCCAGAGTAAGAGTTAAGACCTTAGCTATTAGGCCAGAGCAAGAGTTAAGACCTTAGCTATTAGGCCACAGAAAGAGTTAAGACCTTAACCAGTAGGCCAGAGTAAGAGTTAAGACCTTAACCATTAGGCCAGAGTACGAGTCTAAGACCTTAGCTATTAGGCCAGAGTAAGAGTTAAGACCTTAACCAGTAGGCCAGAGTAAGAGTTAAGACCTTAACTATTAGGCCAGAGTACGAGTCTAAGACTTTAGTTATTAGGCCAGAGTAAGAGTTAAGACCTTAGCTATTAGGCCAGAGTAAGAGTTAAGACCTTAACAAGTAGGCCAGAGTAAGAGTTAAGACCTTAACCATTAGGCCAGAGTACGAGTCTAAGACCTTAGCTATTAGGCCAGAGTAAGAGTTAAGACCTTAGTTATTAGGCCAGAGTAAGAGTTAAGACCTTAACCATTAGGCCAGAGTACAAGTCTAAGACATTATCTATTAGGCCAGAGTAAGTGTTAAGACCTTAGCTATTAGGCCAGAGTAGGAGTTAAGACCTTCGCTATTAGGCCAGAGTAAGAGTTAAGACCTTAACCAGTAGGCCAGAGTAAGAGTTAAGACCTTAACCATTAGGCCAGAGTACGAGTCTAAGACCTTAACCATTAGGCAAGAGTAAGAGTTAAGACCTTAGCTATTAGGCCACAGTAAGAGATAAGACCTTAACCATTAGGCCAGAGTACGAGTCTAAGACCTTAGCTATTAGGGCAGAGTAAGAGTTAAGACCTTAGCTATTAGGCCAAAGTAAGAGTTAAGACCTTAACAATCAGGCCAGAGTACGAGTCTAAGACCTTAGCGATTAGGCCAGACTAAGAGTTAAGACCTTAACCATTAGGCCAGAGTACGAAACTAAGACCTTAGCTATTAGGCCAGAGTAAGAGTTAAGACCTTAACCATTAGGCCAGAGTACGAGTCTAAGACTTAAGCTATTAGGCCAGAGTAAGAGTTAAGACATTAACCAGTAGGCCAGAGTAAGAGTTAAGACCGTCACCAGCAGGCCAGAGTACGAGTCTAAGACCTTAGCTGTTAGGCCAGAGTAAGAGTTAAGACCTTAATCATTAGGCCAGAATAAGAGTCTAAGACCTTAGCTATTAGGCCAGAGTAAGAGTTAAGACCTTAGCTATTAGGCCAGAGTAAGAGTTAAGACCTTAACCAGTAGGCCAGAGTACGAGTCTAAGACCTCAGGTATTAGGCCAGAGTAAGAGTTAATACCTTAACCTGTAGGCCATAGTAAGAGTCTAAGACCTTGGCTATTAGGCCAGAGTAAGAGTTACGACCTTAACCTGTAGGCAGGGTACGAGTCTAAGACCTTCGCTATTAGGAAAGAGTAAGAGCTAAGACCTTAACCATTAGGCCAGAGTACGAGTCTAAGACCTTAGCTATTAGGCCAGAGTAGGAGTTAAGACCTTATCCAGTAGGCCAGAGTACGAGTCTAAGACCTTAGCTATTAGGCCAGAGTACAAGTCTAAGACCTTAGCTATTAGGCCAGAGTAAGAGTTAAGACCTTAACCTGTCGGCCATAGTACGAGTCTAAGACCTTAGCAATGAGGCCAGAGCAAGAGTTAAGACCTTAGCTATTAGGCCAGAGTAAGAGTTAAGACCTTAACCAGTAGGCCAGAGTAAGAGTTAAGACCTTAACCATTAGGCCAGAGTACGAGTCTAAGACCTTAGCTATTAGACCAGAGTACGAGTTAAGACCTTAGCTACTAGGCCAGAGTAAGAGTTAAGACCTTAACCATTAGGCCAGAGTACGAGTCTAAGACCTTAGCTATTGGACAGAGTAAGAGTTAAGACCTTAGCTATTAGGCCAGAGTAAGAGTTAAGACCTTAGCTATTAGGCCAGAGTAAGAGTTAAGACCTTAACCAGTAGGCCAGAGTAAGAGTTAAGACCTTAACCAGTAGGCCAGAGTAAGAGTTAATACCTTAACCATTAGGCCAGAGTACAAGTCTAAGACCGTAGCTATTAGGCCAGAGTAAGAGTTAAGACCTTAGCTATTAGGCCAGAGAAAGAGTTAAGACCTTAACCAGTAGGCCAGAGTAAGAGTTAAGACCTTAACCATTAGGCCAGAGTACGAGTCTAAGACCTTAGTTATTAGGCCAGAGTAAGAGTTAAGACCTTAGCTATTAGGCCAGAGTAAGAGTTAAGACCTTAACCAGTAGGCCAGAGTAAGAGTTAAGACCTTAACCATTAGACCAGAGTACGAGTCTAAGACCTTAGCTATTAGGCCAGAGTAAGAGTTAAGACCTTAGCTATTAGGCCAGAGTAAGAGTTAAGACCTTAACCATTAGGCCAGAGTACGAGTCTAAGACCTTAGCTATTAGGCCAGAGTAAGTGTTAAGACCTTAGCTATTAGGCCAGAGTAAGAGTTAAGACCTTAGCTATTAGGCCAGAGTAAGAGTTAAGACCTTAACCAGTAGGCCAGAGTAAGAGTTAAGACCTTAACCAGTAGGCCAGAGTAAGAGTTAAGACCTTAACCATTAGGCCAGAGTAAGAGTTAAGACCTTAGCTATTAGGCCAGAGTAAGAGTTAAGACCTTAACCAGTAGGCCAGAGTAAGAGTTAAGACCTTAACCATTAGGCCAGAGTACGAGTCTAAGACCTTAGCTATTAGGCCAGAGTAAGAGTTAAGACCTTAGCTATTAGGCCAGAGTAAGAGTTAAGACCTTAACCAGTAGGCCAGAGTAAGAGTTAAGACCTTAACCATTAGGCCAGAGTACGAGTCTAAGACCTTAGCTATTGGACAGAGTAAGAGTTAAGACCTTAGCTATTAGGCCAGAGTAAGAGTTAAGACCTTAGCTATTAGGCCAGAGTAAGAGTTAAGACCTTAACCAGTAGGCCATAGTAAGAGTTAAGACCTTAACCAGTAGGCCAGAGTAAGAATTAAGACCTTAACCATTAGGCCAGAGTACGAGTCTAAGACCTTAGCTATTAGGACAGAGTAAGAGTTAAGACCTTAGCTATTAGGCCAGAGTAAGAGTTAAGACCTTAACCTTAGTCCAGAGTACGTGTCTAAGACCTTAGCTATTAGGCTAGAGTAAGTGTTAAGACCTTAGCTATTAGGCCAGAGTAAGAGTTAAGACCTTAGCTATTAGGCCAGAGTAAGAGTTAAGACCTTAACCAGTAGGCCAGAGTAAGAGTTAAGACCTTAACCTTTAGGCCAGAGTACGAGTCTAAGACCTTAGATATTAGGCCAGAGTAAGAGTTAAGACCTTAGCTATTAGGCCAGAGTAAGAGTTAAGACCTTAACCATTAGGCCAGAGTACGAGTCTAAGACCTTAGCTATTAGGCTAGAGTAAGAGTTAAGACCTTAACCAGTAGGCCAGAGTAAGAGTTAAGACCTTAACCAGTAGGCCAGAGTAAGAGTTAAGACCTTAACCATTAGGCCAGAGTACAAGTCTAAGACCGTAGCTATTAGGCCAGAGTAAGAGTTAAGACCTTAGCTATTAGGCCAGAGAAAGTGTTAAGACCTTAACCAGTAGGCCAGAGTAAGAGTTAAGACCTTAACCATTAGGCCAGAGTATGAGTCTAAGACCTTAGTTATTAGACCAGAGTAAGAGTTAAGACCTTAGCTATTAGGCCAGAGTAAGAGTTAAGACCTTAACCAGTAGGCCAGAGTAAGAGTTAAGACCTTAACCATTCGACCAGAGTACGAGTCTAAGACCTTAGCTATTAGGCCAGAGTAAGAGTTAAGACCTTAGCTATTAGGCCAGAGTAAGAGTTAAGACCTTAACCATTAGGCCAGAGTACAAGTCTAAGACCTTAGCTATTAGGCCAGAGTAAGTGTTAAGACCTTAGCTATTAGGCCAGAGTAAGAGTTAAGACCTTAGCTATTAGGCCAGAGTAAGAGTTAAGACCTTAACCAGTAGGCCAGAGTAAGAGTTAAGACCTTAACCATTAGGCCAGAGTAAGAGTTAAGACCTTAGCTATTAGGCCAGAGTAAGAGTTAAGACCTTAACCAGTAGGCCAGAGTAAGAGTTAAGACCTTAACCATTAGGCCAGAGTATGAGTCTAAGACCTTAGCTATTAGGCCAGAGTAAGAGTTAAGACCTTAGCTATTAGGCCAGAGTAAGAGTTAAGACCTTAACCAGTAGGCCAGAGTAAGAGTTAAGACCTTAACCATTAGGCCAGAGTACGAGTCTAAGACCTTAACCATTAGGCAAGAGTAAGAGTTAAGACCTTAGCTATTAGGCCACAGTAAGAGTTAAGACCTTAACCATTAGGCCAGAGTACAAGTCTACGACCTTAGCTATTAGGGCAGAGTAAGAGTTAAGACCTTAGCTATTAGGCCAGAGTAAGAGTTAAGACCTTAACAATTAGGCCAGAGTACGAGTCTAAGACCTTAGCTATTAGGCCAGAGTAAGAGTTAAGACCTTAACCATTAGGCCAGAGTTTGAGTCTAAGACCTTAGCTATTAGGCCAGACTAAGTGTTATGACCTCAACCATTATGCCATAGTACGAGTCTTAGACCTTAGCTATTAGGCCAGAGTAAGAGTTAAGACCTTAACCATTAGGCCAGAGTACGAGTCTTAGACCTTAGCTATTAGGCCAGAGTACGAGTCTAAGACCTTAGCTATTAGGCCAGAGTAAGAGTTAAGACCTTAGCTAGTAGGCCAGAGTAAGAGATAAGACCTTAACCAGTAGGCCAGAGTAAGAGTTAAGACCTCAACGTGTAGGCCAGAGTACGAGTCTAAGACTTTAGCTATTAGGCCAGGGTACGAGTCTAATACCTTAGCTATTAGGCCAGAGTAAGAGTTAAGACATTAACCAGTAGGCCAGAGTAAGAGTTAAGACCTTCACCAGCAGGCCAGAGTACGAGTCTAAGACCTTAGCTGTTAGGCCAGAGTAAGAGTTAAGACCTTAACCATTAGGCCAGAATAAGAGTTAAGACCTTAGCTATTAGGCCAGAGTAAGAGTTAAGACCTTAACCAGTAGGCCAGAGTACGAGTCTAAGACCTTAGCTATTAGGCCAGAGTAAGAGTTAATACCTTAACCTGTAGGCCATAGTAAGAGTCTAAGACCTTGGCTATTAGGCCAGAGTAAGAGTTACGACCTTAACCTGTAGGCCAGGGTACGAGTCTAAGACCTTCGCTATTAGGCCAGAGTAAGAGCTAAGACCTTAACCATTAGGCCAGAGTACGAGTCTAAGACCTTAGCTATTAGGCCAGAGTACAAGTCGAAGACCTTAGCTATTAGGCCAGAGTAAGAGTTAAGACCTTAACCAGTAGGCCATAGTACGAGTCTAAGACCTTAGCTATTAGGCCAGAGTACGAGTCTAAGACCTTAGCTATTAGGCCAGAGTAAGAGTTAAGACCTTAACCAGTAGGCCAGAGTGAGAGTTAAGACCTTAACCATTAGGCCAGAGTACAAGTCTAAGACCTTAGCTATTAGGCCAGAGTAAGAGTTAAGACCTTAGCTATTAGGTCGGAGTAAGAGTTAAGACCTTAACCAGTAGGCCAGAGTAAGAGTTAAGACCTTAACCATTAGGCCAGAGTAAGAGTTAAGACCTTAGCTATTAGGCCAGAGTAAGAGTTAAGACCTTAACCATTAGGCCAGAGTACGAGTTTAAGACCTTAGCTATTAGGCTAGAGTAAGAGTTAAGACCTTAACCAGTAGGCCAGAGTAAGAGTTAAGACCTTAACCAGTAGGCCAAAGTAAGAGTTAAGACCTTAACCATTAGGCCAGAGTACAAGTCTAAGACCGTAGCTATTAGGCCAGAGTAAGAGTTAAGACCTTAGCTATTAGGCCAGAGGAAGAGTTAAGACCTTAGCTATTAGGCCACAGAAAGAGTTAAGACCTTAACCAGTAGGCCAGAGTAAGAGTTAAGACCTTAACCATTAGGCCAGAGTACGAGTCTAAGACCTTAGCTATTAGGCCAGAGTAAGAGTTAAAACCTTAACCAGTAGGCCAGAGTAAGAGTTAAGACCTTAACTATTAGGCCAGAGTACGAGTCTAAGACCTTAGTTATTAGGCCAGAGTAAGAGTTAAGACCTTAGCTATTAGGCCAGAGTAAGAGTTAAGACCTTAACCAGTAGGCCAGAGTAAGAGTTAAGACCTTAACCATTAGGCCAGAGTACGAGTCTAAGACCTTAGCTATTAGGCCAGAGTAAGAGTTAAGACCTTAGTTATTAGGCCAGAGTAAGAGTTAAGACCTTAACCATTAGGCCAGAGTACGAGTCTAAGACATTAGCTATTAGGCCAGAGTAAGTGTTAAGACCTTAGCTATTAGGCCAGAGTAGGAATTAAGACCTTCGCTATTAGGCCAGAGTAAGAGTTAAGACCTTAACCAGTAGGCCAGAGTAAGAGTTAAGACATTAACCAGTAGGCCAGAGTAAGAGTTAAGACCTTAACCATTAGTCCAGAGTAAGAGTTAAGACCTTAGCTATTAGGCCAGAGTAAGAGTTAAGACCTTAACCAGTAGGCCAGAGTAAGAGTTAAGACCTTAACCATTAGGCCAGAGTACGAGTCTAAGACCTTAGCTATTAGGCCAGAGTAAGAGTTAAGACCTTAGCTATTAGGCCAAAGTAAGAGTTAAGACCTTAACCAGTAGGCCAGAGTAAGAGTTAAGACCTTAACCATTAGGCCAGAGTACGAGTCTAAGACCTTAACCATTAGGCAAGAGTAAGAGTTAAGACCTTAGCTATTAGGCCACAGTAAGAGTTAAGACCTTAACCATTAGGCCAGAGTACGAGTCTAAGACCTTAGCTATTAGGGCAGAGTAAGAGTTAAGACCTTAGCTATTAGGCCAGAGTAAGAGTTAAGACCTTAACAATTAGGCCAGAGTACGAGTCTAAGACCTTAGCGATTAGGCCAGAGTAAGAGTTAAGACCTTAACCATTAGGCCAGAGTACGAAACTAAGACCTTAGCTATTAGGCCAGAGTAAGAGTTAAGACCCTAACCATTAGGCCAGAGTACGAGTCTAAGACTTAAGCTATTAGGCCAGAGTAAGAGTTAAGACATTAACCAGTAGGCCAGAGTAAGAGTTAAGACCGTCACCAGCAGGCCAGAGTACGAGTCTAAGACCTTAGCTGTTAGGCCAGAGTAAGAGTTAAGACCTTAACCATTAGGCCAGAATAAGAGTCTAAGACCTTAGCTATTAGGCCAGAGTAAGAGTTAAGACCTTAGCTATTAGGCCAGAGTAAGAGTTAAGACCTTAACCAGTAGGCCAGAGTACGAGTCTAAGACCTCAGCTATTAGGCCAGAGTAAGAGTTAATACCTTAACCTGTAGGCCATAGTAAGAGTCTAAGACCTTGGCTATTAGGCCAGAGTAAGAGTTACGACCTTAACCTGTAGGCAGGGTACGAGTCTAAGACCTTCGCTATTAGGCCAGAGTAAGAGCTAAGACCTTAACCATTAGGCCAGAGTACGAGTCTAAGACCTTAGCTATTAGGCCAGAGTAGGAGTTAAGACCTTATCCAGTAGGCCAGAGTACGAGTCTAAGACCTTAGCTATTAGGCCAGAGTACAAGTCTAAGACCTTAGCTATTAGGCCAGAGTAAGAGTTAAGACCTTAACCTGTAGGCCAGAGTACGAGTCTAAGACCTCAGCTATTAGGCCAGAGTAAGAGTTAATACCTTAACCTGTAGGCCATAGTAAGAGTCTAAGACCTTGGCTATTAGGCCAGAGTAAGAGTTACGACCTTAACCTGTAGGCAGGGTATGAGTCTAAGACCTTCGCTATTAGGCCAGAGTACGAGTCTAAGACCTTAGCTATTAGGCCAGAGTACGAGTTAAGACCTTAGCTACTAGGCCAGAGTAAGAGTTAAGACCTTAACCATTAGGCCAGAGTACGAGTCTAAGACCTTAGCTATTGGACAGAGTAAGAGTTAAGACCTTAGCTATTAGGCCAGAGTAAGAGTTAAGACCTTAGCTATTAGGCCAGAGTAAGAGTTAAGACCTTAACCAGTAGGCCAGAGTAAGAGTTAAGACCTTAACCAGTAGGCCAGAGTAAGAATTAAGACCTTAACCATTAGGCCAGAGTACGAGTCTAAGACCTTAGCTATTAGGACAGAGTAAGAGTTAAGACCTTAGCTATTAGGCCAGAGTAAGAGTTAAGACCTTAACCTTAGTCCAGAGTACGTGTCTAAGACCTTAGCTATTAGGCTAGAGTAAGTGTTAAGACCTTAGCTATTAGGCCAGAGTAAGAGTTAAGACCTTAGCTATTAGGCCAGAGTAAGAGTTAAGACCTTAACCAGTAGGCCAGAGTAAGAGTTAAGACCTTAACCATTAGGCCAGAGTACGAGTCTAAGACCTTAGCTATTAGGCCAGAGTAAGAGTTAAGACCTTAGCTATTAGGCCAGAGTAAGAGTTAAGACCTTAACCATTAGGCCAGAGTACGAGTCTGAGACCTTAGCTATTGGACAGAGTAAGAGTTAAGACCTTAGCTATTAGGCCAGAGTAAGAGTTAAGACCTTAGCTATTAGGCCAGAGTAGGAGTTAAGTCCTTAACCAGTAGGCCAGAGTAAGAGTTAAGACCTTAACCAGTAGGCCAGAGTAAGAATTAAGACATTAACCATTAGGCCAGAGTACGAGTCTAAGACCTTAGCTATTAGGCCAGAGTAAGAGTTAAGACCTTAGCTATTAGGCCAGAGTAAGAGTTAAGACCTTAACCATTAGTCCAGAGTACGAGTCTAAGACCTTAGCTATTAGGCTAGAGTAAGAGTTAAGACCTTAACCAGTAGGCCAGAGTAAGAGTTAAGACCTTAACCATTAGGCCAGAGTACAAGTCTAAGACCGTAGCTATTAGGCCAGAGTAAGAGTTAAGACCTTAGCTATTAGGCCAGAGAAAGAGTTAAGACCTTAACCAGTAGGCCAGAGTAAGAGTTAAGACCTTAACCATTAGTCCAGAGTACGAGTCTAAGACCTTAGCTATTAGGCCAGAGTAAGAGTTAAGACCTTAACCAGTAGGCCAGAGTAAGAGTTAAGACCTTCACCATTAGGCCAGAGTACGAGTCTAAGACCTTAGTTATTAGGCCAGAGTAAGAGTTAAGACCTTAGCTATTAGGCCAGAGTAAGAGTTAAGACCTTAACCAGTAGGCCAGAGTAAGAGTTAAGACCTTAACCATTAGACCAGAGTACGAGTCTAAGACCTTAGCTATTAGGCCAGAGTAAGAGTTAAGACCTTAGCTATTAGGCCAGAGTAAAAGTTAATACCTTAACCATTAGGCCAGAGTACGAGTCTAAGACCTTAGCTATTAGGCCAGAGTAAGTGTTAAGACCTTAGCTATTAGGCCAGAGTAAGAGTTAAGACCTTAGCTATTAGGCCAGAGTAAGAGTTAAGACCTTAACCAGTAGGCCAGAGTAAGAGTTAAGACCTTAACCAGTAGGCCAGAGTAAGAGTTAAGACCTTAACCATTAGGCCAGAGTAAGAGTTAGGACCTTAGCTATTAGGCCAGAGTAAGAGTTAAGACCTTAACCAGTAGGCCAGAGTAAGAGTTAAGACCTTAACCATTAGGCCAGAGTACGAGTCTAAGACCTTAGCTATTAGGCCAGAGTAAGAGTTAAGACCTTAGCTATTAGGCCAGAGTAAGAGTTAAGACCTTAACCAGTAGGCCAGAGTAAGAGTTAAGACCTTAACCATTAGGCCAGAGTACGAGTCTAAGACCTTAGCTATTGGACAGAGTAAGAGTTAAGACCTTAGCTATTAGGCCAGAGTAAGAGTTAAGACCTTAACCAGTAGGCCAGAGTAAGAGTTAAGACCTTAACCAGCAGGCCAGAGTAAGAATTAAGACCTTAACCATTAGGCCAGAGTACGAGTCTAAGACCTTAGCTATTAGGACAGAGTAAGAGTTAAGACCTTAGCTATTAGGCCAGAGTAAGAGTTAAGACCTTAACCTTAGCCCAGAGTACGTGTCTAAGACCTCAGCTATTAGGCTAGAGTAAGTGTTAAGACCTTAGCTATTAGGCCAGAGTAAGAGTTAAGACCTTAGCTATTAGGCCAGAGTAAGAGTTAAGACCTTAACCAGTAGGCCAGAGTACGAGTCTAAGACCTTAGCTATTAGGCCAGAGTAAGAGTTAAGACCTTAGCTATTAGGCCAGAGTAAGAGTTAAGACCTTAACCATTAGGCCAGAGTACGAGTCTAAGACCTTAGCTATTAGGCCAGAGTAAGTGTTAAGACCTTAGCTATTAGGCCAGAGTAAGAGTTAAGACCTTAGCTATTAGGCCAGAGTAAGAGTTAAGACCTTAACCAGTAGGCCAGAGTAAGATTTAAGACCTTAACCAGTAGGCCAGAGTAAGAGTTAAGACCTTAACCATTAGGCCAGAGTAAGAGTTAAGACCTTAGCTATTAGGCCAGAGTAAGAGTTAAGACCTTAACCAGTAGGCCAGAGTAAGAGTTAAGACCTTAACCATTAGGCCAGAGTACGAGTCTAAGACCTTAGCTATTAGGCCAGAGTAAGAGTTAAGACCTTAGCTATTAGGCCAGAGTAAGAGTTAAGACCTTAACCAGTAGGCCAGAGTAAGAGTTAAGACCTTAACCATTAGGCCAGAGTACGAGTCTAAGACCTTAACCATTAGGCAAGAGTAAGAGTTAAGACCTTAGCTATTAGGCCACAGTAAGAGTTAAGACCTTAACCATTAGGCCAGAGTACAAGTCTAAGACCTTAGCTATTAGGGCAGAGTAAGAGTTAAGACCTTAGCTATTAGGCCAGAGTAAGAGTTAAGACCTTAACAATTAGGCCAGAGTACGAGTCTAAGACCTTAGCTATTAGGCCAGAGTAAGAGTTAAGACCTTAACCATTAGGCCAGAGTTTGAGTCTAAGACCTTAGCTATTAGGCCAGACTAAGTGTTAAGACCTTAACCATTATGCCATAGTACGAGTCTTAGACCTTAGCTATTAGGCCAGAGTAAGAGTTAAGACCTTAACCATTAGGCCAGAGTACGAGTCTTAGACCTTAGCTATTAGGCCAGAGTACGAGTCTAAGACCTTAGCTATTAGGCCAGAGGAAGAGTTAAGACCTTAGCTATTAGGCCAGAGTAAGAGATAAGACCTTAACCAGTAGGCCAGAGTAAGAGTTAAGACCTCAACGTGTAGGCCAGAGTATGAGTCTAAGACTTTAGCTATTAGGCCAGGGTGCGAGTCTAATACCTTAGCTATTAGGCCAGAGTAAGAGTTAAGACCTTAACCATTAGGCCATAGTATGAGTCTAAGACCTTAGCTATTAGGCCAGAGTAAGAGTTAAGACCTTAACCATTAGGCCAGAGTACGAGTCTAAGACTTTAGCTATTAGGCCAGAGTAAGAGTTAAGACATTAACCAGTAGTCCAGAGTAAGAGTTAAGACCTTCACCAGCAGGCCAGAGTACGAGTCTAAGACCTTAGCTGTTAGGCCAGAGTAAGAGTTAAGACCTTATCCATTAGGCCAGAATAAGAGTCTAAGACCTTAGCTATTAGGCCAGAGTAAGAGTTAAGACCTTAGCTATTAGGCCAGAGTAAGAGTTAAGACCTTAACCAGTAGGCCAGAGTACGAGTCTAAGACCTTAGCTATTAGGCCAGAGTAAGAGTTAATACCTTAACCTGTAGGCCATAGTAAGAGTCTAAGACCTTGGCTATTAGGCCAGAGTAAGAGTTAAGACCTTAACCTGTAGGCCAGGGTACGAGTCTAAGACCTTCGCTATTAGGCCAGAGTAAGAGCTAAGACCTTAACCATTAGGCCAGAGTACGAGTCTAAGACCTTAGCTATTAGGCCAGAGTAGGAGTTAAGACCTTAACCAGTAGGCCAGAGTACGAGTCTAAGACCTTAGCTATTAGGCCAGAGTACAAGTCTAAGACCTTAGCTATTAGGCCAGAGTAAGAGTTAAGACCTTAACCAGTAGGCCAGAGTACGAGTCTAAGACCTTAGCTATTAGGCCAGAGTACGAGTCTAAGACCTTAGCTATTAGGGCAGAGTAAGAGTTAAGACCTTAGCTATTAGGCCAGAGTAAGAGTTAAGACCTTAACAATTAGGCCAGAGTACGAGTCTAAGACCTTAGCTATTAGGCCAGAGTAAGAGTTAAGACCTTAACCATTAGGCCAGAGTTTGAGTCTAAGACCTTAGCTATTAGGCCAGACTAAGTGTTAAGACCTTAACCATTATGCCATAGTACGAGTCTTAGACCTTAGCTATTAGGCCAGAGTAAGAGTTAAGACCTTAACCATTAGGCCAGAGTACGAGTCTTAGACCTTAGCTATTAGGCCAGAGTACGAGTATAAGACCTTAGCTATTAGGCCAGAGTAAGAGTTAAGACCTTAGCTATTAGGCCAGAGTAAGAGATAAGACCTTAACCAGTAGGCCAGAGTAAGAGTTAAGACCTCAACGTGTAGGCCAGAGTACAAGTCTAAGACTTTAGCTATTAGGCCAGGGTGCGAGTCTAATACCTTAGCTATTAGGCCATAGTAAGAGTTAAGACCTTAACCATTAGGCCATAGTATGAGTCTAAGACCTTAGCTATTAGGCCAGAGTAAGAGTTAAGACCTTAACCATTAGGCCAGAGTACGAGTCTAAGACTTTAGCTATTAGGCCAGAGTAAGAGTTAAGACATTAACCAGTAGGCCAGAGTAAGAGTTAAGACCTTCACCAGCAGGCCAGAGTGCGAGTCTAAGGCCTTAGCTGTTAGGCCAGAGTAAGAGTTAAGACCTTAACCATTAGGCCAGAATAAGAGTCTAAGACCTTAGCTATTAGGCCAGAGTAAGAGTTAAGACCTTAGCTATTAGGCCAGAGTAAGAGTTAAGACCTTAACCAGTAGGCCAGAGTAAGAATTAAGACCTTAACCATTAGGCCAGAGTACGAGTCTAAGACCTTAGCTATTAGGCCAGAGTAAGAGTTAAGACCTTAGCTATTAGGCCAGAGTAAGAGTTAAGACCTTAACCATTAGTCCAGAGTACGAGTCTAAGACCTTAGCTATTAGGCTAGAGTAAGAGTTAAGACCTTAACCAGTAGGCCAGAGTAAGAGTTAAGACCTTAACCAGTAGGCCAGAGTAAGAGTTAAGACCTTAACCATTAGGCCAGAGTACAAGTCTAAGGGCCCGATTCACAGAACTAACTTATGACAAAATCCTAAACTTACTACCATTTTGGTATTCACAGAAGGCACTTACTCATTTTGGTATTCACAGAAGGCACTTACTCATTTTGGTATTCACAGAAGTTAGGAGTCCTAACTTTAGGACTCCTAAATGCCTTCTGTGAATACCGAAAGTCTTAAAATTAGGATTTTTCGCAGTTTAGTAGTAGTATAGTTAGGACTCCTAACTTTAGGACTCCTAAATGCCTTCTGTGAATACCGAAATTCTTAAAATTAGGATTTTTCTCAATTTAGTAGTCCTAAGTTTAGGACTCCTAACTTTAGGACTCCTAAATGCCTTCTGTGACTACCGAAAGTCTTAAAATTAGGATTTTTCGCAGTTTAGTAGTAGTATAGTTAGGACTCCTAACTTTAGGACTCCTAAATGCCTTCTGTGAATACCTAAATTCTTAAAATTAGGATTTTTCTCAATTTAGTAGTCCTAAGTCTAAACTTAGGACTACTAAATTGAGAAAAATCCTAATTTTGAGACTTTCGGTATTCACAGAAGGCATTTAGGAGTCCTAAAGTTAGGAGTCCTAACTATACTACTACTAAACTGCGAAAAATCCTAATTTTAAGACTTTCGGTATTCACAGAAGGCAGTTAGGAGTCATAGACTTAGGACTACTAACTTCTGTGAATACCGAAATGAGTAAGTGCCTTCTGTGAATACCAAAATGAGTAAGTGCCTTCTGTGAATACCAAAATGGTAGTAAGTTTAGGATTTTGTCTTAAATTAGTTCTGTGAATCGGGCCCTAAGACCGTAGCTATTAAGCCAGAGTAAGGGTTAAGACCTTAGCTATTAGGCCAGAGAAAGAGTTAAGACCTTAACCAGTAGGCCAGAGTAAGAGTTAAGACCTTAACCATTAGGCCAGAATAAGAGTCTAAGACCTTAGCTATTAGGCCAGAGTAAGAGTTAAGACCTTAGCTATTAGGCCAGAGTAAGAGTTAAGACCTTAACCAGTAGGCCAGAGTACGAGTCTAAGACCTTAGCTATTAGGCCAGAGTAAGAGTTAATACCTTAACCTGTAGGCCATAGTAAGAGTCTAAGACCTTGGCTATTAGGCCAGAGTAAGAGTTAAGACCTTAACCTGTAGGCCAGGGTACGAGTCTAAGACCTTCGCTATTAGGCCAGAGTAAGAGCTAAGACCTTAACCATTAGGCCAGAGTACGAGTCTAAGACCTTAGCTATTAGGCCAGAGTAGGAGTTAAGACCTTAACCAGTAGGCCAGAGTACGAGTCTAAGACCTTAGCTATTAGGCCAGAGTACAAGTCTAAGACCTTAGCTATTAGGCCAGAGTAAGAGTTAAGACCTTAACCAGTAGGCCAGAGTACGAGTCTAAGACCTTAGCTATTAGGCCAGAGTACGAGTCTAAGACCTTAGCTATTAGGCCAGAGTAAGAGTTAAGACCTTAACCAGTAGGCCAGAGTAAGAGTTAAGACCTTAACCATTAGGCCAGAGTACAAGTCTAAGACCTTAGCTATTAGGCCAGAGTAAGAGTTAAGACCTTAGCTATTAGGTCGGAGTAAGAGTTAAGACCTTAACCAGTAGGCCAGAGTAAGAGTTAAGACCTTAACCATTAGGCCAGAGTACAATTCTAAGACCTTAACCATTAGGCCAGAGTACGAGTCTAAGACCTTAGCTATTAGGCTAGAGTAAGAGTTAAGACCTTAACCAGTAGGCCAGAGTAAGAGCTAAGACCTTAACCATTAGGCCAGAGTACAAGTCTAAGACCATAGCTATTAGGCCAGAGTAAGAGTTAAGACCTTAGCTATTAGGCCAGAGAAAGAATTAAGACCTTAACCAGTAGGCCAGAGTAAGAGTTAAGACCTTAACCATTAGGCCAGAGTACGAGTCTAAGACCTTAGTTATTAGGCCAGAGTAAGAGTTAAGACCTTAGCTATTAGGCCAGAGTAAGAGTTAAGACCTTAACCAGTAGGCCAGAGTATGAGTTAAGACCTTAACCATTAGACCAGAGTACGAGTCTAAGACCTTAGCTATTAGGCCAGAGTAAGAGTTAAGACCTTAGCTATTAGGCCAGAGTAAGAGTTAAGACCTTAACCATTAGGCCAGAGTACGAGTCTAAGACCTTAGCTATTAGGCCAGAGTAAGTGTTAAGACCTTAGCTATTAGGCCAGAGTAAGAGTTAAGACCTTAGCTATTAGGCCAGAGTAAGAGTTAAGACCTTAACCAGTAGGCCAGAGTAAAAGTTAAGACCTTAACCAGTAGGCCAGAGTAAGAGTTAAGACCTTAACCATTAGGCCAGAGTAAGAGTTAAGACCTTAGCTATTAGGCCAGAGTAAGAGTTAAGACCTTAACCAGTAGGCCAGAGTAAGAGTTAAGACCTTAACCATTAGGCCAGAGTACGAGTCTAAGACCTTAGCTATTAGGCCAGAGTAAGAGTTAAGACCTTAGCTATTAGGCCAGAGTAAGAGTTAAGACCTTAACCACTAGGCCAGAGTAAGAGTTAAGACCTTAACCATTAGGCCAGAGTACGAGTCTAAGACCTTAACCATTAGGCAAGAGTAAGAGTTAAGACCTTAGCTATTAGGCCACAGTAAGAGTTAAGACCTTAACCATTAGGCCAGAGTACAAGTCTAAGACCTTAGCTATTAGGGCAGAGTAAGAGTTAAGACCTTAGCTATTAGGCCAGAGTAAGAGTTAAGACCTTAACAATTAGGCCAGAGTACGAGTCTAAGACCTTAGCTATTAGGCCAGAGTAAGAGTTAAGACCTTAACCATTAGGCCAGAGTTTGAGTCTAAGACCTTAGCTATTAGGCCAGACTAAGTAATAAGACCTTAACCATTATGCCATAGTACGAGTCTTAGACCTTAGCTATTAGGCCAGAGTAAGAGTTAAGACCTTAACCATTAGGCCAGAGTACGAGTCTTAGACCTTAGCCATTAGGCCAGAGTACGAGTCTAAGACCTTAGCTATTAGGCCAGAGTAAGAGTTAAGACCTTAGCTATTAGGCCAGAGTAAGAGATAAGACCTTAACCAGTAGGCCAGAGTAAGAGTTAAGACCTCAACATGTAGGCCAGAGTACGAGTCTAAGACTTTAGCTATTAGGCCAGGGTGCGAGTCTAATACCTTAGCTATTAGGCCAGAGAAAGAGTTAAGACCTTAACCATTAGGCCATAGTATGAGTCTAAGACCTTAGCTATTAGGCCAGAGTAAGAGTTAAGACCTTAACCATTAGGCCAGAGTACGAGTCTAAGACTTTAGCTATTAGGCCAGAGTAAGAGTTAAGACATTAACCAGTAGGCCAGAGTAAGAGTTAAGACCTTCACCAGCAGGCCAGAGTACGAGTCTAAGACCTTAGCTGTTAGGCCAGAGTAAGAGTTAAGACCTTAACCATTAGGCCCGGATAAGAGTCTAAGACCTTAGCTATTAGGCCAGAGTAAGAGTTAAGACCTTAGCTATTAGGCCAGAGTAAGAGTTAAGACCTTAACCAGTAGGCCAGAGTACGAGTCTAAGACCTTAGCTATTAGGGCAGAGTAAGAGTTAATACCTTAACCTGTAGGCCATAGTAAGAGTCTAAGACCTTGGCTATTAGGCCAGAGTAAGAGTTACGACCTTAACCTGTAGGCCAGGGTACGAGTCCAAGACCTTCGCTATTAGGCCAGAGTAAGAGCTAAGACCTTAACCATTAGGCCAGAGTACGAGTCTAAGACCTTAGCTATTAGGCCAGAGTACAAGTCTAAGACCTTAGCTATTAGGCCAGAGTAAGAGTTAAGACCTTAACCAGTAGGCCATAGTACGAGTCTAAGACCTTAGCTATTAGGCCAGTGTACGAGTCTAAGACCTTAGCTATTAGGCCAGAGTAAGAGTTAAGACCTTAACCAGTAGGCCAGAGTAAGAGTTAAGACCTTAACCATTAGGCCAGAGTACAAGTCTAAGACCTTAGCTATTAGGCCAGAGTAAGAGTTAAGACCTTAGCTATTAGGTCGGAGTAAGAGTTAAGACCTTAACCAGTAGGCCAGAGTAAGAGTTAAGACCTTAACCATTAGGCCAGAGTAAGAGTTAAGACCTTAGCTATTAGGCCAGAGTAAGAGTTAAGACCTTAACCATTAGGCCAGAGTACGAGTCTAAGACCTTAGCTATTAGGCTAGAGTAAGAGTTAAGACCTTAACCAGTAGGCCAGAGTAAGAGTTAAGACCTTAACCAGTAGGCCAAAGTAAGAGTTAAGACCTTAACCATTAGGCCAGAGTACAAGTCTAAGACCGTAGCTATTAGGCCAGAGTAAGAGTTAAGACCTTAGCTATTAGGCCAGAGGAAGAGTTAAGACCTTAGCTATTAGGCCACAGAAAGAGTTAAGACCTTAACCAGTAGGGCAGAGTAAGAGTTAAGACCTTAACCATTAGGCCAGAGTACGAGTCTAAGACCTTAGCTATTAGGCCAGAGTAAGAGTTAAGACCTTAACCAGTAGGCCAGAGTAAGAGTTAAGACCTTAACTATTAGGCCAGAGTACGAGTCTAAGACCTTAGTTATTAGGCAAGAGTAAGAGTTAAGACCTTAGCTATTAGGCCAGAGTAAGAGTTAAGACCTTAACCAGTAGGCCAGAGTAAGAGTTAAGACCTTAACCATTAGGCCAGAGTACGAGTCTAAGACCTTAGCTATTAGGCCAGAGTAAGAGTTAAGACCTTAGTTATTAGGCCAGAGTAAGAGTTAAGACCTTAACCATTAGGCCAGAGTACGAGTCTAAGACATTAGCTATTAGGCCAGAGTAAGTGTTAAGACCTTAGCTATTAGGCCAGAGTAGGAATTAAGACCTTCGCTATTAGGCCAGAGTAAGAGTTAAGACCTTAACCAGTAGGCCAGAGTAAGAGTTAAGACATTAACCAGTAGGCCAGAGTAAGAGTTAAGACCTTAACCATTAGTCCAGAGTAAGAGTTAAGACCTTAGCTATTAGGCCAGAGTAAGAGTTAAGACCTTAACCAGTAGGCCAGAGTAAGAGTTAAGACCTTAACCATTAGGCCAGAGTACGAGTCTAAGACCTTAGCTATTAGGCCAGAGTAAGAGTTAAGACCTTAGCTATTAGGCCAAAGTAAGAGTTAAGACCTTAACCAGTAGGCCAGAGTAAGAGTTAAGACCTTAACCATTAGGCCAGAGTACAAGTCTAAGACCTTAACCATTAGGCAAGAGTAAGAGTTAAGACCTTAGCTATTAGGCCACAGTAAGAGTTAAGACCTTAACCATTAGGCCAGAGTACGAGTCTAAGACCTTAGCTATTAGGGCAGAGTAAGAGTTAAGACCTTAGCTATTAGGCCAGAGTAAGAGTTAAGACCTTAACAATTAGGCCAGAGTACGAGTCTAAGACCTTAGCGATTAGGCCAGAGTAAGAGTTAAGACCTTAACCATTAGGCCAGAGTACGAAACTAAGACCTTAGCTATTAGGCCAGAGTAAGAGTTAAGACCCTAACCATTAGGCCAGAGTACGAGTCTAAGACTTAAGCTATTAGGCCAGAGTAAGAGTTAAGACCGTCACCAGCAGGCCAGAGTACGAGTCTAAGACCTTAGCTGTTAGGCCAGAGTAAGAGTTAAGACCTTAACCATTAGGCCAGAATAAGAGTCTAAGACCTTAGCTATTAGGCCAGAGTAAGAGTTAAGACCTTAGCTATTAGGCCAGAGTAAGAGTTAAGACCTTAACCAGTAGGCCAGAGTACGAGTCTAAGACCTCAGCTATTAGGCCAGAGTAAGAGTTAATACCTTAACCTGTAGGCCATAGTAAGAGTCTAAGACCTTGGCTATTAGGCCAGAGTAAGAGTTACGACCTTAACCTGTAGGCAGGGTACGAGTCTAAGACCTTCGCTATTAGGCCAGAGTAAGAGCTAAGACCTTAACCATTAGGCCAGAGTACGAGTCTAAGACCTTAGCTATTAGGCCAGAGTAGGAGTTAAGACCTTATCCAGTAGGCCAGAGTACGAGTCTAAGATCTTAGCTATTAGGCCAGAGTACAAGTCTAAGACCTTAGCTATTAGGCCAGAGTAAGAGTTAAGACCTTAACCTGTAGGCCAGAGTACGAGTCTAAGACCTCAGCTATTAGGCCAGAGTAAGAGTTAATACCTTAACCTGTAGGCCATAGTAAGAGTCTAAGACCTTGGCTATTAGGCCAGAGTAAGAGTTACGACCTTAACCTGTAGGCAGGGTACGAGTCTAAGACCTTCGCTATTAGGCCAGAGTACGAGTCTAAGACCTTAGCTATTAGGCCAGAGTACGAGTTAAGACCTTAGCTACTAGGCCAGAGTAAGAGTTAAGACCTTAACCATTAGGCCAGAGTACGAGTCTAAGACCTTAGCTATTGGACAGAGTAAGAGTTAAGACCTTAGCTATTAGGCCAGAGTAAGAGTTAAGACCTTAGCTATTAGGCCAGAGTAAGAGTTAAGACCTTAACCAGTAGGCCAGAGTAAGAGTTAAGACCTTAACCAGTAGGCCAGAGTAAGAATTAAGACCTTAACCATTAGGCCAGAGTACGAGTCTAAGACCTTAGCTATTAGGACAGAGTAAGAGTTAAGACCTTAGCTATTAGGCCAGAGTAAGAGTTAAGACCTTAACCTTAGTCCAGAGTACGTGTCTAAGACCTTAGCTATTAGGCTAGAGTAAGTGTTAAGACCTTAGCTATTAGGCCAGAGTAAGAGTTAAGACCTTAGCTATTAGGCCAGAGTAAGAGTTAAGACCTTAACCAGTAGGCCAGAGTAAGAGTTAAGACCTTAACCATTAGGCCAGAGTACGAGTCTAAGACCTTAGCTATTAGGCCAGAGTAAGAGTTAAGACCTTAGCTATTAGGCCAGAGTAAGAGTTAAGACCTTAACCATTAGGCCAGAGTACGAGTCTGAGACCTTAGCTATTGGACAGAGTAAGAGTTAAGACCTTAGCTATTAGGCCAGAGTAAGAGTTAAGACCTTAGCTATTAGGCCAGAGTAGGAGTTAAGTCCTTAACCAGTAGGCCAGAGTAAGAGTTAAGACCTTAACCAGTAGGCCAGAGTAAGAATTAAGACATTAACCATTAGGCCAGAGTACGAGTCTAAGACCTTAGCTATTAGGCCAGAGTAAGAGTTAAGACCTTAGCTATTAGGCCAGAGTAAGAGTTAAGACCTTAACCATTAGTCCAGAGTACGAGTCTAAGACCTTAGCTATTAGGCTAGAGTAAGAGTTAAGACCTTAACCAGTAGGCCAGAGTAAGAGTTAAGACCTTAACCATTAGGCCAGAGTACAAGTCTAAGACCTTAGCTATTAGGCTAGAGTAAGAGTTAAGACCTTAACCAGTAGGCCAGAGTAAGAGTTAAGACCTTAACCATTAGGCCAGAGTACAAGTCTAAGACCGTAGCTATTAGGCCAGAGTAAGAGTTAAGACCTTAGCTATTAGGCCAGAGAAAGAGTTAAGACCTTAACCAGTAGGCCAGAGTAAGAGTTAAGACCTTAACCATTAGTCCAGAGTACGAGTCTAAGACCTTAGCTATTAGGCCAGAGTAAGAGTTAAGACCTTAACCAGTAGGCCAGAGTAAGAGTTAAGACCTTAACCATTAGACCAGAGTACGAGTCTAAGACCTTAGCTATTAGGCCAGAGTAAGAGTTAAGACCTTAGCTATTAGGCCAGAGTAAAAGTTAAGACCTTAACCATTAGGCCAGAGTACGAGTCTAAGACCTTAGCTATTAGGCCAGAGTAAGTGTTAAGACCTTAGCTATTAGGCCAGAGTAAGAGTTAAGACCTTAGCTATTAGGCCAGAGTAAGAGTTAAGACCTTAACCAGTAGGCCAGAGTAAGAGTTAAGACCTTAACCAGTAGGCCAGAGTAAGAGTTAAGACCTTAACCATTAGGCCAGAGTAAGAGTTAGGACCTTAGCTATTAGGCCAGAGTAAGAGTTAAGACCTTAACCAGTAGGCCAGAGTAAGAGTTAAGACCTTAACCATTAGGCCAGAGTACGAGTCTAAGACCTTAGCTATTAGGCCAGAGTAAGAGTTAAGACCTTAGCTATTAGGCCAGAGTAAGAGTTAAGACCTTAACCAGTAGGCCAGAGTAAGAGTTAAGACCTTAACCATTAGGCCAGAGTACGAGTCTAAGACCTTAGCTATTGGACAGAGTAAGAGTTAAGACCTTAGCTATTAGGCCAGAGTAAGAGTTAAGACCTTAGCTATTAGGCCAGAGTAAGAGTTAAGACCTTAACCAGTAGGCCAGAGTAAGAGTTAAGACCTTAACCAGCAGGCCAGAGTAAGAATTAAGACCTTAACCATTAGGCCAGAGTACGAGTCTAAGACCTTAGCTATTAGGACAGAGTAAGAGTTAAGACCTTAGCTATTAGGCCAGAGTAAGAGTTAAGACCTTAACCTTAGCCCAGAGTACGTGTCTAAGACCTCAGCTATTAGGCTAGAGTAAGTGTTAAGACCTTAGCTATTAGGCCAGAGTAAGAGTTAAGACCTTAACCAGTAGGCCAGAGTACGAGTCTAAGACCTTAGCTATTAGGCCAGAGTAAGAGTTAAGACCTTAGCTATTAGGCCAGAGTAAGAGTTAAGACCTTAACCATTAGGCCAGAGTACGAGTCTAAGACCTTAGCTATTAGGCCAGAGTAAGTGTTAAGACCTTAGCTATTAGGCCAGAGTAAGAGTTAAGACCTTAGCTATTAGGCCAGAGTAAGAGTTAAGACCTTAACCAGTAGGCCAGAGTAAGATTTAAGACCTTAACCAGTAGGCCAGAGTAAGAGTTAAGACCTTAACCATTAGGCCAGAGTAAGAGTTAAGACCTTAGCTATTAGGCCAGAGTAAGAGTTAAGACCTTAACCAGTAGGCCAGAGTAAGAGTTAAGACCTTAACCATTAGGCCAGAGTACGAGTCTAAGACCTTAGCTATTAGGCCAGAGTAAGAGTTAAGACCTTAGCTATTAGGCCAGAGTAAGAGTTAAGACCTTAACCAGTAGGCCAGAGTAAGAGTTAAGACCTTAACCATTAGGCCAGAGTACGAGTCTAAGACCTTAACCATTAGGCAAGAGTAAGAGTTAAGACCTTAGCTATTAGGCCACAGTAAGAGTTAAGACCTTAACCATTAGGCCAGAGTACAAGTCTAAGACCTTAGCTATTAGGGCAGAGTAAGAGTTAAGACCTTAGCTATTAGGCCAGAGTAAGAGTTAAGACCTTAACAATTAGGCCAGAGTACGAGTCTAAGACCTTAGCTATTAGGCCAGAGTAAGAGTTAAGACCTTAACCATTAGGCCAGAGTTTGAGTCTAAGACCTTAGCTATTAGGCCAGACTAAGTGTTAAGACCTTAACCATTATGCCATAGTACGAGTCTTAGACCTTAGCTATTAGGCCAGAGTAAGAGTTAAGACCTTAACCATTAGGCCAGAGTACGAGTCTTAGACCTTAGCTATTAGGCCAGAGTACGAGTCTAAGACCTTAGCTATTAGGCCAGAGGAAGAGTTAAGACCTTAGCTATTAGGCCAGAGTAAGAGATAAGACCTTAACCAGTAGGCCAGAGTAAGAGTTAAGACCTCAACGTGTAGGCCAGAGTATGAGTCTAAGACTTTAGCTATTAGGCCAGGGTGCGAGTCTAATACCTTAGCTATTAGGCCAGAGTAAGAGTTAAGACCTTAACCATTAGGCCATAGTATGAGTCTAAGACCTTAGCTATTAGGCCAGAGTAAGAGTTAAGACCTTAACCATTAGGCCAGAGTACGAGTCTAAGACTTTAGCTATTAGGCCAGAGTAAGAGTTAAGACATTAACCAGTAGTCCAGAGTAAGAGTTAAGACCTTCACCAGCAGGCCAGAGTACGAGTCTAAGAACTTAGCTGTTAGGCCAGAGTAAGAGTTAAGACCTTATCCATTAGGCCAGAATAAGAGTCTAAGACCTTAGCTATTAGGCCAGAGTAAGAGTTAAGACCTTAGCTATTAGGCCAGAGTAAGAGTTAAGACCTTAACCAGTAGGCCAGAGTACGAGTCTAAGACCTTAGCTATTAGGCCAGAGTAAGAGTTAATACCTTAACCTGTAGGCCATAGTAAGAGTCTAAGACCTTGGCTATTAGGCCAGAGTAAGAGTTAAGACCTTAACCTGTAGGCCAGGGTACGAGTCTAAGACCTTCGCTATTAGGCCAGAGTAAGAGCTAAGACCTTAACCATTAGGCCAGAGTACGAGTCTAAGACCTTAGCTATTAGGCCAGAGTAGGAGTTAAGACCTTAACCAGTAGGCCAGAGTACGAGTCTAAGACCTTAGCTATTAGGCCAGAGTACAAGTCTAAGACCTTAGCTATTAGGCCAGAGTAAGAGTTAAGACCTTAACCAGTAGGCCAGAGTACGAGTCTAAGACCTTAGCTATTAGGCCAGAGTACGAGTCTAAGACCTTAGCTATTAGGGCAGAGTAAGAGTTAAGACCTTAGCTATTAGGCCAGAGTAAGAGTTAAGACCTTAACAATTAGGCCAGAGTACGAGTCTAAGACCTTAGCTATTAGGCCAGAGTAAGAGTTAAGACCTTAACCATTAGGCCAGAGTTTGAGTCTAAGACCTTAGCTATTAGGCCAGACTAAGTGTTAAGACCTTAACCATTATGCCATAGTACGAGTCTTAGACCTTAGCTATTAGGCCAGAGTAAGAGTTAAGACCTTAACCATTAGGCCAGAGTACGAGTCTTAGACCTTAGCTATTAGGCCAGAGTACGAGTCTAAGACCTTAGCTATTAGGCCAGAGTAAGAGTTAAGACCTTAGCTATTAGGCCAGAGTAAGAGATAAGACCTTAACCAGTAGGCCAGAGTAAGAGTTAAGACCTCAACGTGTAGGCCAGAGTACAAGTCTAAGACTTTAGCTATTAGGCCAGGGTGCGAGTCTAATACCTTAGCTATTAGGCCATAGTAAGAGTTAAGACCTTAACCATTAGGCCATAGTATGAGTCTAAGACCTTAGCTATTAGGCCAGAGTAAGAGTTAAGACCTTAACCATTAGGCCAGAGTACGAGTCTAAGACTTCAGCTATTAGGCCAGAGTAAGAGTTAAGACATTAACCAGTAGGCCAGAGTAAGAGTTAAGACCTTCACCAGCAGGCCAGAGTGCGAGTCTAAGGCCTTAGCTGTTAGGCCAGAGTAAGAGTTAAGACCTTAACCATTAGGCCAGAATAAGAGTCTAAGACCTTAGCTATTAGGCCAGAGTAAGAGTTAAGACCTTAGCTATTAGGCCAGAGTAAGAGTTAAGACCTTAACCAGTAGGCCAGAGTAAGAATTAAGACCTTAACCATTAGGCCAGAGTACGAGTCTAAGACCTTAGCTATTAGGCCAGAGTAAGAGTTAAGACCTTAGCTATTAGGCCAGAGTAAGAGTTAAGACCTTAACCATTAGTCCAGAGTACGAGTCTAAGACCTTAGCTATTAGGCTAGAGTAAGAGTTAAGACCTTAACCAGTAGGCCAGAGTAAGAGTTAAGACCTTAACCATTAGGCCAGAGTACAAGTCTAAGGGCCAGATTCACAGAACTAACTTAAGACAAAATCCTAAACTTACTACCATTTTGGTATTCACAGAAGGCACTTACTCATTTTGGTATTCACAGAAGGCACTTACTCATTTCGGTATTCACAGAAGTTAGGAGTCCTAACTTTAGGACTCCTAAATGCCTTCTGTGAATACCGAAAGTCTTAAAATTAGGATTTTTCGCAGTTTAGTAGTAGTATAGTTAGGACTCCTAACTTTAGGACTCCTAAATGCCTTCTGTGAATACCGAAATTCTTAAAATTAGGATTTTTCTCAATTTAGTAGTCCTAAGTTTAGGACTCCTAACTTTAGGACTCCTAAATGCCTTCTGTGACTACCGAAAGTCTTAAAATTAGGATTTTTCGCAGTTTAGTAGTAGTATAGTTAGGACTCCTAACTTTAGGACTCCTAAATGCCTTCTGTGAATACCGAAATTCTTAAAATTAGGATTTTTCTCAATTTAGTAGTCCTAAGTCTAAACTTAGGACTACTAAATTGAGAAAAATCCTAATTTTGAGACTTTCGGTATTCACAGAAGGCATTTAGGAGTCCTAAAGTTAGGAGTCCTAACTATACTACTACTAAACTGCGAAAAATCCTAATTTTAAGACTTTCGGTATTCACAGAAGGCATTTAGGAGTCCTAGACTTAGGACTACTAACTTCTGTGAATACCGAAATGAGTAAGTGCCTTCTGTGAATACCAAAATGAGTAAGTGCCTTCTGTGAATACCAAAATGGTAGTAAGTTTAGGATTTTGTCTTAAATTAGTTCTGTGAATCGGGCCCTAAGACCGTAGCTATTAAGCCAGAGTAAGGGTTAAGACCTTAGCTATTAGGCCAGAGAAAGAGTTAAGACCTTAACCAGTAGGCCAGAGTAAGAGTTAAGACCTTAACCATTAGGCCAGAATAAGAGTCTAAGACCTTAGCTATTAGGCCAGAGTAAGAGTTAAGACCTTAGCTATTAGGCCAGAGTAAGAGTTAAGACCTTAACCAGTAGGCCAGAGTACGAGTCTAAGACCTTAGCTATTAGGCCAGAGTAAGAGTTAATACCTTAACCTGTAGGCCATAGTAAGAGTCTAAGACCTTGGCTATTAGGCCAGAGTAAGAGTTAAGACCTTAACCTGTAGGCCAGGGTACGAGTCTAAGACCTTCGCTATTAGGCCAGAGTAAGAGCTAAGACCTTAACCATTAGGCCAGAGTACGAGTCTAAGACCTTAGCTATTAGGCCAGAGTAGGAGTTAAGACCTTAACCAGTAGGCCAGAGTACGAGTCTAAGACCTTAGCTATTAGGCCAGAGTACAAGTCTAAGACCTTAGCTATTAGGCCAGAGTAAGAGTTAAGACCTTAACCAGTAGGCCAGAGTACGAGTCTAAGACCTTAGCTATTAGGCCAGAGTACGAGTCTAAGACCTTAGCTATTAGGCCAGAGTAAGAGTTAAGACCTTAACCAGTAGGCCAGAGTAAGAGTTAAGACCTTAACCATTAGGCCAGAGTACAAGTCTAAGACCTTAGCTATTAGGCCAGAGTAAGAGTTAAGACCTTAGCTATTAGGTCGGAGTAAGAGTTAAGACCTTAACCAGTAGGCCAGAGTAAGAGTTAAGACCTTAACCATTAGGCCAGAGTACAAGTCTAAGACCTTAACCATTAGGCCAGAGTACGAGTCTAAGACCTTAGCTATTAGGCTAGAGTAAGAGTTAAGACCTTAACCAGTAGGCCAGAGTAAGAGCTAAGACCTTAACCATTAGGCCAGAGTACAAGTCTGAGACCATAGCTATTAGGCCAGAGTAAGAGTTAAGACCTTAGCTATTAGGCCAGAGAAAGAATTAAGACCTTAACCAGTAGGCCAGAGTAAGAGTTAAGACCTTAACCATTAGGCCAGAGTACGAGTCTAAGACCTTAGTTATTAGGCCAGAGTAAGAGTTAAGACCTTAGCTATTAGGCCAGAGTAAGAGTTAAGACCTTAACCAGTAGGCCAGAGTAAGAGTTAAGACCTTAACCATTAGACCAGAGTACGAGTCTAAGACCTTAGCTATTAGGCCAGAGTAAGAGTTAAGACCTTAGCTATTAGGCCAGAGTAAGAGTTAAGACCTTAACCATTAGGCCAGAGTACGAGTCTAAGACCTTAGCTATTAGGCCAGAGTAAGTGTTAAGACCTTAGCTATTAGGCCAGAGTAAGAGTTAAGACCTTAGCTATTAGGCCAGAGTAAGAGTTAAGACCTTAACCAGTAGGCCAGAGTAAGAGTTAAGACCTTAACCAGTAGGCCAGAGTAAGAGTTAAGACCTTAACCATTAGGCCAGAGTAAGAGTTAAGACCTTAGGTATTAGGCCAGAGTAAGAGTTAAGACCTTAACCAGTAGGCCAGAGTAAGAGTTAAGACCTTAACCATTAGGCCAGAGTACGAGTCTAAGACCTTAGCTATTAGGCCAGAGTAAGAGTTAAGACCTTAGCTATTAGGCCAGAGTAAGAGTTAAGACCTTAACCACTAGGCCAGAGTAAGAGTTAAGACCTTAACCATTAGGCCAGAGTACGAGTCTAAGACCTTAACCATTAGGCAAGAGTAAGAGTTAAGACCTTAGCTATTAGGCCACAGTAAGAGTTAAGACCTTAACCATTAGGCCAGAGTACAAGTCTAAGACCTTAGCTATTAGGGCAGAGTAAGAGTTAAGACCTTAGCTATTAGGCCAGAGTAAGAGTTAAGACCTTAACAATTAGGCCAGAGTACGAGTCTAAGACCTTAGCTATTAGGCCAGAGTAAGAGTTAAGACCTTAACCATTAGGCCAGAGTTTGAGTCTAAGACCTTAGCTATTAGGCCAGACTAAGTAATAAGACCTTAACCATTATGCCATAGTACGAGTCTTAGACCTTAGCTATTAGGCCAGAGTAAGAGTTAAGACCTTAACCATTAGGCCAGAGTACGAGTCTTAGACCTTAGCCATTAGGCCAGAGTACGAGTCTAAGACCTTAGCTATTAGGCCAGAGTAAGAGTTAAGACCTTAGCTATTAGGCCAGAGTAAGAGATAAGACTTTAACCAGTAGGCCAGAGTAAGAGTTAAGACCTCAACGTGTAGGCCAGAGTACGAGTCTAAGACTTTAGCTATTAGGCCAGGGTGCGAGTCTAATACCTTAGCTATTAGGCCAGAGAAAGAGTTAAGACCTTAACCATTAGGCCATAGTATGAGTCTAAGACCTTAGCTATTAGGCCAGAGTAAGAGTTAAGACCTTAACCATTAGGCCAGAGTACGAGTCTAAGACTTTAGCTATTAGGCCAGAGTAAGAGTTAAGACATTAACCAGTAGGCCAGAGTAAGAGTTAAGACCTTCACCAGCAGGCCAGAGTACGAGTCTAAGACCTTAGCTGTTAGGCCAGAGTAAGAGTTAAGACCTTAACCATTAGGCCAGAATAAGAGTCTAAGACCTTAGCTATTAGGCCAGAGTAAGAGTTAAGACCTTAGCTATTAGGCCAGAGTAAGAGTTAAGACCTTAACCAGTAGGCCAGAGTACGAGTCTAAGACCTTAGCTATTAGGGCAGAGTAAGAGTTAATACCTTAACCTGTAGGCCATAGTAAGAGTCTAAGACCTTGGCTATTAGGCCAGAGTAAGAGTTAAGACCTTAACCTGTAGGCCAGGGTACGAGTCTAAGTCCTTGGCTATTAGGCCAGAGTAAGAGCTAAGACCTTAACCATTAGGCCAGAGTACGAGTCTAAGACCTTAGCTATTAGGCCAGAGTAGGAGTTAAGACCTTAACCAGTAGGCCAGAGTACGAGTCTAAGACCTTAGCTATTAGGCCAGAGTACAAGTCTAAGACCTTAGCTATTAGGCCAGAGTAAGAGTTAAGACCTTAACCAGTAGGCCAGAGTACGAGTCTAAGACCTTAGCTATTAGGCCAGAGTACGAGTCTAAGACCTTAGCTATTAGGCCAGAGTAAGAGTTAAGACCTTAACCAGTAGGCCAGAGTAAGAGTTAAGACCTTAACCATTAGGCCAGAGTAAAAGTCTAAGACCTTAGCTATTAGGCCAGAGTAAGAGTTAAGACCTTAGCTATTAGGTCGGAGTAAGAGTTAAGACCTTAACCAGTAGGCCAGAGTAAGAGTTAAGACCTTAACCATTAGGCCAGATTACAAGTCTAAGACCTTAGCTATTAGGCCAGAGTAAGAGTTAAGACCTTAACCATTAGGCCAGAGTACGAGTCTAAGACCTTAGCTATTAGGCTAGAGTAAGAGTTAAGACCTTAACCAGTAGGCCAGAGTAAGAGTTAAGACCTTAACCAGTAGGCCAAAGTAAGAGTTAAGACCTTAACCATTAGGCCAGAGTACAAGTCTAAGACCGTAGCTATTAGGCCAGAGTAAGAGTTAAGACCTTAGCTATTAGGCCAGAGCAAGAGTTAAGACCTTAGCTATTAGGCCACAGAAAGAGTTAAGACCTTAACCAGTAGGCCAGAGTAAGAGTTAAGACCTTAACCATTAGGCCAGAGTACGAGTCTAAGACCTTAGCTATTAGGCCAGAGTAAGAGTTAAGACCTTAACCAGTAGGCCAGAGTAAGAGTTAAGACCTTAACTATTAGGCCAGAGTACGAGTCTAAGACCTTAGTTATTAGGCCAGAGTAAGAGTTAAGACCTTAGCTATTAGGCCAGAGTAAGAGTTAAGACCTTAACCAGTAGGCCAGAGTAAGAGTTAAGATCTTAACCATTAGGCCAGAGTACGAGTCTAAGACCTTAGCTATTAGGCCAGAGTAAGAGTTAAGACCTTAGCTATTAGGTCAGAGTAAGAGTTAAGACCTTAACCATTAGGCCAGAGTACGAGTCTAAGACATTAGCTATTAGGCCAGAGTAAGTGTTAAGACCTTAGCTATTAGGCCAGAGTAGGAGTTAAGACCTTCGCTATTAGGCCAGAGTAAGAGTTAAGACCTTAACCAGTAGGCCAGAGTAAGAGTTAAGACATTAACCAGTAGGCCAGAGTAAGAGTTAAGACCTTAACCATTAGTCCAGAGTAAGAGTTAAGACCTTAGCTATTAGGCCAGAGTAAGAGTTAAGACCTTAACCAGTAGGCCAGAGTAAGAGTTAAGACCTTAACCATTAGGCCAGAGTACGAGTCTAAGACCTTAGCTATTAGGCCAGAGTAAGAGTTAAGACCTTAGCTATTAGGCCAAAGTAAGAGTTAAGACCTTAACCAGTAAGCCAGAGTACGAGTCTAAGACCTTAGCTATTAGGGCAGAGTAAGAGTTAAGACCTTAGCTATTAGGCCAGAGTAAGAGTTAAGACCTTAACAATTAGGCCAGAGTACGAGTCTAAGACCTTAGCGATTAGGCCAGAGTAAGAGTTAAGACCTTAACCATTAGGCCAGAGTACGAAACTAAGACCTTAGCTATTAGGCCAGAGTAAGAGTTAAGACCTTAACCATTAGGCCAGAGTACGAGTCTAAGACTTAAGCTATTAGGCCAGAGTAAGAGTTAAGACATTAACCAGTAGGCCAGAGTAAGAGTTAAGACCATCACCAGCAGGCCAGGGTACAAGTCTAAGACCTTAGCTGTGAGGCCAGAGTAAGAGTTAAGACCTTAACCATTAGGCCAGAATAAGAGTCTAAGACCTTAGCTATTAGGCCAGAGTAAGAGTTAAGACCTTAGCTATTAGGCCAGAGTAAGAGTTAAGACCTTAACCAGTAGGCCAGAGTACGAGTCTAAGACCTCAGCTATTAGGCCAGAGTAAGAGTTAATACCTTAACCTGTAGGCCATAGTAAGAGTCTAAGACCTTGGCTATTGGGCCAGAGTAAGCGTTACGACCTTAACCTGTAGGCAGGGTACGAGTCTAAGACCTTCGCTATTAGGCCAGAGTAAGAGCTAAGACCTTAACCATTAGGCCAGAGTACGAGTCTAAGACCTTAGCTTTTAGGCCAGAGTAGGAGTTAAGACCTTAACCAGTAGGCCAGAGTACGAGTCTAAGACCTTAGCTATTAGGCCAGAGTACAAGTCTAAGACCTTAGCTATTAGGCCAGAGTAAGAGTTAAGACCTTAACCAGTAGGCCAGAGTACGAGTCTAAGACCTTAGCTATTAGGCCAGAGTACGAGTCTAAGACCTTAGCTATTAGGCCAGAGTAAGAGTTAGACCTTAACCAGTAGGCCAGAGTAAGAGTTAAGACCTTAACCATTAGGCCAGAGTACAAGTCTAAGACCTTAGCTATAAGGCCAGAGTAAGAGTTAAGACCTTAGCTATTAGGTCGGAGTAAGAGTTAAGACCTTAACCAGTAGGCCAGAGTAAGAGTTAAGACCTTAACCATTAGGCCAGAGTACAAGTCTAAGACCTTAGCTATTAGGCCAGAGTAAGAGTTAAGACCTTAGCTATTAGGCCAGAGTAAGAGTTAAGACCTTAACCATTAGGCCAGAGTACGAGTCTAAGACCTTAGCTATTGGACAGAGTAAGAGTTAAGACCTTAGCTATTAGGCCAGAGTAAGAGTTAAGACCTTAGCTATTAGGCCAGAGTAAGAGTTAAGACCTTAACCAGTAGGCCAGAGTATGAGTTAAGACCTTAACCAGTAGGCCAGAGTACGAGTCTAAGACCTTAGCTATTGGACAGAGTAAGAGTTAAGACCTTAGCTATTAGGCCAGAGTAAGAGTTAAGACCTTAGCTATTAGGCCAGAGTAAGAGTTAAGACCTTAACCAGTAGGCCAGAGTAAGAGTTAAGACCTTAACCAGTAGGCCAGAGTAAGAATTAAGACCTTAACCATTAGGCCAGAGTAAGAGTCTAAGACCTTAGCTATTAGGGCAGAGTAAGAGTTAAGACCTTAGCTATTAGGCCAGAGTACGAAACTAAGACCTTAGCTATTAGGCCAGAGTAAGAGTTAAGACCTTAACCATTAGGCCAGAGTACGAGTCTAAGACTTAAGCTATTAGGCCAGAGTAAGAGTTAAGACATTAACCAGTAGGCCAGAGTAAGAGTTAAGACCGTCACCAGCAGGCCAGGGTACAAGTCTAAGACCTTAGCTGTGAGGCCAGAGTAAGAGTTAAGACCTTAACCATTAGGCCAGAATAAGAGTCTAAGACCTTAGCTATTAGGCCAGAGTAAGAGTTAAGACCTTAGCTATTAGGCCAGAGTAAGAGTTAAGACCTTAACCAGTAGGCCAGAGTACGAGTCTAAGACCTCAGCTATTAGGCCAGAGTAAGAGTTAATACCTTAACCTGTAGGCCATAGTAAGAGTCTAAGACCTTGGCTATTGGGCCAGAGTAAGCGTTACGACCTTAACCTGTAGGCAGGGTACGAGTCTAAGACCTTCGCTATTAGGCCAGAGTAAGAGCTAAGACCTTAACCATTAGGCCAGAGTACGAGTCTAAGACCTTAGCTATTAGGCCAGAGTAGGAGTTAAGACCTTAACCAGTAGGCCAGAGTACGAGTCTAAGACCTTAGCTATTAGGCCAGAGTACAAGTCTAAGACCTTAGCTATTAGGCCAGAGTAAGAGTTAAGACCTTAACCAGTAGGCCAGAGTACGAGTCTAAGACCTTAGCTATTAGGCCAGAGTACGAGTCTAAGACCTTAGCTATTAGGCCAGAGTAAGAGTTAGACCTTAACCAGTAGGCCAGAGTAAGAGTTAAGACCTTAACCATTAGGCCAGAGTACAAGTCTAAGACCTTAGCTATTAGGCCAGAGTAAGAGTTAAGACCTTAGCTATTAGGTCGGAGTAAGAGTTAAGACCTTAACCAGTAGGCCAGAGTAAGAGTTAAGACCTTAACCATTAGGCCAGAGTACAAGTCTAAGACCTTAGCTATTAGGCCAGAGTAAGAGTTAAGACCTTAGCTATTAGGCCAGAGTAAGAGTTAAGACCTTAACCATTAGGCCAGAGTACGAGTCTAAGACCTTAGCTATTGGACAGAGTAAGAGTTAAGACCTTAGCTATTAGGCCAGAGTAAGAGTTAAGACCTTAGCTATTAGGCCAGAGTAAGAGTTAAGACCTTAACCAGTAGGCCAGAGTAAGAGTTAAGACCTTAACCAGTAGGCCAGAGTAAGAATTAAGACCTTAACCATTAGGCCAGAGTAAGAGTCTAAGACCTTAGCTATTAGGGCAGAGTAAGAGTTAAGACCTTAGCTATTAGGCCAGAGTAAGAGTTAAGACCTTAACCTTAGTCCAGAGTACGTGTCTAAGACCTTAGCTGTTAGGCTAGAGTAAGTGTTAAGACCTTAGCTATTAGGCCAGAGTAAGAGTTAAGACCTTAGCTATTAGGCCAGAGTAAGAGTTAAGACCTTAACCAGTAGGCCAGAGTAAGAGTTAAGACCTTAACCATTAGGCCAGAGTACGAGTCTAAGACCTTAGCTATTGAACAGAGTAAGAGTTAAGACCCTAGCTATTAGGCCAGAGTAAGAGTTAAGACCTTAGCTATTAGGCCAGAGTAAGAGTTAAGTCCTTAACCAGTAGGCCAGAGTAAGAGTTAAGACCTTAACCAGTAGGCCAGAGTAAGAATTAAGACCTTAACCATTAGGCCAGAGTACGAGTCTAAGACCTTAGCTATTAGGCCAGAGTAAGAGTTAAGACCTTAGCTATTAGGCCAGAGTAAGAGTTAAGACCTTAACCATTAGTCCAGAGTACGAGTCTAAGACCTTAGCTATTAGGCTAGAGTAAGAGTTAAGACCTTAACCAGTAGGCCAGAGTAAGAGTTAAGACCTTAACCAGTAGGCCAGAGTAAGAGTTAAGACCTTAACCATTAGGCCAGAGTACGAGTCTAAGACCTTAGTTATTAGGCCAGAGTAAGAGTTAAGACCTTAGCTATTAGGCCAGAGTAAGAGTTAAGACCTTAACCAGTAGGCCAGAGTAAGAGTTAAGACCTTAACCATTAGACCAGAGTACGAGTCTAAGACCTTAGCTATTAGGCCAGAGTAAGAGTTAAGACCTTAGCTATTAGGCCAGAGTAAGAGTTAAGACCTTAACCATTAGGCCAGAGTACGAGTCTAAGACCTTAGCTATTAGGCCAGAGTAAGTGTTAAGACCTTAGCTATTAGGCCAGAGTAAGAGTTAAGACCTTAGCTATTAGGCCAGAGTAAGAGTTAAGACCTTAACCAGTAGGCCAGAGTAAGAGTTAAGACCTTAACCAGTAGGCCAGAGTAAGAGTTAAGACCTTAACCATTAGACCAGAGTAAGAGTTCAGACCTTAGCTATTAGGCCAGAGTAAGAGTTAAGACCTTAACCAGTAGGCCAGAGTAAGAGTTAAGACCTTAACCATTAGGCCAGAGAACGAGTCTAAGACCTTAGCTATTAGGCCAGAGTAAGAGTTAAGACCTTAGCTATTAGGCCAGAGTAAGAGTTAAGACCTTAACCAGTAGGCCAGAGTAAGAGTTAAGACCTTAACCATTAGGCCAGAGTATGAGTCTAAGACCTTAACCATTAGGCAAGAGTAAGAGTTAAGACCTTAGCTATTAGGCCACAGTAAGAGTTAAGACCTTAACCATTAGGCCAGAGTACAAGTCTAAGACCTTAGCTATTAGGGCAGAGTAAGAGTTAAGACCTTAGCTATTAGGCCAGAGTAAGAGTTAAGACCTTAACAATTAGGCCAGAGTACGAGTCTAAGACCTTAGCTATTAGGCCAGAGTAAGAGTTAAGACCTTAACCATTAGGCCAGAGTACGAGTCGAAGACCTTAGCTATTAGGCCAGAGTACGAGTCTAAGACCTTAGCTATTAGGCCAGAGTAAGTGTTAAGACCTTAGCTATTAGGCCAGAGTAAGAGTTAAGACCTTAGCTATTAGGCCAGAGTAAGAGTTAAGACCTTAACCAGTAGGCCAGAGTAAGAGTTAAGACCTTAACCAGTAGGCCAGAGTAAGAGTTAAGACCTTAACCATTAGGCCAGAGTAAGAGTTAAGACCTTAGCTATTAGGCCAGAGTAAGAGTTAAGACCTTAACCAGTAGGCCAGAGTAAGAGTTAAGACCTTAACCATTAGGCCAGAGTACGAGTCTAAGACCTTAGCTATTAGGCCAGAGTAAGAGTTAAGACCTTAGCTATTCGGCCAGAGTAAGAGTTAAGACCTTAACCACTAGGCCAGAGTAAGAGTTAAGACCTTAACCATTAGGCCAGAGTACGAGTCTAAGACCTTAACCATTAGGCAAGAGTAAGAGTTAAGACCTTAGCTATTAGGCCACAGTAAGAGTTAAGACCTTAACCATTAGGCCAGAGTACAAGTCTAAGACCTTAGCTATTAGGGCAGAGTAAGAGTTAAGACCTTAGCTATTAGGCCAGAGTAAGAGTTAAGACCTTAACAATTAGGCCAGAGTACGAGTCTAAGACCTTAGCTATTAGGCCAGAGTAAGAGTTAAGACCTTAACCATTAGGCCAGAGTTTGAGTCTAAGACCTTAGCTATTAGGCCAGACTAAGTAATAAGACCTTAACCATTATGCCATAGTACGAGTCTTAGACCTTAGCTATTAGGCCAGAGTAAGAGTTAAGACCTTAACCATTAGGCCAGAGTACGAGTCTTAGACCTTAGCCATTAGGCCAGAGTACGAGTCTAAGACCTTAGCTATTAGGCCAGAGTAAGAGTTAAGACCTTAGCTATTAGGCCAGAGTAAGAGATAAGACTTTAACCAGTAGGCCAGAGTAAGAGTTAAGACCTCAACGTGTAGGCCAGAGTACGAGTCTAAGACTTTAGCTATTAGGCCAGGGTGCGAGTCTAATACCTTAGCTATTAGGCCAGAGAAAGAGTTAAGACCTTAACCATTAGGCCATAGTATGAGTCTAAGACCTTAGCTATTAGGCCAGAGTAAGAGTTAAGACCTTAACCATTAGGCCAGAGTACGAGTCTAAGACTTTAGCTATTAGGCCAGAGTAAGAGTTAAGACATTAACCAGTAGGCCAGAGTAAGAGTTAAGACCTTCACCAGCAGGCCAGAGTACGAGTCTAAGACCTTAGCTGTTAGGCCAGAGTAAGAGTTAAGACCTTAACCATTAGGCCAGAATAAGAGTCTAAGACCTTAGCTATTAGGCCAGAGTAAGAGTTAAGACCTTAGCTATTAGGCCAGAGTAAGAGTTAAGACCTTAACCAGTAGGCCAGAGTACGAGTCTAAGACCTTAGCTATTAGGGCAGAGTAAGAGTTAATACCTTAACCTGTAGGCCATAGTAAGAGTCTAAGACCTTGGCTATTAGGCCAGAGTAAGAGTTAAGACCTTAACCTGTAGGCCAGGGTACGAGTCTAAGACCTTGGCTATTAGGCCAGAGTAAGAGCTAAGACCTTAACCATTAGGCCAGAGTACGAGTCTAAGACCTTAGCTATTAGGCCAGAGTAGGAGTTAAGACCTTAACCAGTAGGCCAGAGTACGAGTCTAAGACCTTAGCTATTAGGCCAGAGTACAAGTCTAAGACCTTAGCTATTAGGCCAGAGTAAGAGTTAAGACCTTAACCAGTAGGCCAGAGTACGAGTCTAAGACCTTAGCTATTAGGCCAGAGTACGAGTCTAAGACCTTAGCTATTAGGCCAGAGTAAGAGTTAAGACCTTAACCAGTAGGCCAGAGTAAGAGTTAAGACCTTAACCATTAGGCCAGAGTAAAAGTCTAAGACCTTAGCTATTAGGCCAGAGTAAGAGTTAAGACCTTAGCTATTAGGTCGGAGTAAGAGTTAAGACCTTAACCAGTAGGCCAGAGTAAGAGTTAAGACCTTAACCATTAGGCCAGATTACAAGTCTAAGACCTTAGCTATTAGGCCAGAGTAAGAGTTAAGACCTTAACCATTAGGCCAGAGTACGAGTCTAAGACCTTAGCTATTAGGCTAGAGTAAGAGTTAAGACCTTAACCAGTAGGCCAGAGTAAGAGTTAAGACCTTAACCAGTAGGCCAAAGTAAGAGTTAAGACCTTAACCATTAGGCCAGAGTACAAGTCTAAGACCGTAGCTATTAGGCCAGAGTAAGAGTTAAGACCTTAGCTATTAGGCCAGAGCAAGAGTTAAGACCTTAGCTATTAGGCCACAGAAAGAGTTAAGACCTTAACCAGTAGGCCAGAGTAAGAGTTAAGACCTTAACCATTAGGCCAGAGTACGAGTCTAAGACCTTAGCTATTAGGCCAGAGTAAGAGTTAAGACCTTAACCAGTAGGCCAGAGTAAGAGTTAAGACCTTAACTATTAGGCCAGAGTACGAGTCTAAGACCTTAGTTATTAGGCCAGAGTAAGAGTTAAGACCTTAGCTATTAGGCCAGAGTAAGAGTTAAGACCTTAACCAGTAGGCCAGAGTAAGAGTTAAGATCTTAACCATTAGGCCAGAGTACGAGTCTAAGACCTTAGCTATTAGGCCAGAGTAAGAGTTAAGACCTTAGCTATTAGGTCAGAGTAAGAGTTAAGACCTTAACCATTAGGCCAGAGTACGAGTCTAAGACATTAGCTATTAGGCCAGAGTAAGTGTTAAGACCTTAGCTATTAGGCCAGAGTAGGAGTTAAGACCTTCGCTATTAGGCCAGAGTAAGAGTTAAGACCTTAACCAGTAGGCCAGAGTAAGAGTTAAGACATTAACCAGTAGGCCAGAGTAAGAGTTAAGACCTTAACCATTAGTCCAGAGTAAGAGTTAAGACCTTAGCTATTAGGCCAGAGTAAGAGTTAAGACCTTAACCAGTAGGCCAGAGTAAGAGTTAAGACCTTAACCATTAGGCCAGAGTACGAGTCTAAGACCTTAGCTATTAGGCCAGAGTAAGAGTTAAGACCTTAGCTATTAGGCCAAAGTAAGAGTTAAGACCTTAACCAGTAAGCCAGAGTACGAGTCTAAGACCTTAGCTATTAGGGCAGAGTAAGAGTTAAGACCTTAGCTATTAGGCCAGAGTAAGAGTTAAGACCTTAACAATTAGGCCAGAGTACGAGTCTAAGACCTTAGCGATTAGGCCAGAGTAAGAGTTAAGACCTTAACCATTAGGCCAGAGTACGAAACTAAGACCTTAGCTATTAGGCCAGAGTAAGAGTTAAGACCTTAACCATTAGGCCAGAGTACGAGTCTAAGACTTAAGCTATTAGGCCAGAGTAAGAGTTAAGACATTAACCAGTAGGCCAGAGTAAGAGTTAAGACCGTCACCAGCAGGCCAGGGTACAAGTCTAAGACCTTAGCTGTGAGGCCAGAGTAAGAGTTAAGACCTTAACCATTAGGCCAGAATAAGAGTCTAAGACCTTAGCTATTAGGCCAGAGTAAGAGTTAAGACCTTAGCTATTAGGCCAGAGTAAGAGTTAAGACCTTAACCAGTAGGCCAGAGTACGAGTCTAAGACCTCAGCTATTAGGCCAGAGTAAGAGTTAATACCTTAACCTGTAGGCCATAGTAAGAGTCTAAGACCTTGGCTATTGGGCCAGAGTAAGCGTTACGACCTTAACCTGTAGGCAGGGTACGAGTCTAAGACCTTCGCTATTAGGCCAGAGTAAGAGCTAAGACCTTAACCATTAGGCCAGAGTACGAGTCTAAGACCTTAGCTTTTAGGCCAGAGTAGGAGTTAAGACCTTAACCAGTAGGCCAGAGTACGAGTCTAAGACCTTAGCTATTAGGCCAGAGTACAAGTCTAAGATCTTAGCTATTAGGCCAGAGTAAGAGTTAAGACCTTAACCAGTAGGCCAGAGTACGAGTCTAAGACCTTAGCTATTAGGCCAGAGTACGAGTCTAAGACCTTAGCTATTAGGCCAGAGTAAGAGTTAGACCTTAACCAGTAGGCCAGAGTAAGAGTTAAGACCTTAACCATTAGGCCAGAGTACAAGTCTAAGACCTTAGCTATTAGGCCAGAGTAAGAGTTAAGACCTTAGCTATTAGGTCGGAGTAAGAGTTAAGACCTTAACCAGTAGGCCAGAGTAAGAGTTAAGACCTTAACCATTAGGCCAGAGTACAAGTCTAAGACCTTAGCTATTAGGCCAGAGTAAGAGTTAAGACCTTAGCTATTAGGCCAGAGTAAGAGTTAAGACCTTAACCATTAGGCCAGAGTACGAGTCTAAGACCTTAGCTATTGGACAGAGTAAGAGTTAAGACCTTAGCTATTAGGCCAGAGTAAGAGTTAAGACCTTAGCTATTAGGCCAGAGTAAGAGTTAAGACCTTAACCAGTAGGCCAGAGTATGAGTTAAGACCTTAACCAGTAGGCCAGAGTACGAGTCTAAGACCTTAGCTATTGGACAGAGTAAGAGTTAAGACCTTAGCTATTAGGCCAGAGTAAGAGTTAAGACCTTAGCTATTAGGCCAGAGTAAGAGTTAAGACCTTAACCAGTAGGCCAGAGTAAGAGTTAAGACCTTAACCAGTAGGCCAGAGTAAGAATTAAGACCTTAACCATTAGGCCAGAGTAAGAGTCTAAGACCTTAGCTATTAGGGCAGAGTAAGAGTTAAGACCTTAGCTATTAGGCCAGAGTACGAAACTAAGACCTTAGCTATTAGGCCAGAGTAAGAGTTAAGACCTTAACCATTAGGCCAGAGTACGAGTCTAAGACTTAAGCTATTAGGCCAGAGTAAGAGTTAAGACATTAACCAGTAGGCCAGAGTAAGAGTTAAGACCGTCACCAGCAGGCCAGGGTACAAGTCTAAGACCTTAGCTGTGAGGCCAGAGTAAGAGTTAAGACCTTAACCATTAGGCCAGAATAAGAGTCTAAGACCTTAGCTATTAGGCCAGAGTAAGAGTTAAGACCTTAGCTATTAGGCCAGAGTAAGAGTTAAGACCTTAACCAGTAGGCCAGAGTACGAGTCTAAGACCTCAGCTATTAGGCCAGAGTAAGAGTTAATACCTTAACCTGTAGGCCATAGTAAGAGTCTAAGACCTTGGCTATTGGGCCAGAGTAAGCGTTACGACCTTAACCTGTAGGCAGGGTACGAGTCTAAGACCTTCGCTATTAGGCCAGAGTAAGAGCTAAGACCTTAACCATTAGGCCAGAGTACGAGTCTAAGACCTTAGCTATTAGGCCAGAGTAGGAGTTAAGACCTTAACCAGTAGGCCAGAGTACGAGTCTAAGACCTTAGCTATTAGGCCAGAGTACAAGTCTAAGACCTTAGCTATTAGGCCAGAGTAAGAGTTAAGACCTTAACCAGTAGGCCAGAGTACGAGTCTAAGACCTTAGCTATTAGGCCAGAGTACGAGTCTAAGACCTTAGCTATTAGGCCAGAGTAAGAGTTAGACCTTAACCAGTAGGCCAGAGTAAGAGTTAAGACCTTAACCATTAGGCCAGAGTACAAGTCTAAGACCTTAGCTATTAGGCCAGAGTAAGAGTTAAGACCTTAGCTATTAGGTCGGAGTAAGAGTTAAGACCTTAACCAGTAGGCCAGAGTAAGAGTTAAGACCTTAACCATTAGGCCAGAGTACAAGTCTAAGACCTTAGCTATTAGGCCAGAGTAAGAGTTAAGACCTTAGCTATTAGGCCAGAGTAAGAGTTAAGACCTTAACCATTAGGCCAGAGTACGAGTCTAAGACCTTAGCTATTGGACAGAGTAAGAGTTAAGACCTTAGCTATTAGGCCAGAGTAAGAGTTAAGACCTTAGCTATTAGGCCAGAGTAAGAGTTAAGACCTTAACCAGTAGGCCAGAGTAAGAGTTAAGACCTTAACCAGTAGGCCAGAGTAAGAATTAAGACCTTAACCATTAGGCCAGAGTAAGAGTCTAAGACCTTAGCTATTAGGGCAGAGTAAGAGTTAAGACCTTAGCTATTAGGCCAGAGTAAGAGTTAAGACCTTAACCTTAGTCCAGAGTACGTGTCTAAGACCTTAGCTGTTAGGCTAGAGTAAGTGTTAAGACCTTAGCTATTAGGCCAGAGTAAGAGTTAAGACCTTAGCTATTAGGCCAGAGTAAGAGTTAAGACCTTAACCAGTAGGCCAGAGTAAGAGTTAAGACCTTAACCATTAGGCCAGAGTACGAGTCTAAGACCTTAGCTATTGAACAGAGTAAGAGTTAAGACCCTAGCTATTAGGCCAGAGTAAGAGTTAAGACCTTAGCTATTAGGCCAGAGTAAGAGTTAAGTCCTTAACCAGTAGGCCAGAGTAAGAGTTAAGACCTTAACCAGTAGGCCAGAGTAAGAATTAAGACCTTAACCATTAGGCCAGAGTACGAGTCTAAGACCTTAGCTATTAGGCCAGAGTAAGAGTTAAGACCTTAGCTATTAGGCCAGAGTAAGAGTTAAGACCTTAACCATTAGTCCAGAGTACGAGTCTAAGACCTTAGCTATTAGGCTAGAGTAAGAGTTAAGACCTTAACCAGTAGGCCAGAGTAAGAGTTAAGACCTTAACCAGTAGGCCAGAGTAAGAGTTAAGACCTTAACCATTAGGCCAGAGTACGAGTCTAAGACCTTAGTTATTAGGCCAGAGTAAGAGTTAAGACCTTAGCTATTAGGCCAGAGTAAGAGTTAAGACCTTAACCAGTAGGCCAGAGTAAGAGTTAAGACCTTAACCATTAGACCAGAGTACGAGTCTAAGACCTTAGCTATTAGGCCAGAGTAAGAGTTAAGACCTTAGCTATTAGGCCAGAGTAAGAGTTAAGACCTTAACCATTAGGCCAGAGTACGAGTCTAAGACCTTAGCTATTAGGCCAGAGTAAGTGTTAAGACCTTAGCTATTAGGCCAGAGTAAGAGTTAAGACCTTAGCTATTAGGCCAGAGTAAGAGTTAAGACCTTAACCAGTAGGCCAGAGTAAGAGTTAAGACCTTAACCAGTAGGCCAGAGTAAGAGTTAAGACCTTAACCATTAGACCAGAGTAAGAGTTCAGACCTTAGCTATTAGGCCAGAGTAAGAGTTAAGACCTTAACCAGTAGGCCAGAGTAAGAGTTAAGACCTTAACCATTAGGCCAGAGAACGAGTCTAAGACCTTAGCTATTAGGCCAGAGTAAGAGTTAAGACCTTAGCTATTAGGCCAGAGTAAGAGTTAAGACCTTAACCAGTAGGCCAGAGTAAGAGTTAAGACCTTAACCATTAGGCCAGAGTATGAGTCTAAGACCTTAACCATTAGGCAAGAGTAAGAGTTAAGACCTTAGCTATTAGGCCACAGTAAGAGTTAAGACCTTAACCATTAGGCCAGAGTACAAGTCTAAGACCTTAGCTATTAGGGCAGAGTAAGAGTTAAGACCTTAGCTATTAGGCCAGAGTAAGAGTTAAGACCTTAACAATTAGGCCAGAGTACGAGTCTAAGACCTTAGCTATTAGGCCAGAGTAAGAGTTAAGACCTTAACCATTAGGCCAGAGTACGAGTCGAAGACCTTAGCTATTAGGCCAGAGTACGAGTCTAAGACCTTAGCTATTAGGCCAGAGTAAGTGTTAAGACCTTAGCTATTAGGCCAGAGTAAGAGTTAAGACCTTAGCTATTAGGCCAGAGTAAGAGTTAAGACCTTAACCAGTAGGCCAGAGTAAGAGTTAAGACCTTAACCAGTAGGCCAGAGTAAGAGTTAAGACCTTAACCATTAGGCCAGAGTAAGAGTTAAGACCTTAGCTATTAGGCCAGAGTAAGAGTTAAGACCTTAACCAGTAGGCCAGAGTAAGAGTTAAGACCTTAACCATTAGGCCAGAGTACGAGTCTAAGACCTTAGCTATTAGGCCAGAGTAAGAGTTAAGACCTTAGCTATTAGGCCAGAGTAAGAGTTAAGACCTTAACCAGTAGGCCAGAGTAAGAGTTAAGACCTTAACCATTAGGCCAGAGTACGAGTCTAAGACCTTAACCATTAGGCAAGAGTAAGAGTTAAGACCTTGTCTATTAGGCCACAGTAAGAGTTAAGACCTTAACCATTAGGCCAGAGTACAAGTCTAAGACCTTAGCTATTAGGGCAGAGTAAGAGTTAAGACCTTAGCTATTAGGCCAGAGTAAGAGTTAAGACCTTAGCTATTAGGCCAGAGTACGAGTCTAAGACCTTAGCTATTAGGCCAGAGTAAGTGTTAAGACCTTAGCTATTAGGCCAGAGTAAGAGTTAAGACCTTAGCTATTAGGCCAGAGTAAGAGTTAAGACCTTAACCAGTAGGCCAGAGTAAGAGTTAAGACCTTAACCAGTAGGCCAGAGTAAGAGTTAAGACCTTAACCATTAGGCCAGAGTACGAGTCTAAGACCTTAGCTATTAGGCCAGAGTAGGAGTTAAGACCTTAACCAGTAGGCCAGAGTACGAGTCTAAGACCTTAGCTATTAGGCCAGAGTACAAGTCTAAGACCTTAGCTATTAGGCCAGAGTAAGAGTTAAGACCTTAACCAGTAGGCCAGAGTACGAGTCTAAGACCTTAGCTATTAGGCCAGAGTACGAGTCTAAGACCTTAGCTATTAGGCCAGAGTAAGAGTTAAGACCTTAACCAGTAGGCCAGAGTAAGAGTTAAGACCTTAACCATTAGGCCAGAGTAAAAGTCTAAGACCTTAGCTATTAGGCCAGAGTAAGAGTTAAGACCTTAGCTATTAGGTCGGAGTAAGAGTTAAGACCTTAACCAGTAGGCCAGAGTAAGAGTTAAGACCTTAACCATTAGGCCAGATTACAAGTCTAAGACCTTAGCTATTAGGCCAGAGTAAGAGTTAAGACCTTAACCATTAGGCCAGAGTACGAGTCTAAGACCTTAGCTATTAGGCTAGAGTAAGAGTTAAGACCTTAACCAGTAGGCCAGAGTAAGAGTTAAGACCTTAACCAGTAGGCCAAAGTAAGAGTTAAGACCTTAACCATTAGGCCAGAGTACAAGTCTAAGACCGTAGCTATTAGGCCAGAGTAAGAGTTAAGACCTTAGCTATTAGGCCAGAGCAAGAGTTAAGACCTTAGCTATTAGGCCACAGAAAGAGTTAAGACCTTAACCAGTAGGCCAGAGTAAGAGTTAAGACCTTAACCATTAGGCCAGAGTACGAGTCTAAGACCTTAGCTATTAGGCCAGAGTAAGAGTTAAGACCTTAACCAGTAGGCCAGAGTAAGAGTTAAGACCTTAACTATTAGGCCAGAGTACGAGTCTAAGACCTTAGTTATTAGGCCAGAGTAAGAGTTAAGACCTTAGCTATTAGGCCAGAGTAAGAGTTAAGACCTTAACCAGTAGGCCAGAGTAAGAGTTAAGATCTTAACCATTAGGCCAGAGTACGAGTCTAAGACCTTAGCTATTAGGCCAGAGTAAGAGTTAAGACCTTAGCTATTAGGCCAGAGTAAGAGTTAAGACCTTAACCATTAGGCCAGAGTACGAGTCTAAGACATTAGCTATTAGGCCAGAGTAAGTGTTAAGACCTTAGCTATTAGGCCAGAGTAGGAGTTAAGACCTTCGCTATTAGGCCAGAGTAAGAGTTAAGACCTTAACCAGTAGGCCAGAGTAAGAGTTAAGACATTAACCAGTAGGCCAGAGTAAGAGTTAAGACCTTAACCATTAGTCCAGAGTAAGAGTTAAGACCTTAGCTATTAGGCCAGAGTAAGAGTTAAGACCTTAACCAGTAGGCCAGAGTAAGAGTTAAGACCTTAACCATTAGGCCAGAGTACGAGTCTAAGACCTTAGCTATTAGGCCAGAGTAAGAGTTAAGACCTTAGCTATTAGGCCAAAGTAAGAGTTAAGACCTTAACCAGTAAGCCAGAGTACGAGTCTAAGACCTTAGCTATTAGGGCAGAGTAAGAGTTAAGACCTTAGCTATTAGGCCAGAGTAAGAGTTAAGACCTTAACAATTAGGCCAGAGTACGAGTCTAAGACCTTAGCGATTAGGCCAGAGTAAGAGTTAAGACCTTAACCATTAGGCCAGAGTACGAAACTAAGACCTTAGCTATTAGGCCAGAGTAAGAGTTAAGACCTTAACCATTAGGCCAGAGTACGAGTCTAAGACTTAAGCTATTAGGCCAGAGTAAGAGTTAAGACATTAACCAGTAGGCCAGAGTAAGAGTTAAGACCGTCACCAGCAGGCCAGGGTACAAGTCTAAGACCTTAGCTGTGAGGCCAGAGTAAGAGTTAAGACCTTAACCATTAGGCCAGAATAGGAGTCTAAGACCTTAGCTATTAGGCCAGAGTAAGAGTTAAGACCTTAGCTATTAGGCCAGAGTAAGAGTTAAGACCTTAACCAGTAGGCCAGAGTACGAGTCTAAGACCTCAGCTATTAGGCCAGAGTAAGAGTTAATACCTTAACCTGTAGGCCATAGTAAGAGTCTAAGACCTTGGCTATTGGGCCAGAGTAAGCGTTACGACCTTAACCTGTAGGCAGGGTACGAGTCTAAGACCTTCGCTATTAGGCCAGAGTAAGAGCTAAGACCTTAACCATTAGGCCAGAGTACGAGTCTAAGACCTTAGCTTTTAGGCCAGAGTAGGAGTTAAGACCTTAACCAGTAGGCCAGAGTACGAGTCTAAGACCTTAGCTATTAGGCCAGAGTACAAGTCTAAGACCTTAGCTATTAGGCCAGAGTAAGAGTTAAGACCTTAACCAGTAGGCCAGAGTACGAGTCTAAGACCTTAGCTATTAGGCCAGAGTACGAGTCTAAGACCTTAGCTATTAGGCCAGAGTAAGAGTTAGACCTTAACCAGTAGGCCAGAGTAAGAGTTAAGACCTTAACCATTAGGCCAGAGTACAAGTCTAAGACCTTAGCTATTAGGCCAGAGTAAGAGTTAAGACCTTAGCTATTAGGTCGGAGTAAGAGTTAAGACCTTAACCAGTAGGCCAGAGTAAGAGTTAAGACCTTAACCATTAGGCCAGAGTACGAGTCTAAGACCTTAGCTATTAGGCCAGAGTAAGAGTTAAGACCTTAGCTATTAGGCCAGAGTAAGAGTTAAGACCTTAACCATTAGGCCAGAGTACGAGTCTAAGACCTTAGCTATTGGACAGAGTAAGAGTTAAGACCTTAGCTATTAGGCCAGAGTAAGAGTTAAGACCTTAGCTATTAGGCCAGAGTAAGAGTTAAGACCTTAACCAGTAGGCCAGAGTATGAGTTAAGACCTTAACCAGTAGGCCAGAGTACGAGTCTAAGACCTTAGCTATTGGACAGAGTAAGAGTTAAGACCTTAGCTATTAGGCCAGAGTAAGAGTTAAGACCTTAGCTATTAGGCCAGAGTAAGAGTTAAGACCTTAACCAGTAGGCCAGAGTAAGAGTTAAGACCTTAACCAGTAGGCCAGAGTAAGAATTAAGACCTTAACCATTAGGCCAGAGTAAGAGTCTAAGACCTTAGCTATTAGGGCAGAGTAAGAGTTAAGACCTTAGCTATTAGGCCAGAGTACGAAACTAAGACCTTAGCTATTAGGCCAGAGTAAGAGTTAAGACCTTAACCATTAGGCCAGAGTACGAGTCTAAGACTTAAGCTATTAGGCCAGAGTAAGAGTTAAGACATTAACCAGTAGGCCAGAGTAAGAGTTAAGACCGTCACCAGCAGGCCAGGGTACAAGTCTAAGACCTTAGCTGTGAGGCCAGAGTAAGAGTTACGACCTTAACCATTAGGCCAGAATAAGAGTCTAAGACCTTAGCTATTAGGCCAGAGTAAGAGTTAAGACCTTAGCTATTAGGCCAGAGTAAGAGTTAAGACCTTAACCAGTAGGCCAGAGTACGAGTCTAAGACCTCAGCTATTAGGCCAGAGTAAGAGTTAATACCTTAACCTGTAGGCCATAGTAAGAGTCTAAGACCTTGGCTATTGGGCCAGAGTAAGCGTTACGACCTTAACCTGTAGGCAGGGTACGAGTCTAAGACCTTCGCTATTAGGCCAGAGTAAGAGCTAAGACCTTAACCATTAGGCCAGAGTACGAGTCTAAGACCTTAGCTATTAGGCCAGAGTAGGAGTTAAGACCTTAACCAGTAGGCCAGAGTACGAGTCTAAGACCTTAGCTATTAGGCCAGAGTACAAGTCTAAGACCTTAGCTATTAGGCCAGAGTAAGAGTTAAGACCTTAACCAGTAGGCCAGAGTACGAGTCTAAGACCTTAGCTATTAGGCCAGAGTACGAGTCTAAGACCTTAGCTATTAGGCCAGAGTAAGAGTTAGACCTTAACCAGTAGGCCAGAGTAAGAGTTAAGACCTTAACCATTAGGCCAGAGTACAAGTCTAAGACCTTAGCTATTAGGCCAGAGTAAGAGTTAAGACCTTAGCTATTAGGCCAGAGTAAGAGTTAAGACCTTAACCATTAGGCCAGAGTACGAGTCTAAGACCTTAGCTATTGGACAGAGTAAGAGTTAAGACCTTAGCTATTAGGCCAGAGTAAGAGTTAAGACCTTAGCTATTAGGCCAGAGTAAGAGTTAAGACCTTAACCAGTAGGCCAGAGTAAGAGTTAAGACCTTAACCAGTAGGCCAGAGTAAGAATTAAGACCTTAACCATTAGGCCAGAGTAAGAGTCTAAGACCTTAGCTATTAGGGCAGAGTAAGAGTTAAGACCTTAGCTATTAGGCCAGAGTAAGAGTTAAGACCTTAACCTTAGTCCAGAGTACGTGTCTAAGACCTTAGCTGTTAGGCTAGAGTAAGTGTTAAGACCTTAGCTATTAGGCCAGAGTAAGAGTTAAGACCTTAGCTATTAGGCCAGAGTAAGAGTTAAGACCTTAACCAGTAGGCCAGAGTAAGAGTTAAGACCTTAACCATTAGGCCAGAGTACGAGTCTAAGACCTTAGCTATTGAACAGAGTAAGAGTTAAGACCCTAGCTATTAGGCCAGAGTAAGAGTTAAGACCTTAGCTATTAGGCCAGAGTAAGAGTTAAGTCCTTAACCAGTAGGCCAGAGTAAGAGTTAAGACCTTAACCAGTAGGCCAGAGTAAGAATTAAGACCTTAACCATTAGGCCAGAGTACGAGTCTAAGACCTTAGCTATTAGGCCAGAGTAAGAGTTAAGACCTTAGCTATTAGGCCAGAGTAAGAGTTAAGACCTTAACCATTAGTCCAGAGTACGAGTCTAAGACCTTAGCTATTAGGCTAGAGTAAGAGTTAAGACCTTAACCAGTAGGCCAGAGTAAGAGTTAAGACCTTAACCAGTAGGCCAGAGTAAGAGTTAAGACCTTAACCATTAGGCCAGAGTACGAGTCTAAGACCTTAGTTATTAGGCCAGAGTAAGAGTTAAGACCTTAGCTATTAGGCCAGAGTAAGAGTTAAGACCTTAACCAGTAGGCCAGAGTAAGAGTTAAGACCTTAACCATTAGACCAGAGTATGAGTCTAAGACCTTAGCTATTAGGCCAGAGTAAGAGTTAAGACCTTAGCTATTAGGCCAGAGTAAGAGTTAAGACCTTAACCATTAGGCCAGAGTACGAGTCTAAGACCTTAGCTATTAGGCCAGAGTAAGTGTTAAGACCTTAGCTATTAGGCCAGAGTAAGAGTTAAGACCTTAGCTATTAGGCCAGAGTAAGAGTTAAGACCTTAACCAGTAGGCCAGAGTAAGAGTTAAGACCTTAACCAGTAGGCCAGAGTAAGAGTTAAGACCTTAACCATTAGACCAGAGTAAGAGTTCAGACCTTAGCTATTAGGCCAGAGTAAGAGTTAAGACCTTAACCAGTAGGCCAGAGTAAGAGTTAAGACCTTAACCATTAGGCCAGAGAACGAGTCTAAGACCTTAGCTATTAGGCCAGAGTAAGAGTTAAGACCTTAGCTATTAGGCCAGAGTAAGAGTTAAGACCTTAACCAGTAGGCCAGAGTAAGAGTTAAGACCTTAACCATTAGGCCAGAGTATGAGTCTAAGACCTTAACCATTAGGCAAGAGTAAGAGTTAAGACCTTAGCTATTAGGCCACAGTAAGAGTTAAGACCTTAACCATTAGGCCAGAGTACAAGTCTAAGACCTTAGCTATTAGGGCAGAGTAAGAGTTAAGACCTTAGCTATTAGGCCAGAGTAAGAGTTAAGACCTTAACAATTAGGCCAGAGTACGAGTCTAAGACCTTAGCTATTAGGCCAGAGTAAGAGTTAAGACCTTAACCATTAGGCCAGAGTACGAGTCGAAGACCTTAGCTATTAGGCCAGAGTACGAGTCTAAGACCTTAGCTATTAGGCCAGAGTAAGTGTTAAGACCTTAGCTATTAGGCCAGAGTAAGAGTTAAGACCTTAGCTATTAGGCCAGAGTAAGAGTTAAGACCTTAACCAGTAGGCCAGAGTAAGAGTTAAGACCTTAACCAGTAGGCCAGAGTAAGAGTTAAGACCTTAACCATTAGGCCAGAGTAAGAGTTAAGACCTTAGCTATTAGGCCAGAGTAAGAGTTAAGACCTTAACCAGTAGGCCAGAGTAAGAGTTAAGACCTTAACCATTAGGCCAGAGTACGAGTCTAAGACCTTAGCTATTAGGCCAGAGTAAGAGTTAAGACCTTAGCTATTAGGCCAGAGTAAGAGTTAAGACCTTAACCAGTAGGCCAGAGTAAGAGTTAAGACCTTAACCATTAGGCCAGAGTACGAGTCTAAGACCTTAACCATTAGGCAAGAGTAAGAGTTAAGACCTTGTCTATTAGGCCACAGTAAGAGTTAAGACCTTAACCATTAGGCCAGAGTACAAGTCTAAGACCTTAGCTATTAGGGCAGAGTAAGAGTTAAGACCTTAGCTATTAGGCCAGAGTAAGAGTTAAGACCTTAACAATTAGTCCAGAGTACGAGTCTAAGACCTTAGCTATTAGGCCAGAGTAAGAGTTAAGACCTTAACCATTAGGCCAGAGTTTGAGTCTTAGACCTTAGCTATTAGGCCAGAGTAAGAGTTAAGACCTTAACCATTAGGCCAGAGTACGAGTCTAAGACCTTAGCTATTAGGCCAGAGTACGAGTCTAAGACCTTAGCTATTAGGCCAGAGTAAGAGTTAAGACCTTAGCTATTAGGCCAGAGTAAGAGATAAGACCTTAACCAGTAGGCCAGAGTAAGAGTTAAGACCTCAACGTGTAGGCCAGAGTACGAGTCTAAGACTTTAGCTATTGAACAGAGTAAGAGTTAAGACCCTAGCTATTAGGCCAGAGTAAGAGTTAAGACCTTAGCTATTAGGCCAGAGTAAGAGTTAAGTCCTTAACCAGTAGGCCAGAGTAAGAGTTAAGACCTTAACCAGTAGGCCAGAGTAAGAATTAAGACCTTAACCATTAGGCCAGAGTACGAGTCTAAGACCTTAGCTATTAGGCCAGAGTAAGAGTTAAGACCTTAGCTATTAGGCCAGAGTAAGAGTTAAGACCTTAACCATTAGTCCAGAGTACGAGTCTAAGACCTTAGCTATTAGGCTAGAGTAAGAGTTAAGACCTTAACCAGTAGGCCAGAGTAAGAGTTAAGACCTTAACCAGTAGGCCAGAGTAAGAGTTAAGACCTTAACCATTAGGCCAGAGTACAAGTCTAAGACCGTAGCTATTAAGCCAGAGTAAGGGTTAATACCTTAGCTATTAGGCCAGAGAAAGAGTTAAGACCTTAACCAGTAGGCCAGAGTAAGAGTTAAGACCTTAACCATTAGGCCAGAGTACGAGTCTAAGACCTTAGTTATTAGGCCAGAGTAAGAGTTAAGACCTTAGCTATTAGGCCAGAGTAAGAGTTAAGACCTTAACCAGTAGGCCAGAGTCAGAGTTAAGACCATAACCATTAGACCAGAGTACGAGTCTAAGACCTTAGCTATTAGGCCAGAGTAAGAGTTAAGACCTTAGCTATTAGGCCAGAGTAAGAGTTAAGACCTTAACCATTAGGCCAGAGTACGAGTCTAAGACCTTAGCTATTAGGCCAGAGTAAGTGTTAAGACCTTAGCTATCAGGCCAGAGTAAGAGTTAAGACCTTAGCTATTAGGCCAGAGTAAGAGTTAAGACCTTAACCAGTAGGCCAGAGTAAGAGTTAAGACCTTAACCAGTAGGCCAGAGTAAGAGTTAAGACCTTAACCATTAGGCCAGAGTAATAGTTAAGACCTTAGCTATTAGGCCAGAGTAAGAGTTAAGACCTTAAACAGTAGGCCAGAGTAAGAGTTAAGACCTTAACCATTAGGCCAGAGTACGAGTCTAAGACCTTAGCTATTAGGCCAGAGTAAGAGTTAAGACCTTAGCTATTAGGCCAGAGTAAGAGTTAAGACCTTAACCAGTAGGCCAGAGTAAGAGTTAAGACCTTAACCATTAGGCCAGAGTACGAGTCTAAGACCTTAACCATTAGGCAAGAGTGAGAGTTAAGACCTTAGCTATTAGGCCACAGTAAGAGTTAAGACCTTAACCATTAGGCCAGAGTACAAGTCTAAGACCTTAGCTATTAGGGCAGAGTAAGAGTTAAGACCTTAGCTATTAGGCCAGAGTAAGAGTTAAGACCTTAACAATTAGGCCAGAGTACGAGTCTAAGACCTTAGCTATTAGGCCAGAGTAAGAGTTAAGACCTTAACCATTAGGCCAGAGTTTGAGTCTTAGACCTTAGCTATTAGGCCAGAGTAAGAGTTAAGACCTTAACCATTAGGCCAGAGTACGAGTCTAAGACCTTAGCTATTAGGCCAGAGTACGAGTCTAAGACCTTAGTTATTAGGCCAGAGTAAGAGTTAAGACCTTAGCTATTAGGCCAGAGTAAGAGATAAGACCTTAACCAGTAGGCCAGAGTAAGAGTTAAGACCTCAACGTGTAGGCCAGAGTACGAGTCTAAGACTTTAGCTATTAGGCCAGGGTACGAGTCTAATACCTTAGTGTGAGAAGTTGGCCTGGCATATGGTTCTGTGTAGCCAGTCCCAAGTTACAGCGATGACGCAATAACTTATAATGCGGTTAAGAGTATATGGTATGGCTACACTACAAACAACCCAGTAACGATTTTACGAAGGTTGCAGAGAGGTCCTACTCACGTAGGGGTCCCCCCTCACACATACCTCAGCACCCAGCCCTGTAGGATTACCAGGGCCTGCCATAGGGGTGACCTATGAGAGTATACGTGTTGTATGGTATGGAACATAGGGTACCTACGTCCCTGTAAGGGGTGCTAGCACCACCTTACCCAGGCTACAGTAGTGGCCTGGTGGTGTCAGTTTGGGTGGCTGTCCCAGGGTGGCACAATAAGTGCTGCAGCCCTGGTAGGCCTACTGGGGGACCCATGCCCTGGGTACCTAGGGTACCATCTACAAGGGACTGGAAGGGCATGCCCAGCATCCAATTGGTTGGTACCTAGGGTACCCACATAGTTTGTCAGAGGAAGCAGATAGGCTGGGGTCCTGGATAGCAGGGCCACAGCCTGGCTAAAGTCATAAAAACAGTCAAAACATCAGCAAAAAGTTGGGGGCAACTATGCAGTCGATGCCACTCTCCTACACAACCCCCCCCCAAACGCAGGGACATTAAACTAACCTTGACCAGTTGAGTCTTCATGTTCTAAGTGGAAATATCTGGAGAGGCCATCTGCATTGGCATGGTTGCTCCCAGGTCTATGTTCCACTGTATAGTCCATCCCCTGTAGGGAAATGGACCACCTGAGTAGTTTGGGGTTTTCACCCTTCATCTGTTTTAGCCATAGGAGGGGCTTATGGTCTGTCTGAACAATGAAGTGAGTACCAAACAAGTATGGCCTCAGCTTCTTCAGGGCCCAGACCACAGCAAAGGCCTCCCTCTCTATGGCTGACCAACGTTTCTCTCTGGGGGTCAACCTTCTGCTAATGAAAGCTACTGGTTGATCCTGGCCCTCCTCATTCAGTTGTGATAACACAGCACCTACCCCCACCTCTGAAGCATCAGTTTGAACTATGAATTCTTTGGAGTAGTTGGGGCTTTGGAGCACTGGAGCAGAGCACATTGCCTGTTTAAGGTCATCAAAAGCTTTCTGACAGCTGACAGTCCACTGAACCTTTTTGGGCATCCTCTTGGAGGTGAGATCATTCAAGGGGGTCACTATGGATCCATATCCTTTCACAAATCTCCTATAATAACCAGTCAGGCCCAAGAAAGCTCGAACCTGAGTCTGGGTGGTTGGAGCAACCCAGTCCATGATGGTCTGGATTTTGCTCTGTAAAGGTTGAACCTGGCCTCCTCCTACAAGGTGTCCCAGGTATACAACCTGACTCTGCCCTATCTGGCACTTAGTAGCCTTGATAGTGAGCCCAGCCTTCTGCAGGGCTTCTAAAACTTCCCTCAGGTGGATCAGGTGATCTTCCCAGGTGGAGCTAAAGACAGCAATATCATCCAGATATGCTGCACTAAAGTCTTCCAGGCCTGAGAGGACTTGGTTCACCAACCTTTGAAAAGTGGCAGGCGCATTTTTCAAACCAAAGGGCATCACAATAAATTGATAATGCCCACTAGGGGTAGAAAATGCAGTTTTGGCTTTTGCAGACTCAGCTAACCTTATCTGCCAGTAGCCAGCTGTCAGATCAAATGTGCTCAGATATTTGGCTGAGGCCAACCTATCTATGAGCTCATCTGCTCTGGGAATTGGATGAGCATCAGTCTTAGTGACTGCATTGAGACCCCTGTAGTCTACACAAAACCTCATCTCTCTCTTACCACCCTGGGTGTGAGGTTTTGGTACTAGGACTACTGGGCTAGCCCAAGGGCTATCTGAGGGCTCAATTACTCCCAACTCCAACATCTTTTGGACTTCAGTCCGTATGCAGTCCCTGACATGGTCAGGTTGCCTGTAGATCTTATTCTTGACAGGCAGACTGTCCCCAGTGTCCACTTCGTGAGTGCACCAGGTGGTCTGACTAGGAGTCAGAGAAAACATATGTCTGTATCTTTGCAGAACCTGTCTACAATCTGCTTGCTGCTGGGCAGTGAGGCTGCCTGCCAAGGCCACTCCATCAACTGACCCATCATCAGGGTTCTGAGAGAGCAGGTCTGGGAGAGGGTCACTCTCTTCCTCCTGTCCCTCATCTGTTGCCATGAGCAAGCCCATGTCAGCCCTGTCCACATATGCTTTCAATCTATTCACATGAAGTACCCTGTGGGGACTTCTGGGAGTGCCAAGGTCGACCAGGTAGGTAACCTCTCCCTTTTTCTCCAAAATGGTATGGGGTCCACTCCACTTGTCTTGGAGAGCTGCTGGGGCCACTGGCTCCAACACCCATACCTTCTGTCCTGGCTGGTACACCACCAGGACAGCCTTTTGGTCATGCCAGGCTTTCTGTAATTCCTGACTTGCCTCCAGGTTTTTAGTTGCCTTCTTCATATACTCAGCCATCCGGGAGCGGAGACCAAGTACGTAGTCCACTATGTCCTGTTTAGGGGGTTTGAGAGGTTGCTCCCATCCCTCCTTCACTAGACAAAGTGGCCCTCTAACAGGATGGCCAAACAGAAGTTCAAAGGGGCTGTAGCCAACCCCCTTCTGTGGCACCTCTCTGTATGCAAAGAGAAGGCAGGGCAGAAGAACATCCCATTTTCGCCTAAGCTTTTCTGGTAGCCCTTTAATCATACCCTTTAGGGTCTTGTTGAACCTTTCAACAAGACCATTGCATTGAGGATGGTAAGGGGTGGTGAACTTGTAGTTAACCCCACACTCCTTCCACATTGCCTTCAGGTAACTACTCATAAAGTTTGTACCTCTGTCAGACAATACCTCCTTAGGGAACCCCACCCTAGAGAAGACTCCAAGGAGGGCCCTTGCCACCACAGGAGCTGTGATGGTCCTAAGGGGAATAGCTTCTGGGTATCTAGTGGCATGATCCACTACCACTAAAATGAACCTGTGCCCAGATGCTGTTGGGGGGTCTAAGGGACCAACGATGTCAATCCCCACCCGCTCAAAGGGCACCCCCACCACAGGTAATGGTATCAGGGGGGCCTTGGTGGATTTACCTGCCTTGCCACTTGCTTGGCAGGTAATGCAAGAGCTGCAAAAGCTCTTACAGTCTTCACTCATGTGGGGCCAATGAAAGTGTGGGACAATTCTGTCCCAAGTCTTATTTTGGCCCAGGTGTCCTGCTAAGGGGATATCATGGGCCAGTGTGAGCAGGAAGCTCCTAAACTTCTGAGGTATAACCAACCTCCTGGCTGCACCAGGCTTGGGGTCTCGACCCTCAGAGTAAAGGAGCCCTTCATCCCAATAAATCTTATGGGTCCCACTGGCATCCCCTGCAGCCTCAGCAGCAGCTTGCTGTCTGAGGGGTTCAAGAGTGGGGCAGCTCTGCTGCTCCAGGCTCAAGTCTGCCCTAGAAGGTCCCCCTGCCCCCAAGAACTCAACCTGATCAGGTTCCAGTTCCTCTGGGGCAGTTCCTTCTTCAGGAGCTAGATCCTCTTCTGCTAAAAGAGTTTCTACAGACTGATCCTGGGGGGAAGGCTTGGCCTTACCCCTGCTACTCCTCCTCTTGGAAGGTCCTTGGTCCATTCTTCCAGGATCCAAGGCCTGTTCAGTTCCTGTCAGCTTTGCTTTTGACCTTGTCAGGGCAAATACTTCTGCTGATATACCCAACATTGCTGCATGGGTACTTAGCTCCACCTCAGCCCATGCTGAGGTCTCCAAATCATTCCCTAGTAAACATTCAACAGGTAGGTCTGCACTCACCACAACTTTCTTGAGGCCAGTTACCCCTCCCCAGGAGAAGTTCACAACAGCTAGAGCATGGTCTGTACTAACGTTGCTAGCATTGGTCACTTGGTATGTCTCTCCAAGTATGATCTGGTTAGGGTCCACAAGGTCCTTAGTCACCATAGTGACACTGGCCCCTGTATCCCTGTAAGCTAGTGACTCCCTTCCATTTATGGTTGGCTGTTGTCTGTATTTGCCCAGACCACTGGGGCTCACAAACAGGGACAAGTCCCCATCACAAACTAGCACAGCCTGAGTAGGAGTTCTGACTAGGCCAGAGTCCTCTCCAGATCCCAGGGTCAACCCTACTATGCCCTTGTTCTGTGCACCAACACCTGTAACTGTACTAGGGGGAACAGGAGCCTTAGGGGCTGGTGTGGTGCTTGTGGAGTCTTTGGCCTTATTACAGTCTGAAGTCCAATGGGTAGTCTGTTTACAGTACTTACACCATGGCTTCCTTGGTTGTTTGGATTTGTTTTTCTTGGTAGTCTCAGAAGCTGCTTTTTGGGGGCCTGTTGAAGACTGCTGGTCTTTTCCCTTTTCCCCACCCTTGTCAGAGTTTTTGGCATCTTCTTTTTTAGTTGCACCTCCCAAGGGCTGGACCTTTTGCTTAATCCTGGTTCTGACCCATTTGTCTGCCTTCTTTCCCAATTCTTGGGGAGAGGTCAGATCAGAGTCCACCAGGTGCTGATGTAAGAGCTGGTTCTGACAATTGTTAAGGATCTGCTCCCTCATTATGAGATTGTATAATCCTGTATAATCATCTACTTTGCTGCCAGTTAACCAACCTTCCAGTGCCTTGGTTGCACAATCCACAAAGTCTACCCAATCCTGATTTTGTGCTTTCTGGGTGTCTCTGAACTTAAGTCTGTACTGATCAGTGGTTAAGCCAAACCCATCTATTAAAGCATCTTTCAGGATATAATAATCATCAGCATCCTCTTCTCTTACAGAGAGGAGCTTGTCTCTTCCTTTATCTGAAAAGGAGAGCCACAGGATTGCTGCCCACTGCTCTACTGGGACCCTCTGTACTCTACAGGCCCTTTCAAGAGCAGATATCCATTTGTGGATATCATCCCCATTCTGATAGGGGGGCACAATCTTGTGGAGGTTCCTATTGTCAGGGACTTTCTCTCTAACTCTAGGGGTTTCCTTACTGCCACCAGGGATCTCTAGACCCCACTTTCTTGAAGCTTTCTGAAGCTCCAGGGTTTCCCTGTCCAATGCTAACTGTTCTCTTTTAAGCTCAAGCTTAGCCTGCTCAAATTTGATCAGTCTGCATTTCCTCTCATGAGAGGATTCTCTTCTCCGAGAAGAGGCAGAGGACCCTTTGGATCTCCTAGAATGGTTGGATCCCACTGAGGGGGATCTGTTCCTTCTTGGATCCACCACTCCCCTTTTAAGGGTGGAGGGAGTGCCTCTTGAGCCATCACCTCCATGCTGTGAGTGGTCTGTTTCTTCCAGGTCAGGATTTTCATCCTCTTCCGGCTCCTCTTCAGATTCCACTCTGGGAGTGTCCTCTTCTGAGGGGTGCCCACCCACTCTGTCCGTCCCTCTGGATCCTATGGACTCCATAAAGTCTGCTATGAGCAGGATCTCCTTGAGACGTTTTGTGTTGGCACCTCTTTCTGTCTTCAGTCCCCTAAGGGTGCACATTTCCCTGAGCTCTGCAAAGGTGAAATTATCATACTTATCTACTGGGACCCTCTGGGGTCCTTCCATAGCCTTAGTGCCACCTGAAGACATGTTTAGTGTAGTGATGTATCTACCTACACTAAGTGTGGCCTACTGAACCCTCTCTTGAGTTGTAGTCAAGGTGTGCTAAACCCTCTACACACAACTCCAAGTTCAGTAGAACTTATTGTATTCTAGCTTGAATTTATATGTACCTTTGGTACCTTGTGGCTTCCACTTTAGAAATTCAATTTGTTATCTGGTAAAACAATGGCAAGCTTGAATCCCACCGCTGCCACCAATGTGAGAAGTTGGCCTGGCATATGCTGTTCCTAGGTATAGGGACACCTTGCACCAGTCCAATTCGACTCCTATTGATGGTAGGTTTAAGACAACCTTTAAAGAAAGCTATCCTAGTGGTAGCTGTGGAGAGCAGCCTTCAGGCTAAGTCTTGAAGGAGTGTTAAGCTTATTGTTTTACCATAATAACCTCTTGAATAACCAAATGAAAGAGTAGCCCACACAGGTATATATATAAAATATATGTATTTATTCTAGACAGAATCCCACAGTCACTTTCTGTGGCTAGTGGCAAAGTTACAATTCAAACAAGCATTTCTAAACACAATAAATAGCACAGAAATCAATGGGCCCCAGGGGGGGACCTAACCATATACTAAAATAGTGGTATAAGAACCACGACAATTCTACAGGCAATGCCTAGGGCATTCAGGATCGCTGGCCCCTTAAGAATCCACCCACAGTTGAGAGGAAGGGGACCCACGGGAGGCGTGTGCAGTGCAAGAAGCTGCTGTCGGGATCGCAATGTTAGCCTATGGAGAATGTCGCGGTTGAATAATTAAGGTTTAAGGACACTTCTAACAACAGTACAAAGTTAAGGCTTGAGACTTAAGGCTTTGGAGAGCCCACCACCACGGGAGTACCGAAGTACCACTGTTACCTGCCCCAGGGAAGCCGGGTGCATAGGTCGATTCTGGTGTCGGGTCGCGGGCTGATTTTCTATGGAAAAGGAGTCCAAACTGCTGCTAGCTGGAAGTGTCGCTGAAGTCGTGAAGATTAAAGTTGAAGAAAAGACAAAGATGAACCTGAAAGCAGAGGGGACAGAGTCTGGGTCACAGTACAGTGACCAGGGAGCTCACAGGAAGGAGCTCGTGGATGTCGGGTGCTTCAGGTGTGGAAGGTACAGCTGGTCTCTGCAGTCACGGGCTCCGGGAGGCTTCAAGGAAGGCCAGCTTCTGGAGGGCGACTGTCCCACGTCGGCAGAGGGTCGCTGCGGTGTTAGTGTCCCGATTGGATCCACTAAGCATTGGCAACCGCAACCCACGCAAGATGAACAAAGCAGCTGCTGGTGCAGACCCACGAGGTCTGAGGGTGCTCTCCTTTGCAGGGAGCGTAGAGCAGGCCTGGAGCAACCAGGGGAACTCTTAGAAAGGAAGTTTGTCCTCCGTCAAGGCCCACAAGTCGAGGGACAAGGGACCGTGGAAGGCAGCAAAATGGAGTGCGTAAAAGGGCTCCCACGGGCCACCGGAGCGGGCCAGGGAGCTGAGAGTCGGCACAAATGCTGCTTGAAGGTTGGCTCAAGAATGGGCCAAAGCACAACTTCCCCACTGGTCGGGGTCGTGTGCTGGACAAGAGGTGGCCGGTGTCTCGGGGTATGCGGGGATCTCGACACCCACGTGGTCCAGGGTGCTCAGACTTGCTGGGCACACTCACAGGACGCTGGGATGCACTGGAGACCCACCTCGAGGTTGCTGGAAGGCGTCGAAGGTCGTGAGAGCAACGAAGTCCCAACCGGGTATCTTGTAGTCTTTTAGGTGCCTGCCAAGCAGGGGGATAACTCCTTTATCCCAAGGGAGATTTCTTCAGTCAGCTGGGCAGCAGCTCGTCGAAGGTCAGTTCTGTTAAGTCCTGTACGAATCTAAGGCTCTAGGGCAAAGTTATTCCCATATATCCCCAAGATTAGGGGATGGTCCAAATAGAGCCTACCAATCAGAGTAGAGGCGGGAAAGGGTGGCTACACCCACTCCCCTTTGTGTGTTTCCCGCCTGGGCGAGGGGCAGAATGCCCCTGAACCGGTTCCAGGCGGTGTATGCAGAATTGGGGCTCTGCAGCTGCCTACGTGCAACTCTGAATGGACTTTTGGTGCACCCACCCTGTTCCAATCCACATATCCTGTCTGGGGAGGTGCTGGCACCTCCCTGCCACAGGAGCCCTATTGTCCAGATGGCGAGGCTGGGGTTTTCCCCAGCAACAGCCAGCCAGAGTCGTGTAGGTGGCGAACAGTAGCCATTTTGTGGTACATGTGCACTTTTAAATTGGTTTCCAAATTCTACCGCTTTTCCCATATCACCCTCCTAGCAAGGGGGAATCGTGCCCCCATGCCCATGGCTGGACTGGGGGTATGATTCCTTCATGTTTGACACCAAACACGATATGGTTCTGTGTAGCCAGTCCCAAGTTACAGCGATGACGCAATAACTTATAATGCGGTTAAGAGTATATGGTATGGCTACACTACAAACAACCCAGTAACGATTTTACGAAGGTTGCAGAGAGGTCCTACTCACGTAGGGGTCCCCCCTCACACATACCTCAGCACCCAGCCCTGTAGGATTACCAGGGCCTGCCATAGGGGTGACCTATGAGAGTATACGTGTTGTATGGTATGGAACATAGGGTACCTACGTCCCTGTAAGGGGTGCTAGCACCACCTTACCCAGGCTACAGTAGTGGCCTGGTGGTGTCAGTTTGGGTGGCTGTCCCAGGGTGGCACAATAAGTGCTGCAGCCCTGGTAGGCCTACTGGGGGACCCATGCCCTGGGTACCTAGGGTACCATCTACAAGGGACTGGAAGGGCATGCCCAGCATCCAATTGGTTGGTACCTAGGGTACCCACATAGTTTGTCAGAGGAAGCAGATAGGCTGGGGTCCTGGATAGCAGGGCCACAGCCTGGCTAAAGTCATAAAAACAGTCAAAACATCAGCAAAAAGTTGGGGGCAACTATGCAGTCGATGCCACTCTCCTACACTTAGCTATTAGGCCAGAGTAAGAGTTAAGACCTTAACCATTAGGCCATAGTATGAGTCTAAGACCTTAGCTATTAGGCCAGAGTAAGAGTTAAGACCTTAACCATTAGGCCAGAGTACGAGTCTAAGACTTTAGCTATTAGGCCAGAGTAAGAGTTAAGACATTAACCAGTAGGCCAGAGTAGGAGTTAAGACCTTCACCAGCAGGCCAGAGTGCGAGTCTAAGACCTTAGCTGTTAGGCCAGAGTAAGAGTTAAGACCTTAACCATTAGGCCAGAATAAGAGTCTAAGACCTTAGCTATTAGGCCAGAGTAAGAGTTAAGACCTTATCTATTAGGCCAGAGTAAGAGTTAAGACCTTAACCAGTAGGCCAGAGTACGAGTCTAAGACCTTAGCTATTAGGCCAGAGTAAGAGTTAATACCTTAACCTGTAGGCCATAGTAAGAGTCTAAGACCTTGGCTATTAGGCCAGAGTAAGAGTTACGACCTTAACCTGTAGGCCAGGGTACGAGTCTAAGACCTTCGCTATTAGGCCAGAGTAAGAGCTAAGACCTTAACCATTAGGCCAGAGTACGAGTCTAAGACCTTAGCTATTAGGCCAGAGTAGGAGTTAAGACCTTAACCAGTAGGCCAGAGTATGAGTCTAAGACCTTAGCTATTAGGCCAGAGTACAAGTCTAAGACCTTAGCTATTAGGCCAGAGTAAGAGTTAAGACCTTAACCAGTAGGCCAGAGTACGAGTCTAAGACCTTAGCTATTAGGCCAGAGTACGAGTCTAAGACCTTAGCTATTAGGCCAGAGTAAGAGTTAAGACCTTAACCAGTAGGCCAGAGTAAGAGTTAAGACCTTAACCATTAGGCCAGAGTACAAGTCTAAGACCTTAGCTATTAGGCCAGAGTAAGAGTTAAGACCTTAGCTATCAGGTCGGAGTAAGAGTTAAGACCTTAACCAGTAGGGCAGAGTAAGAGTTAAGACCTTAACCATTAGGCCAGAGTACAAGTCTAAGACCTTAGCTATTAGGCCAGAGTAAGAGTTAAGACCTTAGCTATTAGGCCAGAGTAAGAGTTAAGACCTTAACCATTAGGCCAGAGTACGAGTCTAAGACCTTAGCTATTAGGCTAGAGTAAGAGTTAAGACCTTAACCAGTAGGCCAGAGTAAGAGCTAAGACCTTAACCAGTAGGCCAAAGTAAGAGTTAAGACCTTAACCATTAGGCCAAAGTACAAGTCTAAGACCGTAGCTATCAGGCCAGAGTAAGAGTTATGACCTTAACCATTAGGCCAGAGTACGAGTCTAAGACCTTAGCTATTGAACAGAGTAAGAGTTAAGACCCTAGCTATTAGGCCAGAGTAAGAGTTAAGACCTTAGCTATTAGGCCAGAGTAAGAGTTAAGTCCTTAACCAGTAGGCCAGAGTAAGAGTTAAGACCTTAACCAGTAGGCCAGAGTAAGAATTAAGACCTTAACCATTAGGCCAGAGTACGAGTCTAAGACCTTAGCTATTAGGCCAGAGTAAGAGTTAAGACCTTAGCTATCAGGCCAGAGTAAGAGTTAAGACCTTAACCATTAGTCCAGAGTACGAGTCTAAGACCTTAGCTATTAGGCTAGAGTAAGAGTTAAGACCTTAACCAGTAGGCCAGAGTAAGAGTTAAGACCTTAACCAGTAGGCCAGAGTAAGAGTTAAGACCTTAACCATTAGGCCAGAGTACAAGTCTAAGACCGTAGCTATTAAGCCAGAGTAAGGGTTAAGACCTTAGCTATTAGGCCAGAGAAAGAGTTAAGACCTTAACCAGTAGGCCAGAGTAAGAGTTAAGACCTTAACCATTAGGCCAGAGTACGAGTCTAAGACCTTAGTTATTAGGCCAGAGTAAGAGTTAAGACCTTAGCTATTAGGCCAGAGTAAGAGTTAAGACCTTAACCAGTAGGCCAGAGTAAGAGTTAAGACCTTAACCATTAGACCAGAGTACGAGTCTAAGACCTTAGCTATTAGGCCAGAGTAAGAGTTAAGACCTTAGCTATTAGGCCAGAGTAAGAGTTAAGACCTTAACCATTAGGCCAGAGTACGAGTCTAAGACCTTAGCTATTAGGCCAGAGTAAGTGTTAAGACCTTAGCTATTAGGCCAGAGTAAGAGTTAAGACCTTAGCTATTAGGCCAGAGTAAGAGTTAAGACCTTAACCAGTAGGCCAGAGTAAGAGTTAAGACCTTAACCAGTAGGCCAGAGTAAGAGTTAAGACCTTAACCATTAGGCCAGAGTAAGAGTTAAGACCTTAGCTATTAGGCCAGAGTAAGAGTTAAGACCTTAACCAGTATGCCAGAGTAAGAGTTAAGACCTTAACCATTAGGCCAGAGAACGAGTCTAAGACCTTAGCTATTAGGCCAGAGTAAGAGTTAAGACCTTAGCTATTAGGCCAGAGTAAGAGTTAAGACCTTAACCAGTAGGCCAGAGTAAGAGTTAAGACCTTAACCATTAGGCCAGAGTATGAGTCTAAGACCTTAACCATTAGGCAAGAGTAAGAGTTAAGACCTTAGCTATTAGGCCACAGTAAGAGTTAAGACCTTAACCATTAGGCCAGTGTACAAGTCTAAGACCTTAGCTATTAGGGCAGAGTAAGAGTTAAGACCTTAGCTATTAGGCCAGAGTAAGAGTTAAGACCTTAACAATTAGGCCAGAGTACGAGTCTAAGACCTTAGCTATTAGGCCAGAGTAAGAGTTAAGACCTTAACCATTAGGCCAGAGTTTGAGTCTTAGACCTTAGCTATTAGGCCAGAGTAAGAGTTAAGACCTTAACCATTAGGCCAGAGTACGAGTCTAAGACCTTAGCTATTAGGCCAGAGTACGAGTCTAAGACCTTAGCTATTAGGCCAGAGTAAGAGTTAAGACCTTAACCAGTAGGCCAGAGTAAGAGTTAAGACCTTAACCAGTAGGCCAGAGTAAGAGTTAAGACCTTAACCATTAGGCCAGAGTAAGAGTTAAGACCTTAGCTATTAGGCCAGAGTAAGAGTTAAGACCTTAACCAGTAGGCCAGAGTAAGAGTTAAGACCTTAACCATTAGGCCAGAGTACGAGTCTAAGACCTTAGCTATTAGGCCAGAGTAAGAGTTAAGACCTTAGCTATTAGGCCAGAGTAAGAGTTAAGACCTTAACCAGTAGGCCAGAGTAAGAGTTAAGACCTTAACCATTAGGCCAGAGTACGAGTCTAAGACCTTAACCATTAGGCAAGAGTAAGAGTTAAGACCTTAGCTATTAGGCCACAGTAAGAGTTAAGACCTTAACCATTAGGCCAGAGTACAAGTCTAAGACCTTAGCTATTAGGGCAGAGTAAGAGTTAAGACCTTAGCTATTAGGCCAGAGTAAGAGTTAAGACCTTAACAATTAGGCCAGAGTACGAGTCTAAGACCGTAGCTATTAGGCCAGAGTAAGAGTTAAGACCTTAACCATTAGGCCAGAGTTTGAGTCTTAGACCTTAGCTATTAGGCCAGAGTAAGAGTTAAGACCTTAACCATTAGGCCAGAGTACGAGTCTAAGACCTTAGCTATTAGGCCAGAGTACGAGTCTAAGACCTTAGCTATTAGGCCAGAGTAAGAGTTAAGACCTTAGCTATTAGGCCAGAGTAAGAGATAAGACCTTAACCAGTAGGCCAGAGTAAGAGTTAAGACCTCAACGTGTAGGCCAGAGTACGAGTCTAAGACTTTAGCTATTGAACAGAGTAAGAGTTAAGACCCTAGCTATTAGGCCAGAGTAAGAGTTAAGACCTTAGCTATTAGGCCAGAGTGAGAGTTAAGTCCTTAACCAGTAGGCCAGAGTAAGAGTTAAGACCTTAACCAGTAGGCCAGAGTAAGAATTAAGAGCTTAACCATTAGGCCAGAGTACGAGTCTAAGACCTTAGCTATTAGGCCAGAGTAAGAGTTAAGACCTTAGCTATTAGGCCAGAGTAAGAGTTAAGACCTTAACCATTAGTCCAGAGTACGAGTCTAAGACCTTAGCTATTAGGCTAGAGTAAGAGTTAAGACCTTAACCAGTAGGCCAGAGTAAGAGTTAAGACCTTAACCAGTAGGCCAGAGTAAGAGTTAAGACCTTAACCATTAGGCCAGAGTACAAGTCTAAGACCGTAGCTATTAAGCCAGAGTAAGGGTTAAGACCTTAGCTATTAGGCCAGAGAAAGAGTTAAGACCTTAACCAGTAGGCCAGAGTAAGAGTTAAGACCTTAACCATTAGGCCAGAGTACGAGTCTAAGACCTTAGTTATTAGGCCAGAGTAAGAGTTAAGACCTTAGCTATTAGGCCAGAGTAAGAGTTAAGACCTTAACCAGTAGGCCAGAGTCAGAGTTAAGACCATAACCATTAGACCAGAGTACGAGTCTAAGACCTTAGCTATTAGGCCAGAGTAAGTGTTAAGACCTTAGCTATTAGGCCAGAGTAAGAGTTAAGACCTTAGCTATTAGGCCAGAGTAAGAGTTAAGACCTTAACCAGTAGGCCAGAGTAAGAGTTAAGACCTTAACCAGTAGGCCAGAGTAAGAGTTAAGACCTTAACCATTAGGCCAGAGTAAGAGTTAAGACCTTAGCTATTAGGCCAGAGTAAGAGTTAAGACCTTAACCAGTAGGCCAGAGTAAGAGTTAAGACCTTAACCATTAGGCCAGAGTACGAGTCTAAGACCTTAGCTATTAGGCCAGAGTAAGAGTTAAGACCTTAGCTATTAGGCCAGAGTAAGAGTTAAGACCTTAACCAGTAGGCCAGAGTAAGAGTTAAGACCTTAACCATTAGGCCAGAGTACGAGTCTAAGACCTTAACCATTAGGCAAGAGTGAGAGTTAAGACCTTAGCTATTAGGCCACAGTAAGAGTTAAGACCTTAACCATTAGGCCAGAGTACAAGTCTAAGACCTTAGCTATTAGGGCAGAGTAAGAGTTAAGACCTTAGCTATTAGGCCAGAGTAAGAGTTAAGACCTTAACAATTAGGCCAGAGTACGAGTCTAAGACCTTAGCTATTAGGCCAGAGTAAGAGTTAAGACCTTAACCATTAGGCCAGAGTTTGAGTCTTAGACCTTAGCTATTAGGCCAGAGTAAGAGTTAAGACCTTAACCATTAGGCCAGAGTACGAGTCTAAGACCTTAGCTATTAGGCCAGAGTACGAGTCTAAGACCTTAGCTATTAGGCCAGAGTAAGAGTTAAGACCTTAGCTATTAGGCCAGAGTAAGAGATAAGACCTTAACCAGTAGGCCAGAGTAAGAGTTAAGACCTCAACGTGTAGGCCAGAGTACGAGTCTAAGACTTTAGCTATTAGGCCAGGGTACGAGTCTAATACCTTAGCTATTAGGCCAGAGTAAGAGTTAAGACCTTAACCATTAGGCCATAGTATGAGTCTAAGACCTTAGCTATTAGGCCAGAGTAAGAGTTAAGACCTTAACCATTAGGCCAGAGTACGAGTCTAAGACTTTAGCTATTAGGCCAGAGTAAGAGTTAAGACATTAACCAGTAGGCCAGAGTAAGAGTTAAGACCTTCACCAGCAGGCCAGAGTGCGAGTCTAAGACCTTAGCTGTTAGGCCAGAGTAAGAGTTAAGACCTTAACCATTAGGCCAGAATAAGAGTCTAAGACCTTAGCTATTAGGCCAGAGTAAGAGTTAAGACCTTAGCTATTAGGCCAGAGTAAGAGTTAAGACCTTAACCAGTAGGCCAGAGTACGAGTCTAAGACCTTAGCTATTAGGCCAGAGTAAGAATTAATACCTTAACCTGTAGGCCATAGTAAGAGTCTAAGACCTTGGCTATTAGGCCAGAGTAAGAGTTACGACCTTAACCTGTAGGCCAGGGTACAAGTCTAAGACCTTCGCTATTAGGCCAGAGTAAGAGCTAAGACCTTAACCATTAGGCCAGAGTACGAGTCTAAGACCTTAGCTATTAGGCCAGAGTAGGAGTTAAGACCTTAACCAGTAGGCCAGAGTACGAGTCTAAGACCTTAGCTATTAGGCCAGAGTACAAGTCTAAGACCTTAGCTATTAGGCCAGAGTAAGAGTTAAGACCTTAACCAGTAGGCCAGAGTACGAGTCTAAGACCTTAGCTATTAGGCCAGAGTATGAGTCTAAGACCTTAGCTATTAGGCCAGAGTAAGAGTTAAGACCTTAACCAGTAGGCCAGAGTAAGAGTTAAGACCTTAACCATTAGGCCAGAGTACAAGTCTAAGACCTTAGCTATTAGGCCAGAGTAAGAGTTAAGACCTTAGCTATCAGGTCGGAGTAAGAGTTAAGACCTTAACCAGTAGGCCAGAGTAAGAGTTAAGACCTTAACCATTAGGCCAGAGTACAAGTCTAAGACCTTAGCTATTAGGCCAGAGTAAGAGTTAAGACCTTAGCTATTAGGCCAGAGTAAGAGTTAAGACCTTAACCATTAGGCCAGAGTACGAGTCTAAGACCTTATCTATTAGGCTAGAGTAAGAGTTAAGACCTTAACCAGTAGGCCAGAGTAAGAGCTAAGACCTTAACCAGTAGGCCAAAGTAAGAGTTAAGACCTTAACCATTAGGCCAGAGTACAAGTCTAAGACCGTAGCTATTAGGCCAGAGTAAGAGTTAAGACCTTAACCATTAGGCCAGAGTACGAGTCTAAGACCTTAGCTATTGAACAGAGTAAGAGTTAAGACCCTAGCTATTAGGCCAGAGTAAGAGTTAAGACCTTAGCTATTAGGCCAGAGTAAGAGTTAAGTCCTTAACCAGTAGGCCAGAGTAAGAGTTAAGACCTTAACCAGTAGGCCAGAGTAAGAATTAAGACCTTAACCATTAGGCCAGAGTACGAGTCTAAGACCTTAGCTATTAGGCCAGAGTAAGAGTTAAGACCTTAGCTATTAGGCCAGAGTAAGAGTTAAGACCTTAACCATTAGTCCAGAGTACGAGTCTAAGACCTTAGCTATTAGGCTAGAGTAAGAGTTAAGACCTTAACCAGTAGGCCAGAGTAAGAGTTAAGACCTTAACCAGTAGGCCAGAGTAAGAGTTAAGACCTTAACCATTAGGCCAGAGTACAAGTCTAAGACCGTAGCTATTAAGCCAGAGTAAGGGTTAAGACCTTAGCTATTAGGCCAGACAAAGAGTTAAGACCTTAACCAGTAGGCCAGAGTAAGAGTTAAGACCTTAACCATTAGGCCAGAGTACGAGTCTAAGACCTTAGTTATTAGGCCAGAGTAAGATTTAAGACCTTAGCTATTAGGCCAGAGTAAGAGTTAAGACCTTAACCAGTAGGCCAGAGTAAGAGTTAAGACCTTAACCATTAGACCAGAGTACGAGTCTAAGACCTTAGCTATTAGGCCAGAGTAAGAGTTAAGACCTTAGCTATTAGGCCAGAGTAAGAGTTAAGACCTTAACCATTAGGCCAGAGTACGAGTCTAAGACCTTAGCTATTAGGCCAGAGTAAGTGTTAAGACCTTAGCTATTAGTCCAGAGTAAGAGTTAAGACCTTAACCAGTAGGCCAGAGTAAGAGTTAAGACCTTAACCATTAGGCCAGAGTACAAGTCTAAGACCGTAGCTATTAAGCCAGAGTAAGAGTTAAGACCTTAACCAGTAGGCCAGAGTAAGAGTTAAGACCTTAACCATTAGGCCAGAGTATGAGTTAAGACCTTAACCAGTATTCCAGAGTAAGAGTTAAGACCTTAACCATTAGGCCAGAGAACGAGTCTAAGACCTTAGCTATTAGGCCAGAGTAAGAGTTAAGAACTTAACCAGTAGGCCAGAGTAAGAGTTAAGACCTTAACCATTAGGCCAGAGTATGAGTCTAAGACCTTAACCATTAGGCAAGAGTAAGAGTTAAGACCTTAGCTATTAGGCCACAGTAAGAGTTAAGACCTTAACCATTAGGCCAGAGTACAAGTCTAAGACCTTAGCTATTAGGGCAGAGTAAGAGTTAAGACCTTAGCTATTAGGCCAGAGTAAGAGTTAAGACCTTAACAATTAGGCCAGAGTACGAGTCTAAGACCTTAGCTATTAGGCCAGAGTAAGAGTTAAGACCTTAACCATTAGGCCAGAGTTTGAGTCTTAGACCTTAGCTATTAGGCCAGAGTAAGAGTTAAGACCTTAACCATTAGGCCAGAGTACGAGTCTAAGACCTTAGCTATTAGGCCAGAGCACGAGTCTAAGACCTTAGCTATTAGGCCAGAGTAAGTGTTAAGACCTTAGCTATTAGGCCAGAGTAAGAGTTAAGACCTTAGCTATTAGGCCAGAGTAAGAGTTAAGACCTTAACCAGTAGGCCAGAGTAAGAGTTAAGACCTTAACCAGTAGGCCAGAGTAAGAGTTAAGACCTTAACCATTAGGCCAGAGTAAGAGTTAAGACCTTAGCTATTAGGCCAGAGTAAGAGTTAAGACCTTAACCAGTAGGCCAGAGTAAGAGTTAAGACCTTAACCATTAGGCCAGAGTACGAGTCTAAGACCTTAGCTATTAGGCCAGAGTAAGAGTTAAGACCTTAGCTATTAGGCCAGAGTAAGAGTTAAGACCTTAACCAGTAGGCCAGAGTAAGAGTTAAGACCTTAACCATTAGGCCAAAGTACGAGTCTAAGACCTTAACCATTAGGCAAGAGTAAGAGTTAAGACCTTAGCTATTAGGCCACAGTAAGAGTTAAGACCTTAACCATTAGGCCAGAGTACAAGTCTAAGACCTTAGCTATTAGGGCAGAGTAAGAGTTAAGACCTTAGCTATTAGGCCAGAGTAAGAGTTAAGACCTTAACAATTAGGCCAGAGTACGAGTCTAAGACCTTAGCTATTAGGCCAGAGTAAGAGTTAAGACCTTAACCATTAGGCCAGAGTTTGAGTCTTAGACCTTAGCTATTAGGCCAGAGTAAGAGTTAAGACCTTAACCATTAGGCCAGAGTACGAGTCTAAGACCTTAGCTATTAGGCCAGAGTACGAGTCTAAGACCTTAGCTATTAGGCCAGAGTAAGTGTTAAGACCTTAGCTATTAGGCCAGAGTAAGAGTTAAGACCTTAGCTATTAGGCCAGAGTAAGAGTTAAGACCTTAACCAGTAGGCCAGAGTAAGAGTTAAGACCTTAACCAGTAGGCCAGAGTAAGAGTTAAGACCTTAACCATTAGGCCAGAGTAAGAGTTAAGACCTTAGCTATTAGGCCAGAGTAAGAGTTAAGACCTTAACCAGTAGGCCAGAGTAAGAGTTAAGACCTTAACCATTAGGCCAGAGTACGAGTCTAAGACCTTAGCTATTAGGCCAGAGTAAGAGTTAAGACCTTAGCTATTAGGCCAGAGTAAGAGTTAAGACCTTAACCAGTAGGCCAGAGTAAGAGTTAAGACCTTAACCATTAGGCCAGAGTACGAGTCTAAGACCTTAACCATTAGGCAAGAGTAAGAGTTAAGACCTTAGCTATTAGGCCACAGTAAGAGTTAAGACCTTAACCATTAGGCCAGAGTACAAGTCTAAGACCTTAGCTATTAGGGCAGAGTAAGAGTTAAGACCTTAGCTATTAGGCCAGAGTAAGAGTTAAGACCTTAAAAATTAGGCCAGAGTACGAGTCTAAGACCTTAGCTATTAGGCCAGAGTAAGAGTTAAGACCTTAACCATTAGGCCAGAGTTTGAGTCTTAGACCTTAGCTATTAGGCCAGAGTAAGAGTTAAGACCTTAACCATTAAGCCAGAGTACGAGTCTAAGACCTTAGCTATTAGGCCAGAGTACGAGTCTAAGACCTTAGCTATTAGGCCAGAGTAAGAGTTAAGACCTTAGCTATTAGGCCAGAGTAAGAGATAAGACCTTAACCAGTAGGCCAGAGTAAGAGTTAAGACCTCAACGTGTAGGCCAGAGTACGAGTCTAAGACTTTAGCTATTGAACAGAGTAAGAGTTACGACCCTAGCTATTAGGCCAGAGTAAGAGTTAAGACCTTAGCTATTAGGCCAGAGTAAGAGTTAAGTCCTTAACCAGTAGGCCAGAGTAAGAGTTAAGACCTTAACCAGAAGGCCAGAGTAAGAATTAAGACCTTAACCATTAGGCCAGAGTACGAGTCTAAGACCTTAGCTATTAGGCCAGAGTAAGAGTTAAGACCTTAACCAGTAGGCCAGAGTAAGAGTTAAGACCTTAACCAGTAGGCCAGAGTAAGAGTTAAGACCTTAACCATTAGGCCAGAGTAAGAGTTAAGACCTTAGCTATTAGGCCAGAGTAAGAGCTAAGACCTTAGCTATTAGGCCAGAGTAAGAGTTAAGACCTTAACCATTAGGCCAGAGTACGAGTCTAAGACCTTAGCTATTAGGCCAGAGTAAGGGTTAAGACCTTAGCTATTAGGCCAGACAAAGAGTTAAGACCTTAACCAGTAGGCCAGAGTAAGAGTTAAGACCTTAACCAGTAGGCCAGAGTAAGAGTTAAGACCTTAACCATTAGGCCAGAGTACAAGTCTAAGACCGTAGCTATTAAGCCAGAGTAAGGGTTAAGACCTTAGCTATTAGGCCAGACAAAGAGTTAAGACCTTAACCAGTAGGCCAGAGTAAGTGTTAAGACCTTAACCATTAGGCCAGAGTACGAGTCTAAGACCTTAGTTATTAGGCCAGAGTAAGATTTAAGACCTTAGCTATTAGGCCAGAGTAAGAGTTAAGACCTTAACCAGTAGGCCAGAGTAAGAGTTAAGACCTTAACCATTAGACCAGAGTACGAGTCTAAGACCTTAGCTATTAGGCCAGAGTAAGAGTTAAGACCTTAGCTATTAGGCCAGAGTAAGAGTTAAGACCTTAACCATTAGGCCAGAGTACGAGTCTAAGACCTTAGCTATTAGGTCAGAGTAAGTGTTAAGACCTTAGCTATTAGGCCAGAGTAAGAGTTAAGACCTTAGCTATTAGGCCAGAGTAAGAGTTAAGACCTTAACCAGTAGGCCAGAGTAAGAGTTAAGACCTTAACCAGTAGGCCAGAGTAAGAGTTAAGACCTTAACCATTAGGCCAGAGTAAGAGTTAAGACCTTAGCTATTAGGCCAGAGTAAGAGTTAAGACCTTAACCAGTATGCCAGAGTAAGAGTTAAGACCTTAACCATTAGGCCAGAGAACGAGTCTAAGACCTTAGCTATTAGGCCAGAGTAAGAGTTAAGACCTTAGCTATTAGGCCAGAGTAAGAGTTAAGACCTTAACCAGTAGGCCAGAGTAAGAGTTAAGACCTTAACCATTAGGCCAGAGTATGAGTCTAAGACCTTAACCATTAGGCAAGAGTAAGAGTTAAGACCTTAGCTATTAGGCCACAGTAAGAGTTAAGACCTTAACCATTAGGCCAGAGTACAAGTCTAAGACCTTAGCTATTAGGGCAGAGTAAGAGTTAAGACCTTAGCTATTAGGCCAGAGTAAGAGTTAAGACCTTAACAATTAGGCCAGAGTACGAGTCTAAGACCTTAGCTATTAGGCCAGAGTAAGAGTTAAGACCTTAACCATTAGGCCAGAGTTTGAGTCTTAGACCTTAGCTATTAGGCCAGAGTAAGAGTTAAGACCTTAACCATTAGGCCAGAGTACGAGTCTAAGAACTTAGCTATTAGGCCAGAGTACGAGTCTAAGACCTTAGCTATTAGGCCAGAGTAAGTGTTAAGACCTTAGCTATTAGGCCAGAGTAAGAGTTAAGACCTTAGCTATTAGGCCAGAGTAAGAGTTAAGACCTTAACCAGTAGGCCAGAGTAAGAGTTAAGACCTTAACCAGTAGGCCAGAGTAAGAGTTAAGACCTTAACCATTAGGCCAGAGTAAGAGTTAAGACCTTAGCTATTAGGCCAGATTAAGAGTTAAGACCTTAACCAGTAGGCCAGAGTAAGAGTTAAGACCTTAACCATTAGGCCAGAGTACGAGTCTAAGACCTTAGCTATTAGGCCAGAGTAAGAGTTAAGACCTTAGCTATTAGGCCAGAGTAAGAGTTAAGACCTTAACCATTAGGCCAGAGTACGAGTCTAAGACCTTAACCATTAGGCAAGAGTAAGAGTTAAGACCTTAGCTATTAGGCCACAGTAAGAGTTAAGACCTTAACCATTAGGCCAGAGTACAAGTCTAAGACCTTAGCTATTAGGGCAGAGTAAGAGTTAAGACCTTAGCTATTAGGCCAGAGTAAGAGTTAAGACCTTAACAATTAGGCCAGAGTACGAGTCTAAGACCTTAGCTATTAGGCCAGAGTAAGAGTTAAGACCTTAACCATTAGGCCAGAGTTTGAGTCTTAGACCTTAGCTATTAGGCCAGAGTAAGAGTTAAGACCTTAACCATTAAGCCAGAGTACGAGTCTAAGACCTTAGCTATTAGGCCAGAGTACGAGTCTAAGACCTTAGCTATTAGGCCAGAGTAAGAGTTAAGACCTTAGCTATTAGGCCAGAGTAAGAGATAAGACCTTAACCAGTAGGCCAGAGTAAGAGTTAAGACCTCAACGTGTAGGCCAGAGTACGAGTCTAAGACTTTAGCTATTGAACAGAGTAAGAGTTAAGACCCTAGCTATTAGGCCAGAGTAAGAGTTAAGACCTTAGCTATTAAGCCAGAGTAAGAGTTAAGTCCTTAACCAGTAGGCCAGAGTAAGAGTTAAGACCTTAACCAGTAGGCCAGAGTAAGAATTAAGACCTTAACCATTAGGCCAGAGTACGAGTCTAAGACCTTAGCTATTAGGCCAGAGTAAGAGTTAAGACCTTAACCAGTAGGCCAGAGTAAGAGTTAAGACCTTAACCAGTAGGCCAGAGTAAGAGTTAAGACCTTAACCATTAGGCCAGAGTAAGAGTTAAGACCTTAGCTATTAGGCCAGAGTAAGAGCTAAGACCTTAGCTATTAGGCCAGAGTAAGAGTTAAGACCTTAACCATTAGGCCAGAGTACGAGTCTAAGACCTTAGCTATTAGGCCAGAGTAAGAGTTAAGACCTTAGCTATTAGGCCAGAGTAAGAGTTAAGACCTTAACCATTAGGCCAGAGTACGAGTCTAAGACATTAGCTATTAGGCCAGAGTAAGTGTTAAGACCTTAGCTATTAGGCCAGAGTAGGAGTTAAGACCTTCGCTATTAGGCCAGAGTAAGAGTTAAGACCTTAACCAGTAGGCCAGAGTAAGAGTTAAGACATTAACCAGTAGGCCAGAGTAAGAGTTAAGACCTTAACCATTAGTCCAGAGTAAGAGTTAAGACCTTAGCTATTAGGCCAGAGTAAGAGTTAAGACCTTAACCAGTAGGCCAGAGTAAGAGTTAAGACCTTAACCATTAGGCCAGAGTACGAGTCTAAGACCTTAGCTATTAGGCCAGAGTAAGAGTTAAGACCTTAGCTATTAGGCCAAAGTAAGAGTTAAGACCTTAACCAGTAGGCCAGAGTAAGAGTTAAGACCTTAACCATTAGGCCAGAGTACGAGTCTAAGACCTTAACCATTAGGCAAGAGTAAGAGTTAAGACCTTAGCTATTAGGCCACAGTAAGAGTTAAGACCTTAACCATTAGGCCAGAGTACGAGTCTAAGACCTTAGCTATTAGGGCAGAGTAAGAGTTAAGACCTTAGCTATTAGGCCGGAGTAAGAGGTAAGACCTTAACAATTAGGCCAGAGTACGAGTCTAAGACCTTAGCGATTAGGCCAGAGTAAGAGTTAAGACCTTAACCATTAGGCCAGAGTACGAAACTAAGACCTTAGCTATTAGGCCAGAGTAAGAGTTAAGACCTTAACCATTAGGCCAGAGTACGAGTCTAAGACTTTAGCTATTAGGCCAGAGTAAGAGTTAAGACATTAACCAGTAGGCCAGAGTAAGAGTTAAGACCGTCACAAGCAGGCCAGAGTACGAGTCTAAGACCTTAGCTGTTAGGCCAGAGTAAGAGTTAAGACCTTAACCATTAGGCCAGAATAAGAGTCTAAGACCTTAGGTATTAGGCCAGAGTAAGAGTTAAGACCTTAGCTATTAGGCCAGAGTAAGAGTTAAGACCTTAACCAGTAGGCCATAGTAAGAGTCTAAGACCTTGGCTATTAGGCCAGAGTAAGAGTTACGACCTTAACCTGTAGGCCAGGGTACGAGTCTAAGACCTTCGCTATTAGGCCAGAGTAAGAGCTAAGACCTTAACCATTAGGCCAGAGTACGAGTCTAAGACCTTAGCTATTAGGCCAGAGTAGGAGTTAAGACCTTAACCAGTAGGCCAGAGTACGAGTCTAAGACCTTAGCTATTAGGCCAGAGTACAAGTCTAAGACCTTAGCTATTAGGCCAGAGTAAGAGTTAAGACCTTAACCAGTAGGCCAGAGTACGAGTCTAAGACCTTAGCTATTAGGCCAGAGTACGAGTCTAAGACCTTAGCTATTAGGCCAGAGTAAGGGTTAAGACCTTAACCAGTAGGCCAGAGTAAGAGTTAAGACCTTAACCATTAGGCCAGAGTACAAGTCTAAGACCTTAGCTATTAGGCCAGAGTAAGAGTTAAGACCTTAGCTATTAGGTCGGAGTAAGAGTTAAGACCTTAACCAGTAGGCCAGAGTAAGAGTTAAGACCTTAACCATTAGGCCAGAGTACAAGTCTAAGACCTGAGCTATTAGGCCAGAGTAAGAGTTAAGACCTTAGCTATTAAGCCAGAGTAAGAGTTAAGACCTTAACCATTAGGCCAGAGTACGAGTCTAAGACCTTAGCTATTGAACAGAGTAAGAGTTAAGACCTTAGCTATTAGGCCAGAGTAAGAGTTAAGACCTTAGCTATTAGGCCAGAGTAAGAGTTAAGACCTTAACCAGCAGGCCAGAGTATGAGTTAAGACCTTAACCAGTAGGCCAGAGTAAGAATTAAGACCTTAACCATTAGGCCAGCGTACGAGTCTAAGACCTTAGCTATTAGGCCAGAGTAAGAGTTAAGTCCTTAGCTATTAGGCCAGAGTAAGAGTTAAGACCTTAACCATTAGGCCAGAGTACGAGTCTAAGACCTTAGCTATTAGGCTAGAGTAAGAGTTAAGACCTTAACCAGTAGGCCAGAGTAAGAGTTAAGACCTTAACCAGTAGGCCAAAGTAAGAGTTAAGACCTTAACCATTAGGCCAGAGTACAAGTCTAAGACCGTAGCTATTAGGCCAGAGTAAGAGTTAAGACCTTAGCTATTAGGCCAGAGCAAGAGTTAAGACCTTAGCTATTAGGCCACAGAAAGAGTTAAGACCTTAACCAGTAGGCCAGAGTAAGAGTTAAGACCTTAACCATTAGGCCAGAGTACGAGTCTAAGACCTTAGCTATTAGGCCAGAGTAAGAGTTAAGACCTTAACCAGTAGGCCAGAGTAAGAGTTCAGACCTTAACTATTAGGCCAGAGTACGAGTCTAAGACCTTAGTTATTAGGCCAGAGTAAGAGTTAAGACCTTAGCTATTAGGCCAGAGTAAGAGTTAAGACCTTAACCAGTAGGCCATAGTAAGAGTTAAGACCTTAACCATTAGGCCAGAGTACGAGTCTAAGACCTTAGCTATTAGGCCAGAGTAAGAGTTAAGACCTTAGCTATTAGGCCAGAGTAAGAATTAAGACCTTAACCATTAGGCCAGAGTACGAGTCTAAGACCTTAGCTATTAGGACAGAGTAAGAGTTAAGACCTTAGCTATTAGGCCAGAGTAAGAGTTACGACCTTAGCTATTAGGCCAGAGTAAGAGTTAAGACCTTAACCAGTAGGCCAGAGTAAGAGTTAAGACCTTAACCATTAGGCCAGAGTACGAGTCTAAGACCTTAGCTATTAGGCCAGAGTAAGAGTTAAGACCTTAGCTATTAGGCCAGAGTAAGAGTTAAGACCTTAACCATTAGGCCAGAGTACGAGTCTAAAACATTAGCTATTAGGCCAGAGTAAGTGTTAAGACCTTAGCTATTAGGCCAGAGTAGGAGTTAAGACCTTCGCTATTAGGCCAGAGTAAGAGTTAAGACCTTAACCAGTAGGCCAGAGTAAGAGTTAAGACATTAACCAGTAGGCCAGAGTAAGAGTTAAGACCTTAACCATTAGTCCAGAGTAAGAGTTAAGACCTTAGCTATTAGGCCAGAGTAAGAGTTAAGACCTTAACCAGTAGGCCAGAGTAAGAGTTAAGACCTTAACCATTAGGCCACAGTACGAGTCTAAGACCTTAGCTATTAGGCCAGAGTAAGAGTTAAGACCTTAGCTATTAGGCCAAAGTAAGAGTTAAGACCTTAACCAGTAGGCCAGAGTAAGAGTTAAGACCTTAACCATTAGGCCAGAGTACGAGTCTAAGACCTTAACCATTAGGCAAGAGTAAGAGTTAAGACCTTAGCTATTAGGCCACAGTAAGAGTTAAGACCTTAACCATTAGGCCAGAGTACGAGTCTAAGACCTTAGCTATTAGGGCAGAGTAAGAGTTAAGACCTTAGCTATTAGGCCAGAGTAAGAGTTAAGACCTTAACAATTAGGCCAGAGTACGAGTCTAAGACCTTAGCGATTAGGCCAGAGTAAGAGTTAAGACCTTAACCATTAGGCCAGAGTACGAAACTAAGACCTTAGCTATTAGGCCAGAGTAAGAGTTAAGACCTTAACCATTAGGCCAGAGTACGAGTCTAAGACTTAAGCTATTAGGCCAGAGTAAGAGTTAAGACATTAACCAGTAGGCCAGAGTAAGAGTTAAGACCTTAACCATTAGGCCAGAATAAGAGTCTAAGACCTTAGCTATTAGGCCAGAGTAAGAGTTAAGACCTTAGCTATTAGGCCAGAGTAAGAGTTAAGACCTTAACCAGTAGGCCAGAGTACGAGTCTAAGACCTCAGCTATTAGGCCAGAGTAAGAGTTAATACCTTAACCTGTAGGCCATAGTAAGAGTCTAAGACCTTGGCTATTAGGCCAGAGTAAGAGTTACGACCTTAACCTGTAGGCAGGGTACGAGTCTAAGACCTTCGCTATTAGGCCAGAGTAAGAGCTAAGACCTTAACCATTAGGCCAGAGTACGAGTCTAAGACCTTAGCTATTAGGCCAGAGTAGGAGTTAAGACCTTAACCAGTAGGCCAGAGTACGAGTCTAAGACCTTAGCTAATAGGCCAGAGTACAAGTCTAAGACCTTAGCTATTAGGCCAGAGTAAGAGTTAAGACCTTAACCAGTAGGCCAGAGTACGAGTCTAAGACCTTAGCTATTAGGCCAGAGTACGAGTCTAAGACCTTAGCTATTAGGCCAGAGTAAGAGTTAAGACCTTAACCAGTAGGCCAGAGTAAGAGTTAAGACCTTAACCATTAGGCCAGAGTACAAGTCTAAGACCTTAGCTATTAGGCCAGAGTAAGAGTTAAGACCTTAGCTATTAGGTCGGAGTAAGAGTTAAGACCTTAACCAGTAGGCCAGAGTAAGAGTTAAGACCTTAAACATTAGGCCAGAGTACAAGTCTAAGACCTTAGCTATTAGGCCAGAGTAAGAGTTAAGACCTTAACCATTAGGCCAGAGTACGAGTCTAAGACCTTAGCTATTGGACAGAGTAAGAGTTAAGACCTTAGCTATTAGGCCAGAGTAAGAGTTAAGACCTTAGCTATTAGGCCAGAGTAAGAGTTAAGACCTTAACCAGTAGGCCAGAGTATGAGTTAAGACCTTAACCAGTAGGCCAGAGTACGAGTCTAAGACCTTAGCTATTGGACAGAGTAAGAGTTAAGACCTTAGCTATTCGGCCAGAGTAAGAGTTAAGACCTTAGATATTAGGCCAGAGTAAGAGTTAAGACCTTAACCAGTAGGCCAGAGTAAGAGTTAAGACCTTAACCAGTAGGCCAGAGTAAGAATTAAGACCTTAACCATTAGGCCAGAGTACGAGTCTAAGACCTTAGCTATTAGGACAGAGTAAGAGTTAAGACCTTAGCTATTAGGCCAGAGTAAGAGTTAAGACCTTAACCTTAGTCCAGAGTACGTGTCTAAGACCTTAGCTGTTAGGCTAGAGTAAGTGTTAAGACCTTAGCTATTAGGCCAGAGTAAGAGTTAAGACCTTAGCTATTAGGCCAGAGTAAGAGTTAAGACCTTAACCAGTAGGCCAGAGTAAGAGTTAAGACCTTAACCATTAGGCCAGAGTACGAGTCTAAGACCTTAGATATTAGGCCAGAGTAAGAGTTAAGACCTTAGCTATTAGGCCAGAGTAAGAGTTAAGACCTTAACCATTAGGCCAGAGTACGAGTCTAAGACCTTAGCTATTGAACAGAGTAAGAGTTAAGACCCTAGCTGTTAGGCCAGAGTAAGAGTTAAGACCTTAGCTATTAGGCCAGAGTAAGAGTTAAGTCCTTAACCAGTAGGCCAGAGTAAGAGTTAAGACCTTAACCAGTAGGCCAGAGTAAGAATTAAGACCTTAACCATTAGGCCAGAGTACGAGTCTAAGACCTTAGCTATTAGGCCAGAGTAAGAGTTAAGACCTTAGCTATTAGGCCAGAGTAAGAGTTAAGACCTTAACCATTAGTCCAGAGTACGAGTCTAAGACCTTAGCTATTAGGCTAGAGTAAGAGTTAAGACCTTAACCAGTAGGCCAGAGTAAGAGTTAAGACCTTAACCATTAGGCCAGAGTACAAGTCTAAGACCGTAGCTATTAAGCCAGAGTAAGGGTTAAGACCTTAGCTATTAGGCCAGAGAAAGAGTTAAGACCTTAACCAGTAGGCCAGAGTAAGAGTTAAGACCTTAACCATTAGGCCAGAGTACGAGTCTAAGACCTTAGTTATTAGGCCAGAGTAAGAGTTAAGACCTTAGCTATTAGGCCAGAGTAAGAGTTAAGACCTTAACCAGTAGGCCAGAGTAAGAGTTAAGACCTTAACCATTAGACCAGAGTACGAGTCTAAGACCTTAGCTATTAGGCCAGAGTAAGAGTTAAGACCTTAGCTATTAGGCCAGAGTAAGAGTTAAGACCTTAACCATTAGGCCAGAGTACGAGTCTAAGACCTTAGCTATTAGGCCAGAGTAAGTGTTAAGACCTTAGCTATTAGGCCAGAGTAAGAGTTAAGACCTTAACCGGTAGGCCAGAGTAAGAGTTAAGACCTTAACCAGTAGGCCAGAGTAAGAGTTAAGACCTTAACCATTAGGCCAGAGTAAGAGTTAAGACCTTAGCTATTAGGCCAGAGTAAGAGTTAAGACCTTAACCAGTAGGCCAGAGTAAGAGTTAAGACCTTAACCATTAGGCCAGAGTACGAGTCTAAGACCTTAGCTATTAGGCCAGAGTAAGAGTTAAGACCTTAGCTATTAGGCCAGAGTAAGAGTTAAGACCTTAACCAGTAGGCCAGAGTAAGAGTTAAGACCTTAACCATTAGGCCAGAGTACGAGTCTAAGACCTTAACCATTAGGCAAGAGTAAGAGTTAAGACCTTAGCTATTAGGCCACAGTAAGAGTTAAGACCTTAACCATTAGGCCAGAGTACAAGTCTAAGACCTTAGCTATTAGGGCAGAGTAAGAGTTAAGACCTTAGCTATTAGGCCAGAGTAAGAGTTAAGACCTTAACAATTAGGCCAGAGTACGAGTCTAAGACCTTAGCTATTAGGCCAGAGTAAGAGTTAAGACCTTAACCATTAGGCCAGAGTTTGAGTCTTAGACCTTAGCTATTAGGCCAGAGTAAGAGTTAAGACCTTAACCATTAGGCCAGAGTACGAGTCTAAGACCTTAGCTATTAGGCCAGAGTAAGAGTCTAAGACCTTAGCTATTAGGCCAGAGTAAGAGTTAAGACCTTAGCTATTAGGCCAGAGTAAGAGATAAGACCTTAACCAGTAGGCCAGAGTAAGAGTTAAGACCTCAACGTGTAGGCCAGAGTACGAGTCTAAGACTTTAGCTATTGAACAGAGTAAGAGTTAAGACCCTAGCTATTAGGCCAGAGTAAGAGTTAAGACCTTAGCTATTAGGCCAGAGTAAGAGTTAAGTCCTTAACCAGTAGGCCAGAGTAAGAGTTAAGACCTTAACCAGTAGGCCAGAGTAACAATTAAGACCTTAACCATTAGGCCAGAGTACGAGTCTAAGACCTTAGCTATTAGGCCAGAGTAAGAGTTAAGACCTTAGCTATTAGGCCAGAGTAAGAGTTAAGACCTTAACCATTAGTCCAGAGTACGAGTCTAAGACCTTAGCTATTAGGCTAGATTAAGAGTTAAGACCTTAACCAGTAGGCCAGAGTAAGAGTTAAGACCTTAACCATTAGGCCAGAGTACAAGTCTAAGACCGTAGCTATTAAGCCAGAGTAAGGGTTAAGACCTTAGCTATTAGGCCAGAGAAAGAGTTAAGACCTTAACCAGTAGGCCAGAGTAAGAGTTAAGTCCTTAACCATTAGGCCAGAGTACGAGTCTAAGACCTTAGTTATTAGGCCAGAGTAAGAGTTAAGACCTTAGCTATTAGGCCAGAGTAAGAGTTAAGACCTTAACCAGTAGGCCAGAGTAAGAGTTAAGACCTTAACCATTAGACCAGAGTACGAGTCTAAGACCTTAGCTATTAGGCCAGAGTAAGAGTTAAGACCTTAGCTATTAGGCCAGAGTAAGAGTTAAGACCTTAACCATTAGGCCAGAGTACGAGTCTAAGACCTTAGCTATTAGGCCAGAGTAAGTGTTAAGACCTTAGCTATTAGGCCAGATTAAGAGTTAAGACCTTAGCTATTAGGCCAGAGTAAGAGTTAAGACCTTAACCAGTAGGCCAGAGTAAGAGTTAAGACCTTAACCAGTAGGCCAGAGTAAGAGTTAAGACCTTAACCATTAGGCCAGAGTAAGAGTTAAGACCTTAGCTATTAGGCCAGAGTAAGAGTTAAGACCTTAACCAGTAGGCCAGAGTAAGAGTTAAGAACTTAACCATTAGGCCAGAGTACGAGTCTAAGACCTTAGCTATTAGGCCAGAGTAAGAGTTAAGACCTTAGCTATTAGGCCAGAGTAAGAGTTAAGACCTTAACCAGTAGGCCAGAGTAAGAGTTAAGACCTTAACCATTAGGCCAGAGTATGAGTCTAAGACCTTAACCATTAGGCAAGAGTAAGAGTTAAGACCTTAGCTATTAGGCCACAGTAAGAGTTAAGACCTTAACCATTAGGCCAGAGTACAAGTCTAAGACCTTAGCTATTAGGGCAGAGTAAGAGTTAAGACCTTAGCTATTAGGCCAGAGTAAGAGTTAAGACCTTAACAATTAGGCCAGAGTACGAGTCTAAGACCTTAGCTATTAGGCCAGAGTAAGAGTTAAGACCTTAACCATTAGGCCAGAGTTTGAGTCTTAGACCTTAGCTATTAGGCCAGAGTAAGAGTTAAGACCTTAACCATTAGGCCAGAGTACGAGTCTAAGACCTTAGCTATTAGGCCAGAGTACGAGTCTAAGACCTTAGCTATTAGGCCAGAGTAAGAGTTAAGACCTTAGCTATTAGGCCAGAGTAAGAGATAAGACCTTAACCAGTAGGCCAGAGTAAGAGTTAAGACCTCAACGTGTAGGCCAGAGTACGAGTCTAAGACTTTAGCTATTAGGCCAGGGTACGAGTCTAATACCTTAGCTATTAGGCCAGAGTAAGAGTTAAGACCTTAACCATTAGGCCATAGTATGAGTCTAAGACCTTAGCTATTAGGCCAGAGTAAGAGTTAAGACCTTAACCATTAGGCCAGAGTACGAGTCTAAGACCTTAGCTATTGGACAGAGTAAGAGTTAGGACCTTAGCTATTAGGCCAGAGTAAGAGTTAAGACCTTAGCTATTAGGCCAGAGTAAGAGTTAAGACCTTAACCAGTAGGCCAGAGTATGAGTTAAGACCTTAACCAGTAGGCCAGAGTACGAGTCTAAGACCTTAGCTATTGGACAGAGTAAGAGTTAAGACCTTAGCTATTCGGCCAGAGTAAGAGTTAAGACCTTAGATATTAGGCCAGAGTAAGAGTTAAGACCTTAACCAGTAGGCCAGAGTAAGAGTTAAGACCTTAACCAGTAGGCCAGAGTAAAAATTAAGATCTTAACCATTAGGCCAGAGTACGAGTCTAAGACCTTAGCTATTAGGACAGAGTAAGAGTTAAGACCTTAGCTATTAGGCCAGAGTAAGAGTTAAGACCTTAACCTTAGTCCAGAGTACGTGTCTAAGACCTTAGCTGTTAGGCTAGAGTAAGTGTTAAGACCTTAGCTATTAGGCCAGAGTAAGAGTTAAGACCTTAGCTATTAGGCCAGAGTAAGAGTTAAGACCTTAACCAGTAGGCCAGAGTAAGAGTTAAGACCTTAACCATTAGGCCAGAGTACGAGTCTAAGACCTTAGATATTAGGCCAGAGTAAGAGTTAAGACCTTAGCTATTAGGCCAGAGTAAGAGTTAAGACCTTAACCATTAGGCCAGAGTACGAGTCTAAGACCTTAGCTATTGAACAGAGTAAGAGTTAAGACCCTAGCTGTTAGGCCAGAGTAAGAGTTAAGACCTTAGCTATTAGGCCAGAGTAAGAGTTAAGTCCTTAACCAGTAGGCCAGAGTAAGAGTTAAGACCTTAACCAGTAGGCCAGAGTAAGAATTAAGACCTTAACCATTAGGCCAGAGTACGAGTCTAAGACCTTAGCTATTAGGCCAGAGTAAGAGTTAAGACCTTAGCTATTAGGCCAGAGTAAGAGTTAAGACCTTAACCATTAGTCCAGAGTACGAGTCTAAGACCTTAGCTATTAGGCTAGAGTAAGAGTTAAGACCTTAACCAGTAGGCCAGAGTAAGAGTTAAGACCTTAACCAGTAGGCCAGAGTAAGAGTTAAGACCTTAACCATTAGGCCAGAGTACAAGTCTAAGACCGTAGCTATTAAGCCAGAGTAAGGGTTAAGACCTTCGCTATTAGGCCAGAGAAAGAGTTAAGACCTTAGCTATTAGGCCAGAGTAAGAGTTAAGACCTTAACCAGTAGGCCAGAGTACGAGTCTAAGACCTTAGTTATTAGGCCAGAGTAAGAGTTAAGACCTTAGCTATTAGGCCAGAGTAAGAGTTAAGACCTTAACCAGTAGGCCAGAGTAAGAGTTAAGACCTTAGCTATTAGGCCAGAGTAAGAGTTAAGACCTTAACCAGTAGGCCAGAGTAAGAGTTAAGACCTTAACCATTAGGCCAGAGTACGAGTCTAAGACCTTAGATATTAGGCCAGAGTAAGAGTTAAGACCTTAGCTATTAGGCCAGAGTAAGAGTTAAGACCTTAACCATTAGGCCAGAGTACGAGTCTAAGACCTTAGCTATTGAACAGAGTAAGAGTTAAGACCCTAGCTGTTAGGCCAGAGTAAGCGTTAAGACCTTAGCTATTAGGCCAGAGTAAGAGTTAAGTCCTTAACCAGTAGGCCAGAGTAAGAGTTAAGACCTTAACCAGTAGGCCAGAGTAAGAATTAAGACCTTAACCATTAGGCCAGAGTACGAGTCTAAGACCTTAGCTATTAGGCCAGAGTAAGAGTTAAGACCTTAGCTATTAGGCCAGAGTAAGAGTTAAGACCTTAACCATTAGTCCAGAGTACGAGTCTAAGACCTTAGCTATTAGGCTAGAGTAAGAGTTAAGACCTTAACCAGTAGGCCAGAGTAAGAGTTAAGACCTTAACCATTAGGCCAGAGTACAAGTCTAAGACCGTAGCTATTAAGCCAGAGTAAGGGTTAAGACCTTAGCTATTAGGCCAGAGAAAGAGTTAAGACCTTAACCAGTAGGCCAGAGTAAGAGTTAAGACCTTAACCATTAGGCCAGAGTACGAGTCTAAGACCTTAGTTATTAGGCCAGAGTAAGAGTTAAGACCTTAGCTATTAGGCCAGAGTAAGAGTTAAGACCTTAACCAGTAGGCCAGAGTAAGAGTTAAGACCTTAACCATTAGACCAGAGTACGAGTCTAAGACCTTAGCTATTAGGCCAGAGTAAGAGTTAAGACCTTAGCTATTAGGCCAGAGTAAGAGTTAAGACCTTAACCATTAGGCCAGAGTACGAGTCTAAGACCTTAGCTATTAGGCCAGAGTAAGTATTAAGACCTTAGCTATTAGGCCAGAGTAAGAGTTAAGACCTTAGCTATTAGGCCAGAGTAAGAGTTAAGACCTTAACCAGTAGGCCAGAGTAAGAGTTAAGACCTTAACCATTAGGCCAGAGTAAGAGTTAAGACCTTAGCTATTAGGCCAGAGTAAGAGTTAAGACCTTAACCAGTAGGCCAGAGTAAGAGTTAAGACCTTAACCATTAGGCCAGAGTACGAGTCTAAGACCTTAGCTATTAGGCCAGAGTAAGAGTTAAGACCTTAGCTATTAGGCCAGAGTAAGAGTTAAGACCTTAACCAGTAGGCCAGAGTAAGAGTTAAGACCTTAACCATTAGGCCAGAGTACGAGTCTAAGACCTTAACCATTAGGCAAGAGTAAGAGTTAAGACCTTAGCTATTAGGCCACAGTAAGAGTTAAGACCTTAACCATTAGGCCAGAGTACAAGTCTAAGACCTTAGCTATTAGGGCAGAGTAAGAGTTAAGACCTTAGCTATTAGGCCAGAGTAAGAGTTAAGACCTTAACAATTAGGCCAGAGTACGAGTCTAAGACCTTAGCTATTAGGCCAGAGTAAGAGTTAAGACCTTAACCATTAGGCCAGAGTTTGAGTCTTAGACCTTAGCTATTAGGCCAGAGTAAGAGTTAAGACCTTAACCATTAGGCCAGAGTACGAGTCTAAGACCTTAGCTATTAGGCCAGAGTAAGAGTCTAAGACCTTAGCTATTAGGCCAGAGTAAGAGTTAAGACCTTAGCTATTAGGCCAGAGTAAGAGATAAGACCTTAACCAGTAGGCCAGAGTAAGAGTTAAGACCTCAACGTGTAGGCCAGAGTACGAGTCTAAGACTTTAGCTATTGAACAGAGTAAGAGTTAAGACCCTAGCTATTAGGCCAGAGTAAGAGTTAAGACCTTAGCTATTAGGCCAGAGTAAGAGTTAAGTCCTTAACCAGTAGGCCAGAGTAAGAGTTAAGACCTTAACCAGTAGGCCAGAGTAACAATTAAGACCTTAACCATTAGGCCAGAGTACGAGTCTAAGACCTTAGCTATTAGGCCAGAGTAAGAGTTAAGACCTTAGCTATTAGGCCAGAGTAAGAGTTAAGACCTTAACCATTAGTCCAGAGTACGAGTCTAAGACCTTAGCTATTAGGCTAGATTAAGAGTTAAGACCTTAACCAGTAGGCCAGAGTAAGAGTTAAGACCTTAACCATTAGGCCAGAGTACAAGTCTAAGACCGTAGCTATTAAGCCAGAGTAAGGGTTAAGACCTTAGCTATTAGGCCAGAGAAAGAGTTAAGACCTTAACCAGTAGGCCAGAGTAAAAGTTAAGACCTTAACCATTAGGCCAGAGTACGAGTCTAAGACCTTAGTTATTAGGCCAGAGTAAGAGTTAAGACCTTAGCTATTAGGCCAGAGTAAGAGTTAAGACCTTAACCAGTAGGCCAGAGTAAGAGTTAAGACCTTAACCATTAGACCAGAGTACGAGTCTAAGACCTTAGCTATTAGGCCAGAGTAAGAGTTAAGACCTTAGCTATTAGGCCAGAGTAAGAGTTAAGACCTTAACCATTAGGCCAGAGTACGAGTCTAAGACCTTAGCTATTAGGCCAGAGTAAGTGTTAAGACCTTAGCTATTAGGCCAGATTAAGAGTTAAGACCTTAGCTATTAGGCCAGAGTAAGAGTTAAGACCTTAACCAGTAGGCCAGAGTAAGAGTTAAGACCTTAACCAGTAGGCCAGAGTAAGAGTTAAGACCTTAACCATTAGGCCAGAGTAAGAGTTAAGACCTTAGCTATTAGGCCAGAGTAAGAGTTAAGACCTTAACCAGTAGGCCAGAGTAAGAGTTAAGAACTTAACCATTAGGCCAGAGTACGAGTCTAAGACCTTAGCTATTAGGCCCGAGTAAGAGTTAAGACCTTAGCTATTAGGCCAGAGTAAGAGTTAAGACCTTAACCAGTAGGCCAGAGTAAGAGTTAAGACCTTAACCAGTAGGCCAGAGTACGAGTCTAAGACCTTAACCATTAGGCAAGAGTAAGAGTTAAGACCTTAGCTATTAGGCCACAGTAAGAGTTAAGACCTTAACCATTAGGCCAGAGTACAAGTCTAAGACCTTAGCTATTAGGGCAGAGTAAGAGTTAAGACCTTAGCTATTAGGCCAGAGTAAGAGTTAAGACCTTAACAATTAGGCCAGAGTACGAGTCTAAGACCTTAGCTATTAGGCCAGAGTAAGAGTTAAGACCTTAACCATTAGGCCAGAGTTTGAGTCTTAGACCTTAGCTATTAGGCCAGAGTAAGAGTTAAGACCTTAACCATTAGGCCAGAGTAAGAGATAAGACCTTAACCAGTAGGCCAGAGTAAGAGTTAAGACCTCAACGTGTAGGCCAGAGTACGAGTCTAAGACTTTAGCTATTAGGCCAGGGTACGAGTCTAATACCTTAGCTATTAGGGCAGAGTAAGAGTTAAGACCTTAACCATTAGGCCATAGTATGAGTCTAAGACCTTAGCTATTAGGCCAGAGTAAGAGTTAAGACCTTAACCATTAGGCCAGAGTACGAGTCTAAGACCTTAGCTATTGGACAGAGTAAGAGTTAAGACCTTAGCTATTAGGCCAGAGTAAGAGTTAAGACCTTAGCTATTAGGCCAGAGTAAGAGTTAAGACCTTAACCAGTAGGCCAGAGTATGAGTTAAGACCTTAACCAGTAGGCCAGAGTACGAGTCTAAGACCTTAGCTATTGGACAGAGTAAGAGTTAAGACCTTAGCTATTCGGCCAGAGTAAGAGTTAAGACCTTAGATATTAGGCCAGAGTAAGAGTTAAGACCTTAACCAGTAGGCCAGAGTAAGAGTTAAGACCTTAACCAGTAGGCCAGAGTAAGAATTAAGACCTTAACCATTAGGCCAGAGTACGAGTCTAAGACCTTAGCTATTAGGACAGAGTAAGAGTTAAGACCTTAGCTATTAGGCCAGAGTTAGAGTTAAGACCTTAACCTTAGTCCAGAGTACGTGTCTAAGACCTTAGCTGTTAGGCTAGAGTAAGTGTTAAGACCTTAGCTATTAGGCCAGAGTAAGAGTTAAGACCTTAGCTATTAGGCCAGAGTAAGAGTTAAGACCTTAACCAGAAGGCCAGAGTAAGAGTTAAGACCTTAACCATTAGGCCAGAGTACGAGTCTAAGACCTTAGATATTAGGCCAGAGTAAGAGTTAAGACCTTAGCTATTAGGCCAGAGTAAGAGTTAAGACCTTAACCATTAGGCCAGAGTACGAGTCTAAGACCTTAGCTATTGAACAGAGTAAGAGTTAAGACCCTAGCTGTTAGGCCAGAGTAAGAGTTAAGACCTTAGCTATTAGGCCAGAGTAAGAGTTAAGTCCTTAACCAGTAGGCCAGAGTAAGAGTTAAGACCTTAACCAGTAGGCCAGAGTAAGAATTAAGACCTTAACCATTAGGCCAGAGTACGAGTCTAAGACCTTAGCTATTAGGCCAGAGTAAGAGTTAAGACCTTAGCTATTAGGCCAGAGTAAGAGTTAAGACCTTAACCATTAGTCCAGAGTACGAGTCTAAGACCTTAGCTATTAGGCTAGAGTAAGAGTTAAGACCTTAACCAGTAGGCCAGAGTAAGAGTTAAGACCTTAACCAGTAGGCCAGAGTAAGAGTTAAGACCTTAACCATTAGGCCAGAGTACAAGTCTAAGACCGTAGCTATTAAGCCAGAGTAAGGGTTAAGACCTTAGCTATTAGGCCAGAGAAAGAGTTAAGACCTTAGCTATTAGGCCAGAGTAAGAGTTAAGACCTTAACCAGTAGGCCAGAGTAAGAGTTAAGACCTTAACCAGTAGGCCAGAGTAAGAGTTAAGACCTTAACCATTAGGCCAGAGTAAGAGTTAAGACCTTAGCTATTAGGCCAGAGTAAGAGTTAAGACCTTAACCAGTAGGCCAGAGTAAGAGTTAAGACCTTAACCATTAGGCCAGAGTACGAGTCTAAGACCTTAGCTATTAGGCCAGAGTAAGAGTTAAGACCTTAGCTATTAGGCCAGAGTAAGAGTTAAGACCTTAACCAGTAGGCCAGAGTAAGAGTTAAGACCTTAACCATTAGGCCAGAGTACGAGTCTAAGACCTTAACCATTAGGCAAGAGTAAGAGTTAAGACCTTAGCTATTAGGCCACAGTAAGAGTTAAGACCTTAACCATTAGGCCAGAGTACAAGTCTAAGACCTTAGCTATTAGGGCAGAGTAAGAGTTAAGACCTTAGCTATTAGGCCAGAGTAAGAGTTAAGACCTTAACAATTAGGCCAGAGTACGAGTCTAAGACCTTAGCTATTAGGCCAGAGTAAGAGTTAAGACCTTAACCATTAGGCCAGAGTTTGAGTCTTAGACCTTAGCTATTAGGCCAGAGTAAGAGTTAAGACCTTAACCATTAAGCCAGAGTACGAGTCTAAGACCTTAGCTATTAGGCCAGAGTACGAGTCTAAGACCTTAGCTATTAGGCCAGAGTAAGAGTTAAGACCTTAGCTATTAGGCCAGAGTAAGAGATAAGACCTTAACCAGTAGGCCAGAGTAAGAGTTAAGACCTCAACGTGTAGGCCCGAGTACGAGTCTAAGACTTTAGCTATTGAACAGAGTAAGAGTTAAGACCCTAGCTATTAGGCCAGAGTAAGAGTTAAGACCTTAGCTATTAGGCCAGAGTAAGAGTTAAGTCCTTAACCAGTAGGCCAGAGTAAGAGTTAAGACCTTAACCAGTAGGCCAGAGTAAGAATTAAGACCTTAACCATTAGGCCAGAGTACGAGTCTAAGACCTTAGCTATTAGGCCAGAGTAAGAGTTAAGACCTTAACCAGTAGGCCAGAGTAAGAGTTAAGACCTTAACCAGTAGGCCAGAGTAAGAGTTAAGACCTTAACCATTAGGCCAGAGTAAGAGTTAAGACCTTAGCTATTAGGCTAAAGTAAGAGTTGAGACCTTAGCTATTAGGCCACAGTAAGAGTTAAGACCTTAACCATTAGGCCAGAGTACGAGTCTAAGACCTTAGCTATTAGGGCAGAGTAAGAGTTAAGACCTTAGCTATTAGGCCGGAGTAAGAGTTAAGACCTTAAAAATTAGGCCAGAGTACGAGTCTAAGACCTTAGCGATTAGGCCAGAGTAAGAGTTAAGACCTTAACCATTAGGCCAGAGTACGAAACTAAGACCTTAGCTATTAGGCCAGAGTAAGAGTTAAGACCTTAACCATTAGGCCAGAGTACGAGTCTAAGACTTTAGCTATTAGGCCAGAGTAAGAGTTAAGACATTAACCAGTAGGCCAGAGTAAGAGTTAAGACCGTCACCAGCAGGCCAGAGTACGAGTCTAAGACCTTAGCTGTTAGGCCAGAGTAAGAGTTAAGACCTTAACCATTAGGCCAGAATAAGAGTCTAAGACCTTAGGTATTAGGCCAGAGTAAGAGTTAAGACCTTAGCTATTAGGCCAGAGTAAGAGTTAAGACCTTAACCAGTAGGCCATAGTAAGAGTCTAAGACCTTGGCTATTAGGCCAGAGTAAGAGTTACGACCTTAACCTGTAGGCCAGGGTACGAGTCTAAGACCTTCGCTATTAGGCCAGAGTAAGAGCTAAGACCTTAACCATTAGGCCAGAGTACGAGTCTAAGACCTTAGCTATTAGGCCAGAGTAGGAGTTAAGACCTTAACCAGTAGGCCAGAGTACGAGTCTAAGACCTTAGCTATTAGGCCAGAGTACAAGTCTAAGACCTTAGCTATTAGGCCAGAGTAAGAGTTAAGACCTTAACCAGTAGGCCAGAGTACGAGTCTAAGACCTTAGCTATTAGGCCAGAGTACGAGTCTAAGACTTTAGCTATTAGGCCAGAGTAAGAGTTAAGACCTTAACCAGTAGGCCAGAGTAAGAGTTAAGACCTTAACCATTAGGCCAGAGTACAAGTCTAAGACCTTAGCTATTAGGCCAGAGTAAGAGTTAAGACCTTAGCTATTAGGTCGGAGTAAGAGTTAAGACCTTAACCAGTAGGCCAGAGTAAGAGTTAAGACCTTAACCATTAGGCCAGAGTACAAGTCTAAGACCTGAGCTATTAGGCCAGAGTAAGAGTTAAGACCTTAGCTATTAAGCCAGAGTAAGAGTTAAGACCTTAACCATTAGGCCAGAGTACGAGTCTAAGACCTTAGCTATTGGACAGAGTAAGAGTTAAGACCTTAGCTATTAGGCCAGAGTAAGAGTTAAGACCTTAGCTATTAGGCCAGAGTAAGAGTTAAGACCTTAACCAGCAGGCCAGAGTATGAGTTAAGACCTTAACCAGTAGGCCAGAGTAAGAATTAAGACCTTAACCATTAGGCCAGCGTACGAGTCTAAGACCTTAGCTATTAGGCCAGAGTAAGAGTTAAGTCCTTAGCTATTAGGCCAGAGTAAGAGTTAAGACCTTAACCATTAGGCCAGAGTACGAGTCTAAGACCTTAGCTATTAGGCTAGAGTAAGAGTTAAGACCTTAACCAGTAGGCCAGGGTAAGAGTTAAGACCTTAACCAGTAGGCCAAAGTAAGAGTTAAGACCTTAACCATTAGGCCAGAGTACAAGTCTAAGACCGTAGCTATTAGGCCAGAGTAAGAGTTAAGACCTTAGCTATTAGGCAAGAGCAAGAGTTAAGACCTTAGCTATTAGGCCACAGAAAGAGTTAAGACCTTAACCAGTAGGCCAGAGTAAGAGTTAAGACCTTAACCATTAGGCCAGAGTACGAGTCTAAGACCTTAGCTATTAGGCCAGAGTAAGAGTTAAGACCTTAACCAGTAGGCCAGAGTAAGAGTTAAGACCTTAACTATTAGGCCAGAGTACGAGTCTAAGACCTTAGTTATTAGGCCAGAGTAAGAGTTAAGACCTTAGCTATTAGGCCAGAGTAAGAGTTAAGACCTTAACCAGTAGGCCATAGTAAGAGTTAAGACCTTAACCATTAGGCCAGAGTACGAGTCTAAGACCTTAGCTATTAGGCCAGAGTAAGAGTTAAGACCTTAGCTATTAGGCCAGAGTAAGAATTAAGACCTTAACCATTAGGCCAGAGTACGAGTCTAAGACCTTAGCTATTAGGCCAGAGTAAGAGTTAAGACCTTAACCAGTAGGCCAGAGTAAGAGTTAAGACCTTAACTATTAGGCCAGAGTACGAGTCTAAGACCTTAGTTATTAGGCCAGAGTAAGAGTTAAGACCTTAGCTATTAGGCCAGAGTAAGAGTTAAGACCTTAGCTATTAGGCCAGAGTAAGAGTTAAGTCCTTAACCAGTAGGCCAGAGTAAGAGTTAAGACCTTAACCAGTAGGCCAGAGTAAGAATTAAGACCTTAACCATTAGGCCAGAGTACGAGTCTAAGACCTTAGCTATTAGGCCAGAGTAAGAGTTAAGACCTTAGCTATTAGGCCAGAGTAAGAGTTAAGACCTTAACCATTAGTCCAGAGTACGAGTCTAAGACCTTAGCTATTAGGCTAGAGTAAGAGTTAAGACCTTAACCAGTAGGCCAGAGTAAGAGTTAAGACCTTAACCAGTAGGCCAGAGTAAGAGTTAAGACCTTAACCATTAGGCCAGAGTACAAGTCTAAGACCGTAGCTATTAAGCCAGAGTAAGGGTTAAGACCTTAGCTATTAGGCCAGAGAAAGAGTTAAGACCTTAGCTATTAGGCCAGAGTAAGAGTTAAGACCTTAACCAGTAGGCCAGAGTAAGAGTTAAGACCTTAACCAGTAGGCCAGAGTAAGAGTTAAGACCTTAACCATTAGGCCAGAGTAAGAGTTAAGACCTTAGCTATTAGGCCAGAGTAAGAGTTAAGACCTTAACCAGTAGGCCAGAGTAAGAGTTAAGACCTTAACCATTAGGCCAGAGTACGAGTCTAAGACCTTAGCTATTAGGCCAGAGTAAGAGTTAAGACCTTAGCTATTAGGCCAGAGTAAGAGTTAAGACCTTAACCAGTAGGCCAGAGTAAGAGTTAAGACCTTAACCATTAGGCCAGAGTACGAGTCTAAGACCTTAACCATTAGGCAAGAGTAAGAGTTAAGACCTTAGCTATTAGGCCACAGTAAGAGTTAAGACCTTAACCATTAGGCCAGAGTACAAGTCTAAGACCTTAGCTATTAGGGCAGAGTAAGAGTTAAGACCTTAGCTATTAGGCCAGAGTAAGAGTTAAGACCTTAACAATTAGGCCAGAGTACGAGTCTAAGACCTTAGCTATTAGGCCAGAGTAAGAGTTAAGACCTTAACCATTAGGCCAGAGTTTGAGTCTTAGACCTTAGCTATTAGGCCAGAGTAAGAGTTAAGACCTTAACCATTAAGCCAGAGTACGAGTCTAAGACCTTAGCTATTAGGCCAGAGTACGAGTCTAAGACCTTAGCTATTAGGCCAGAGTAAGAGTTAAGACCTTAGCTATTAGGCCAGAGTAAGAGATAAGACCTTAACCAGTAGGCCAGAGTAAGAGTTAAGACCTCAACGTGTAGGCCCGAGTACGAGTCTAAGACTTTAGCTATTGAACAGAGTAAGAGTTAAGACCCTAGCTATTAGGCCAGAGTAAGAGTTAAGACCTTAGCTATTAGGCCAGAGTAAGAGTTAAGTCCTTAACCAGTAGGCCAGAGTAAGAGTTAAGACCTTAACCAGTAGGCCAGAGTAAGAATTAAGACCTTAACCATTAGGCCAGAGTACGAGTCTAAGACCTTAGCTATTAGGCCAGAGTAAGAGTTAAGACCTTAACCAGTAGGCCAGAGTAAGAGTTAAGACCTTAACCAGTAGGCCAGAGTAAGAGTTAAGACCTTAACCATTAGGCCAGAGTAAGAGTTAAGACCTTAGCTATTAGGCTAAAGTAAGAGTTGAGACCTTAGCTATTAGGCCACAGTAAGAGTTAAGACCTTAACCATTAGGCCAGAGTACGAGTCTAAGACCTTAGCTATTAGGGCAGAGTAAGAGTTAAGACCTTAGCTATTAGGCCGGAGTAAGAGTTAAGACCTTAAAAATTAGGCCAGAGTACGAGTCTAAGACCTTAGCGATTAGGCCAGAGTAAGAGTTAAGACCTTAACCATTAGGCCAGAGTACGAAACTAAGACCTTAGCTATTAGGCCAGAGTAAGAGTTAAGACCTTAACCATTAGGCCAGAGTACGAGTCTAAGACTTTAGCTATTAGGCCAGAGTAAGAGTTAAGACATTAACCAGTAGGCCAGAGTAAGAGTTAAGACCGTCACCAGCAGGCCAGAGTACGAGTCTAAGACCTTAGCTGTTAGGCCAGAGTAAGAGTTAAGACCTTAACCATTAGGCCAGAATAAGAGTCTAAGACCTTAGGTATTAGGCCAGAGTAAGAGTTAAGACCTTAGCTATTAGGCCAGAGTAAGAGTTAAGACCTTAACCAGTAGGCCATAGTAAGAGTCTAAGACCTTGGCTATTAGGCCAGAGTAAGAGTTACGACCTTAACCTGTAGGCCAGGGTACGAGTCTAAGACCTTCGCTATTAGGCCAGAGTAAGAGCTAAGACCTTAACCATTAGGCCAGAGTACGAGTCTAAGACCTTAGCTATTAGGCCAGAGTAGGAGTTAAGACCTTAACCAGTAGGCCAGAGTACGAGTCTAAGACCTTAGCTATTAGGCCAGAGTACAAGTCTAAGACCTTAGCTATTAGGCCAGAGTAAGAGTTAAGACCTTAACCAGTAGGCCAGAGTACGAGTCTAAGACCTTAGCTATTAGGCCAGAGTACGAGTCTAAGACCTTAGCTATTAGGCCAGAGTAAGAGTTAAGACCTTAACCAGTAGGCCAGAGTAAGAGTTAAGACCTTAACCATTAGGCCAGAGTACAAGTCTAAGACCTTAGCTATTAGGCCAGAGTAAGAGTTAAGACCTTAGCTATTAGGTCGGAGTAAGAGTTAAGACCTTAACCAGTAGGCCAGAGTAAGAGTTAAGACCTTAACCATTAGGCCAGAGTACAAGTCTAAGACCTGAGCTATTAGGCCAGAGTAAGAGTTAAGACCTTAGCTATTAAGCCAGAGTAAGAGTTAAGACCTTAACCATTAGGCCAGAGTACGAGTCTAAGACCTTAGCTATTGGACAGAGTAAGAGTTAAGACCTTAGCTATTAGGCCAGAGTAAGAGTTAAGACCTTAGCTATTAGGCCAGAGTAAGAGTTAAGACCTTAACCAGCAGGCCAGAGTATGAGTTAAGACCTTAACCAGTAGGCCAGAGTAAGAATTAAGACCTTAACCATTAGGCCAGCGTACGAGTCTAAGACCTTAGCTATTAGGCCAGAGTAAGAGTTAAGTCCTTAGCTATTAGGCCAGAGTAAGAGTTAAGACCTTAACCATTAGGCCAGAGTACGAGTCTAAGACCTTAGCTATTAGGCTAGAGTAAGAGTTAAGACCTTAACCAGTAGGCCAGGGTAAGAGTTAAGACCTTAACCAGTAGGCCAAAGTAAGAGTTAAGACCTTAACCATTAGGCCAGAGTACAAGTCTAAGACCGTAGCTATTAGGCCAGAGTAAGAGTTAAGACCTTAGCTATTAGGCCAGAGCAAGAGTTAAGACCTTAGCTATTAGGCCACAGAAAGAGTTAAGACCTTAACCAGTAGGCCAGAGTAAGAGTTAAGACCTTAACCATTAGGCCAGAGTACGAGTCTAAGACCTTAGCTATTAGGCCAGAGTAAGAGTTAAGACCTTAACCAGTAGGCCAGAGTAAGAGTTAAGACCTTAACTATTAGGCCAGAGTACGAGTCTAAGACCTTAGTTATTAGGCCAGAGTAAGAGTTAAGACCTTAGCTATTAGGCCAGAGTAAGAGTTAAGACCTTAACCAGTAGGCCATAGTAAGAGTTAAGACCTTAACCATTAGGCCAGAGTACGAGTCTAAGACCTTAGCTATTAGGCCAGAGTAAGAGTTAAGACCTTAGCTATTAGGCCAGAGTAAGAATTAAGACCTTAACCATTAGGCCAGAGTACGAGTCTAAGACCTTAGCTATTAGGACAGAGTAAGAGTTAAGACCTTAGCTATTAGGCCAGAGTAAGAGTTAAGACCTTAATCTTAGTCCAGAGTACGTGTCTAAGACCTTAGCTATTAGGCTAGAGTAAGTGTTAAGACCTTAGCTATTAGGCCAGAGTAAGAGTTACGACCTTAGCTATTAGGCCAGAGTAAGAGTTAAGACCTTAACCAGTAGGCCAGAGTAAGAGTTAAGACCTTAACCATTAGGCCAGAGTACGAGTCTAAGACCTTAGCTATTAGGCCAGAGTAAGAGTTAAGACCTTAGCTATTAGGCCAGAGTAAGAGTTAAGACCTTAACCATTAGGCCAGAGTACGAGTCTAAAACATTAGCTATTAGGCCAGAGTAAGTGTTAAGACCTTAGCTATTAGGCCAGAGTAGGAGTTAAGACCTTCGCTATTAGGCCAGAGTAAGAGTTAAGACCTTAACCAGTAGGCCAGAGTAAGAGTTAAGACATTAACCAGTAGGCCAGAGTAAGAGTTAAGACCTTAACCATTAGTCCAGAGTAAGAGTTAAGACCTTAGCTATTAGGCCAGAGTAAGAGTTAAGACCTTAACCAGTAGGCCAGAGTAAGAGTTAAGACCTTAACCATTAGGCCACAGTACGAGTCTAAGACCTTAGCTATTAGGCCAGAGTAAGAGTTAAGACCTTAGCTATTAGGCCAAAGTAAGAGTTAAGACCTTAACCAGTAGGCCAGAGTAAGAGTTAAGACCGTAACCATTAGGCCAGAGTACGAGTCTAAGACCTTAACCATTAGGCAAGAGTAAGAGTTAAGACCTTAGCTATTAGGCCACAGTAAGAGTTAAGACCTTAACCATTAGGCCAGAGTACGAGTCTAAGACCTTAGCTATTAGGGCAGAGTAAGAGTTAAGACCTTAGCTATTAGGCCAGAGTAAGAGTTAAGACCTTAACAATTAGGCCAGAGTACGAGTCTAAGACCTTAGCGATTAGGCCAGAGTAAGAGTTAAGACCTTAACCATTAGGCCAGAGTACAAAACTAAGACCTTAGCTATTAGGCCAGAGTAAGAGTTAAGACCTTAACCATTAGGCCAGAGTACGAGTCTAAGACTTAAGCTATTAGGCCAGAGTAAGAGTTAAGACATTAACCAGTAGGCCAGAGTAAGAGTTAAGACCTTAACCATTAGGCCAGAATAAGAGTCTAAGACCTTAGCTATTAGGCCAGAGTAAGAGTTAAGACCTTAGCTATTAGGCCAGAGTAAGAGTTAAGACCTTAACCAGTAGGCCAGAGTACGAGTCTAAGACCTCAGCTATTAGGCCAGAGTAAGAGTTAATACCTTAACCTGTAGGCCATAGTAAGAGTCAAAGACCTTGGCTATTAGGCCAGAGTAAGAGTTACGACCTTAACCTGTAGGCAGGGTACGAGTCTAAGACCTTCGCTATTAGGCCAGAGTAAGAGCTAAGACCTTAACCATTTGGCCAGAGTATGAGTCTAAGACCTTAGCTATTAGGCCAGAGTAGGAGTTAAGACCTTAACCAGTAGGCCAGAGTACGAGTCTAAGACCTTAGCTAATAGGCCAGAGTACAAGTCTAAGACCTTAGCTATTAGGCCAGAGTAAGAGTTAAGACCTTAACCAGTAGGCCAGAGTACGAGTCTAAGACCTTAGCTATTAGGCCAGAGTACGAGTCTAAGACCTTAGCTATTAGGCCAGAGTAAGAGTTAAGACCTTAACCAGTAGGCCAGAGTAAGAGTTAAGACCTTAACCATTAGGCCAGAGTACAAGTCTAAGACCTTAGCTATTAGGCCAGAGTAAGAGTTAAGACCTTAGCTATTAGGTCGGAGTAAGAGTTAAGACCTTAACCAGTAGGCCAGAGTAAGAGTTAAGACCTTAACCATTAGGCCAGAGTACAAGTCTAAGACCTTAGCTATTAGGCCAGAGTAAGAGTTAAGACCTTAGCTATTAGGCCAGAGTAAGAATTAAGACCTTAACCATTAGGCCAGAGTACGAGTCTAAGACCTTAGCTATTAGGACAGAGTAAGAGTTAAGACCTTAGCTATTAGGCCAGAGTAAGAGTTAAGACCTTAATCTTAGTCCAGAGTACGTGTCTAAGACCTTAGCTATTAGGCTAGAGTAAGTGTTAAGACCTTAGCTATTAGGCCAGAGTAAGAGTTACGACCTTAGCTATTAGGCCAGAGTAAGAGTTAAGACCTTAACCAGTAGGCCAGAGTAAGAGTTAAGACCTTAACCATTAGGCCAGAGTACGAGTCTAAGACCTTAGCTATTAGGCCAGAGTAAGAGTTAAGACCTTAGCTATTAGGCCAGAGTAAGAGTTAAGACCTTAACCATTAGGCCAGCGTACGAGTCTAAGACATTAGCTATTAGGCCAGAGTAAGTGTTAAGACCTTAGCTATTAGGCCAGAGTAGGAGTTAAGACCTTCGCTATTAGGCCAGAGTAAGAGTTAAGACCTTAACCAGTAGGCCAGAGTAAGAGTTAAGACATTAACCAGTAGGCCAGAGTAAGAGTTAAGACCTTAACCATTAGTCCAGAGTAAGAGTTAAGACCTTAGCTATTAGGCCAGAGTAAGAGTTAAGACCTTAACCAGTAGGCCAGAGTAAGAGTTAAGACCTTAACCATTAGGCCCAGTACGAGTCTAAGACCTTAGCTATTAGGCCAGAGTAAGAGTTAAGACCTTAGCTATTAGGCCAAAGTAAGAGTTAAGACCTTAACCAGTAGGCCAGAGTAAGAGTTAAGACCTTAACCATTAGGCCAGAGTACGAGTCTAAGACCTTAACCATTAGGCAAGAGTAAGAGTTAAGACCTTAGCTATTAGGCCACAGTAAGAGTTAAGACCTTAACCATTAGGCCAGAGTACGAGTCTAAGACCTTAGCTATTAGGGCAGAGTAAGAGTTAAGACCTTAGCTATTAGGCCAGAGTAAGAGTTAAGACGTTAACAATTAGGCCAGAGTACGAGTCTAAGACCTTAGCGATTAGGCCAGAGTAAGAGTTAAGACCTTAACCATTAGGCCAGAGTACGAAACTAAGACCTTAGCTATTAGGCCAGAGTAAGAGTTAAGACCTTAACCATTAGGCCAGAGTACGAGTCTAAGACTTAAGCTATTAGGCCAGAGTAAGAGTTAAGACATTAACCAGTAGGCCAGAGTAAGAGTTAAGACCTTAACCATTAGGCCAGAATAAGAGTCTAAGACCTTAGCTATTAGGCCAGAGTAAGAGTTAAGACCTTAGCTATTAGGCCAGAGTAAGAGTTAAGACCTTAACCAGTAGGCCAGAGTACGAGTCTAAGACCTCAGCTATTAGGCCAGAGTAAGAGTTAATACCTTAACCTGTAGACCATAGTAAGAGTCTAAGACCTTGGCTATTAGGCCAGAGTAAGAGTTACGACCTTAACCTGTAGGCAGGGTACGAGTCTAAGACCTTCGCTATTAGGCCAGAGTAAGAGCTAAGACCTTAACCATTAGGCCAGAGTACGAGTCTAAGACCTTAGCTATTAGGCCAGAGTAGGAGTTAAGACCTTAACCAGTAGGCCAGAGTACGAGTCTAAGACCTTAGCTAATAGGCCAGAGTACAAGTCTAAGACCTTAGCTATTAGGCCAGAGTAAGAGTTAAGACCTTAACCAGTAGGCCAGAGTACGAGTCTAAGACCTTAGCTATTAGGCCAGAGTACGAGTCTAAGACCTTAGCTATTAGGCCAGAGTAAGAGTTAAGACCTTAACCAGTAGGCCAGAGTAAGAGTTAAGACCTTAACCATTAGGCCAGAGTACAAGTCTAAGACCTTAGCTATTAGGCCAGAGTAAGAGTTAAGACCTTAGCTATTAGGTCGGAGTAAGAGTTAAGACCTTAACCAGTAGGCCAGAGTAAGAGTTAAGACCTTAACCATTAGGCCAGAGTACGAGTCTAAGACCTTAGCTATTAGGCCAGAGTAAGAGTTAAGACCTTAACCAGTAGGCCAGAGTAAGAGTTAAGACCTTAACTATTAGGCCAGAGTACGAGTCTAAGACCTTAGTTATTAGGCCAGAGTAAGAGTTAAGACCTTAGCTATTAGGCCAGAGTAAGAGTTAAGACCTTAACCAGTAGGCCATAGTAAGAGTTAAGACCTTAACCATTAGGCCAGAGTACGAGTCTAAGACCTTAGCTATTAGGCCAGAGTAAGAGTTAAGACCTTAGCTATTAGGCCAGAGTAAGAATTAAGACCTTAACCATTAGGCCAGAGTACGAGTCTAAGACCTTAGCTATTAGGACAGAGTAAGAGTTAAGACCTTAGCTATTAGGCCAGAGTAAGAGTTAAGACCTTAATCTTAGTCCAGAGTACGTGTCTAAGACCTTAGCTATTAGGCTAGAGTAAGTGTTAAGACCTTAGCTATTAGGCCAGAGTAAGAGTTACGACCTTAGCTATTAGGCCAGAGTAAGAGTTAAGACGTTAACCAGTAGGCCAGAGTAAGAGTTAAGACCTTAACCATTAGGCCAGAGTACGAGTCTAAGACCTTAGCTATTAGGCCAGAGTAAGAGTTAAGACCTTAGCTATTAGGCCAGAGTAAGAGTTAAGACCTTAACCATTAGGCCAGAGTACGAGTCTAAAACATTAGCTATTAGGCCAGAGTAAGTGTTAAGACCTTAGCTATTAGGCCAGAGTAGGAGTTAAGACCTTCGCTATTAGGCCAGAGTAAGAGTTAAGACCTTAACCAGTAGGCCAGAGTAAGAGTTAAGACATTAACCAGTAGGCCAGAGTAAGAGTTAAGACCTTAACCATTAGTCCAGAGTAAGAGTTAAGACCTTAGCTATTAGGCCAGAGTAAGAGTTAAGACCTTAACCAGTAGGCCAGAGTAAGAGTTAAGACCTTAACCATTAGGCCACAGTACGAGTCTAAGACCTTAGCTATTAGGCCAGAGTAAGAGTTAAGACCTTAGCTATTAGGCCAAAGTAAGAGTTAAGACCTTAACCAGTAGGCCAGAGTAAGAGTTAAGACCTTAACCATTAGGCCAGAGTACGAGTCTAAGACCTTAACCATTAGGCAAGAGTAAGAGTTAAGACCTTAGCTATTAGGCCACAGTAAGAGTTAAGACCTTAACCATTAGGCCAGAGTACGAGTCTAAGACCTTAGCTATTAGGGCAGAGTAAGAGTTAAGACCTTAGCTATTAGGCCAGAGTAAGAGTTAAGACCTTAACAATTAGGCCAGAGTACGAGTCTAAGACCTTAGCGATTAGGCCAGAGTAAGAGTTAAGACCTTAACCATTAGGCCAGAGTACGAAACTAAGACCTTAGCTATTAGGCCAGAGTAAGAGTTAAGACCTTAACCATTAGGCCAGAGTACGAGTCTAAGACTTAAGCTATTAGGCCAGAGTAAGAGTTAAGACATTAACCAGTAGGCCAGAGTAAGAGTTAAGACCTTAACCATTAGGCCAGAATAAGAGTCTAAGACCTTAGCTATTAGGCCAGAGTAAGAGTTAAGACCTTAGCTATTAGGCCAGAGTAAGAGTTAAGACCTTAACCAGTAGGCCAGAGTACGAGTCTAAGACCTCAGCTATTAGGCCAGAGTAAGAGTTAATACCTTAACCTGTAGGCCATAGTAAGAGTCTAAGACCTTGGCTATTAGGCCAGAGTAAGAGTTACGACCTTAACCTGTAGGCAGGGTACGAGTCTAAGACCTTCGCTATTAGGCCAGAGTAAGAGCTAAGACCTTAACCATTAGGCCAGAGTACGAGTCTAAGACCTTAGCTATTAGGCCAGAGTAGGAGTTAAGACCTTAACCAGTAGGCCAGAGTACGAGTCTAAGACCTTAGCTAATAGGCCAGAGTACAAGTCTAAGACCTTAGCTATTAGGCCAGAGTAAGAGTTAAGACCTTAACCAGTAGGCCAGAGTACGAGTCTAAGACCTTAGCTATTAGGCCAGAGTACGAGTCTAAGACCTTAGCTATTAGGCCAGAGTAAGAGTTAAGACCTTAACCAGTAGGCCAGAGTAAGAGTTAAGACCTTAACCATTAGGCCAGAGTACAAGTCTAAGACCTTAGCTATTAGGCCAGAGTAAGAGTTAAGACCTTAGCTATTAGGTCGGAGTAAGAGTTAAGACCTTAACCAGTAGGCCAGAGTAAGAGTTAAGACCTTAACCATTAGGCCAGAGTACAAGTCTAAGACCTTAGCTATTAGGCCAGAGTAAGAGTTAAGACCTTAGCTATTAGGCCAGAGTAAGAATTAAGACCTTAACCATTAGGCCAGAGTACGAGTCTAAGACCTTAGCTATTAGGACAGAGTAAGAGTTAAGACCTTAGCTATTAGGCCAGAGTAAGAGTTAAGACCTTAATCTTAGTCCAGAGTACGTGTCTAAGACCTTAGCTATTAGGCTAGAGTAAGTGTTAAGACCTTAGCTATTAGGCCAGAGTAAGAGTTACGACCTTAGCTATTAGGCCAGAGTAAGAGTTAAGACCTTAACCAGTAGGCCAGAGTAAGAGTTAAGACCTTAACCATTAGGCCAGAGTACGAGTCTAAGACCTTAGCTATTAGGCCAGAGTAAGAGTTAAGACCTTAGCTATTAGGCCAGAGTAAGAGTTAAGACCTTAACCATTAGGCCAGAGTACGAGTCTAAGACATTAGCTATTAGGCCAGAGTAAGTGTTAAGACCTTAGCTATTAGGCCAGAGTAGGAGTTAAGACCTTCGCTATTAGGCCAGAGTAAGAGTTAAGACCTTAACCAGTAGGCCAGAGTAAGAGTTAAGACATTAACCAGTAGGCCAGAGTAAGAGTTAAGACCTTAACCATTAGTCCAGAGTAAGAGTTAAGACCTTAGCTATTAGGCCAGAGTAAGAGTTAAGACCTTAACCAGTAGGCCAGAGTAAGAGTTAAGACCTTAACCATTAGGCCACAGTACGAGTCTAAGACCTTAGCTATTAGGCCAGAGTAAGAGTTAAGACCTTAGCTATTAGGCCAAAGTAAGAGTTAAGACCTTAACCAGTAGGCCAGAGTAAGAGTTAAGACCTTAACCATTAGGCCAGAGTACGAGTCTAAGACCTTAACCATTAGGCAAGAGTAAGAGTTAAGACCTTAGCTATTAGGCCACAGTAAGAGTTAAGACCTTAACCATTAGGCCAGAGTACGAGTCTAAGACCTTAGCTATTAGGGCAGAGTAAGAGTTAAGACCTTAGCTATTAGGCCAGAGTAAGAGTTAAGACCTTAACAATTAGGCCAGAGTACGAAACTAAGACCTTAGCTATTAGGCCAGAGTAAGAGTTAAGACCTTAACCATTAGGCCAGAGTACGAGTCTAAGACTTAAGCTATTAGGCCAGAGTAAGAGTTAAGACATTAACCAGTAGGCCAGAGTAAGAGTTAAGACCTTAACCATTAGGCCAGAATAAGAGTCTAAGACCTTAGCTATTAGGCCAGAGTAAGAGTTAAGACCTTAGCTATTAGGCCAGAGTAAGAGTTAAGACCTTAACCAGTAGGCCAGAGTACGAGTCTAAGACCTCAGCTATTAGGCCAGAGTAAGAGTTAATACCTTAACCTGTAGGCCATAGTAAGAGTCTAAGACCTTGGCTATTAGGCCAGAGTAAGAGTTACGACCTTAACCTGTAGGCAGGGTACGAGTCTAAGACCTTCGCTATTAGGCCAGAGTAAGAGCTAAGACCTTAACCATTAGGCCAGAGTACGAGTCTAAGACCTTAGCTATTAGGCCAGAGTAGGAGTTAAGACCTTAACCAGTAGGCCAGAGTACGAGTCTAAGACCTTAGCTAATAGGCCAGAGTACAAGTCTAAGACCTTAGCTATTAGGCCAGAGTAAGAGTTAAGACCTTAACCAGTAGGCCAGAGTACGAGTCTAAGACCTTAGCTATTAGGCCAGAGTACGAGTCTAAGACCTTAGCTATTAGGCCAGAGTAAGAGTTAAGACCTTAACCAGTAGGCCAGAGTAAGAGTTAAGACCTTAACCATTAGGCCAGAGTACAAGTCTAAGACCTTAGCTATTAGGCCAGAGTAAGAGTTAAGACCTTAGCTATTAGGTCGGAGTAAGAGTTAAGACCTTAACCAGTAGGCCAGAGTAAGAGTTAAGACCTTAACCATTAGGCCAGAGTACAAGTCTAAGACCTTAGCTATTAGGCCAGAGTAAGAGTTAAGACCTTAACCATTAGGCCAGAGTACGAGTCTAAGACCTTAGCTATTGGACAGAGTAAGAGTTAAGACCTTAGCTATTAGGCCAGAGTAAGAGTTAAGACCTTAGCTATTAGGCCAGAGTAAGAGTTAGGACCTTAACCAGTAGGCCAGAGTATGAGTTAAGACCTTAACCAGTAGGCCAGAGTACGAGTCTAAGACCTTAGCTATTGGACAGAGTAAGAGTTAAGACCTTAGCTATTCGGCCAGAGTAAGAGTTAAGACCTTAGATATTCGGCCAGAGTAAGAGTTAAGACCTTAACCAGTAGGCCAGAGTAAGAGTTAAGACCTTAACCAGTAGGCCAGAGTAAGAATTAAGACCTTAACCATTAGGCCAGAGTACGAGTCTAAGACCTTAGCTATTAGGACAGAGTAAGAGTTAAGACCTTAGCTATTAGGCCAGAGTAAGAGTTAAGACCTTAACCTTAGTCCAGAGTACGTGTCTAAGACCTTAGCTGTTAGGCTAGAGTAAGAGTTAAGACCTTAACCAGTAGGCCAGAGTAAGAGTTAAGACCTTAACCATTAGGCCAGAGTACAAGTCTAAGACCTTAGCTATTAGGCCAGAGTAAGAGTTAAGACCTTAGCTATTAGGTCGGAGTAAGAGTTAAGACCTTAACCAGTAGGCCAGAGTAAGAGTTAAGACCTTAACCATTAGGCCAGAGTACAAGTCTAAGACCTTAGCTATTAGGCCAGAGTAAGAGTTAAGACCTTAACCATTAGGCCAGAGTACGAGTCTAAGACCTTAGCTATTGGACAGAGTAAGAGTTAAGACCTTAGCTATTAGGCCAGAGTAAGAGTTAAGACCTTAGCTATTAGGCCAGAGTAAGAGTTAGGACCTTAACCAGTAGGCCAGAGTATGAGTTAAGACCTTAACCAGTAGGCCAGAGTACGAGTCTAAGACCTTAGCTATTGGACAGAGTAAGAGTTAAGACCTTAGCTATTCGGCCAGAGTAAGAGTTAAGACCTTAGATATTCGGCCAGAGTAAGAGTTAAGACCTTAACCAGTAGGCCAGAGTAAGAGTTAAGACCTTAACCAGTAGGCCAGAGTAAGAGTTAAGACCTTAACCATTAGGCCACAGTACGAGTCTAAGACCTTAGCTATTAGGCCAGAGTAAGAGTTAAGACCTTAGCTATTAGGCCAAAGTAAGAGTTAAGACCTTAACCAGTAGGCCAGAGTAAGAGTTAAGACCTTAACCATTAGGCCAGAGTACGAGTCTAAGACCTTAACCATTAGGCAAGAGTAAGAGTTAAGACCTTAGCTATTAGGCCACAGTAAGAGTTAAGACCTTAACCATTAGGCCAGAGTACGAGTCTAAGACCTTAGCTATTAGGGCAGAGTAAGAGTTAAGACCTTAGCTATTAGGCCAGAGTAAGAGTTAAGACCTTAACAATTAGGCCAGAGTACGAGTCTAAGACCTTAGCGATTAGGCCAGAGTAAGAGTTAAGACCTTAACCATTAGGCCAGAGTACGAAACTAAGACCTTAGCTATTAGGCCAGAATAAGAGTTAAGACCTTAACCATTAGGCCAGAGTACGAGTCTAAGACTTAAGCTATTAGGCCAGAGTAAGAGTTAAGACATTAACCAGTAGGCCAGAGTAAGAGTTAAGACCTTAACCATTAGGCCAGAATAAGAGTCTAAGACCTTAGCTATTAGGCCAGAGTAAGAGTTAAGACCTTAGCTATTAGGCCAGAGTAAGAGTTAAGACCTTAACCAGTAGGCCAGAGTACGAGTCTAAGACCTCAGCTATTAGGCCAGAGTAAGAGTTAATACCTTAACCTGTAGGCCATAGTAAGAGTCTAAGACCTTGGCTATTAGGCCAGAGTAAGAGTTACGACCTTAACCTGTAGGCAGGGTACGAGTCTAAGACCTTCGCTATTAGGCCAGAGTAAGAGCTAAGACCTTAACCATTAGGCCAGAGTACGAGTCTAAGACCTTAGCTATTAGGCCAGAGTAGGAGTTAAGACCTTAACCAGTAGGCCAGAGTACGAGTCTAAGACCTTAGCTAATAGGCCAGAGTACAAGTCTAAGACCTTAGCTATTAGGCCAGAGTAAGAGTTAAGACCTTAACCAGTAGGCCAGAGTACGAGTCTAAGACCTTAGCTATTAGGCCAGAGTACGAGTCTAAGACCTTAGCTATTAGGCCAGAGTAAGAGTTAAGACCTTAACCAGTAGGCCAGAGTAAGAGTTAAGACCTTAACCATTAGGCCAGAGTACAAGTCTAAGACCTTAGCTATTAGGCCAGAGTAAGAGTTAAGACCTTAGCTATTAGGTCGGAGTAAGAGTTAAGACCTTAACCAGTAGGCCAGAGTAAGAGTTAAGACCTTAACCATTAGGCCAGAGTACAAGTCTAAGACCTTAGCTATTAGGCCAGAGTAAGAGTTAAGACCTTAGCTATTAGGCCAGAGTAAGAATTAAGACCTTAACCATTAGGCCAGAGTACGAGTCTAAGACCTTAGCTATTAGGACAGAGTAAGAGTTAAGACCTTAGCTATTAGGCCAGAGTAAGAGTTAAGACCTTAATCTTAGTCCAGAGTACGTGTCTAAGACCTTAGCTATTAGGCTAGAGTAAGTGTTAAGACCTTAGCTATTAGGCCAGAGTAAGAGTTACGACCTTAGCTATTAGGCCAGAGTAAGAGTTAAGACCTTAACCAGTAGGCCAGAGTAAGAGTTAAGACCTTAACCATTAGGCCAGAGTACGAGTCTAAGACCTTAGCTATTAGGCCAGAGTAAGAGTTAAGACCTTAGCTATTAGGCCAGAGTAAGAGTTAAGACCTTAACCATTAGGCCAGAGTACGAGTCTAAGACATTAGCTATTAGGCCAGAGTAAGTGTTAAGACCTTAGCTATTAGGCCAGAGTAGGAGTTAAGACCTTCGCTATTAGGCCAGAGTAAGAGTTAAGACCTTAACCAGTAGGCCAGAGTAAGAGTTAAGACATTAACCAGTAGGCCAGAGTAAGAGTTAAGACCTTAACCATTAGTCCAGAGTAAGAGTTAAGACCTTAGCTATTAGGCCAGAGTAAGAGTTAAGACCTTAACCAGTAGGCCAGAGTAAGAGTTAAGACCTTAACCATTAGGCCACAGTACGAGTCTAAGACCTTAGCTATTAGGCCAGAGTAAGAGTTAAGACCTTAGCTATCAGGCCAAAGTAAGAGTTAAGACCTTAACCAGTAGGCCAGAGTAAGAGTTAAGACCTTAACCATTAGGCCAGAGTACGAGTCTAAGACCTTAACCATTAGGCAAGAGTAAGAGTTAAGACCTTAGCTATTAGGCCACAGTAAGAGTTAAGACCTTAACCATTAGGCCAGAGTACGAGTCTAAGACCTTAGCTATTAGGGCAGAGTAAGAGTTAAGACCTTAGCTATTAGGCCAGAGTAAGAGTTAAGACCTTAACAATTAGGCCAGAGTACGAAACTAAGACCTTAGCTATTAGGCCAGAGTAAGAGTTAAGACCTTAACCATTAGGCCAGAGTACGAGTCTAAGACTTAAGCTATTAGGCCAGAGTAAGAGTTAAGACATTAACCAGTAGGCCAGAGTAAGAGTTAAGACCTTAACCATTAGGCCAGAATAAGAGTCTAAGACCTTAGCTATTAGGCCAGAGTAAGAGTTAAGACCTTAGCTATTAGGCCAGAGTAAGAGTTAAGACCTTAACCAGTAGGCCAGAGTACGAGTCTAAGACCTCAGCTATTAGGCCAGAGTAAGAGTTAATACCTTAACCTGTAGGCCATAGTAAGAGTCTAAGACCTTGGCTATTAGGCCAGAGTAAGAGTTACGACCTTAACCTGTAGGCAGGGTACGAGTCTAAGACCTTCGCTATTAGGCCAGAGTAAGAGCTAAGACCTTAACCATTAGGCCAGAGTACGAGTCTAAGACCTTAGCTATTAGGCCAGAGTAGGAGTTAAGACCTTAACCAGTAGGCCAGAGTACGAGTCTAAGACCTTAGCTAATAGGCCAGAGTACAAGTCTAAGACCTTAGCTATTAGGCCAGAGTAAGAGTTAAGACCTTAACCAGTAGGCCAGAGTACGAGTCTAAGACCTTAGCTATTAGGCCAGAGTACGAGTCTAAGACCTTAGCTATTAGGCCAGAGTAAGAGTTAAGACCTTAACCAGTAGGCCAGAGTAAGAGTTAAGACCTTAACCATTAGGCCAGAGTACAAGTCTAAGACCTTAGCTATTAGGCCAGAGTAAGAGTTAAGACCTTAGCTATTAGGTCGGAGTAAGAGTTAAGACCTTAACCAGTAGGCCAGAGTAAGAGTTAAGACCTTAACCATTAGGCCAGAGTACAAGTCTAAGACCTTAGCTATTAGGCCAGAGTAAGAGTTAAGACCTTAACCATTAGGCCAGAGTACGAGTCTAAGACCTTAGCTATTGGACAGAGTAAGAGTTAAGACCTTAGCTATTAGGCCAGAGTAAGAGTTAAGACCTTAGCTATTAGGCCAGAGTAAGAGTTAGGACCTTAACCAGTAGGCCAGAGTATGAGTTAAGACCTTAACCAGTAGGCCAGAGTACGAGTCTAAGACCTTAGCTATTGGACAGAGTAAGAGTTAAGACCTTAGCTATTCGGCCAGAGTAAGAGTTAAGACCTTAGATATTCGGCCAGAGTAAGAGTTAAGACCTTAACCAGTAGGCCAGAGTAAGAGTTAAGACCTTAACCAGTAGGCCAGAGTAAGAATTAAGACCTTAACCATTAGGCCAGAGTACGAGTCTAAGACCTTAGCTATTAGGACAGAGTAAGAGTTAAGACCTTAGCTATTAGGCCAGAGTAAGAGTTAAGACCTTAACCTTAGTCCAGAGTACGTGTCTAAGACCTTAGCTGTTAGGCTAGAGTAAGTGTTAAGACCTTAGCTATTAGGCCAGAGTAAGAGTTAAGACCTTAGCTATTAGGCCAGAGTAAGAGTTAAGACCTTAACCAGTAGGCCAGAGTAAGAGTTAAGACCTTAACCATTAGGCCAGAGTACGAGTCTAAGACCTTAGATATTAGGCCAGAGTAAGAGTTAAGACCTTAGCTATTAGGCCAGAGTAAGAGTTAAGACCTTAACCATTAGGCCAGAGTACGAGTCTAAGACCTTAGCTATTGAACAGAGTAAGAGTTAAGACCCTAGCTGTTAGGCCAGAGTAAGAGTTAAGACCTTAGCTATTAGGCCAGAGTAAGAGTTAAGTCCTTAACCAGTAGGCCAGAGTAAGAGTTAAGACCTTAACCAGTAGGCCAGAGTAAGAATTAAGACCTTAACCATTAGGCCAGAGTACGAGTCTAAGACCTTAGCTATTAGGCCAGAGTAAGAGTTAAGACCTTAGCTATTAGGCCAGAGTAAGAGTTAAGACCTTAACCATTAGTCCAGAGTACGAGTCTAAGACCTTAGCTATTAGGCTAGAGTAAGAGTTAAGACCTTAACCAGTAGGCCAGAGTAAGAGTTAAGACCTTAACCATTAGGCCAGAGTACAAGTCTAAGACCGTAGCTATTAAGCCAGAGTAAGGGTTAAGACCTTAGCTATTAGGCCAGAGAAAGAGTTAAGACCTTAACCAGTAGGCCAGAGTAAGAGTTAAGACCTTAACCATTAGGCCAGAGTACGAGTCTAAGACCTTAGTTATTAGGCCAGAGTAAGAGTTAAGACCTTAGCTATTAGGCCAGAGTAAGAGTTAAGACCTTAACCAGTAGGCCAGAGTAAGAGTTAAGACCTTAACCATTAGACCAGAGTACGAGTCTAAGACCTTAGCTATTAGGCCAGAGTAAGAGTTAAGACCTTAGCTATTAGGCCAGAGTAAGAGTTAAGACCTTAACCATTAGGCCAGAGTACGAGTCTAAGACCTTAGCTATTAGGCCAGAGTAAGTGTTAAGACCTTAGCTATTAGGCCAGAGTAAGAGTTAAGACCTTAGCTATTAGGCCAGAGTAAAAGTTAAGACCTTAACCAGTAGGCCAGAGTAAGAGTTAAGACCTTAACCAGTAGGCCAGAGTAAGAGTTAAGACCTTAACCATTAGGCCAGAGTAAGAGTTAAGACCTTAGCTATTAGGCCAGAGTAAGAGTTAAGACCTTAACCAGTAGGCCAGAGTAAGAGTTAAGACCTTAACCATTAGGCCAGAGTACGAGTCTAAGACCTTAGCTATTAGGCCAGAGTAAGAGTTAAGACCTTAGCTATTAGGCCAGAGTAAGAGTTAAGACCTTAACCAGTAGGCCAGAGTAAGAGTTAAGACCTTAACCATTAGGCCAGAGTACGAGTCTAAGACCTTAACCATTAGGCAAGAGTAAGAGTTAAGACCTTAGCTATTAGGCCACAGTAAGAGTTAAGACCTTAACCATTAGGCCAGAGTACAAGTCTAAGACCTTAGCTATTAGGGCAGAGTAAGAGTTAAGACCTTAGCTATTAGGCCAGAGTAAGAGTTAAGACCTTAACAATTAGGCCAGAGTACGAGTCTAAGACCTTAGCTATTAGGCCAGAGTAAGAGTTAAGACCTTAACCATTAGGCCAGAGTTTGAGTCTTAGACCTTAGCTATTAGGCCAGAGTAAGAGTTAAGACCTTAACCATTAGGCCAGAGTACGAGTCTAAGACCTTAGCTATTAGGCCAGAGTAAGAGTCTAAGACCTTAGCTATTAGGCCAGAGTAAGAGTTAAGACCTTAGCTATTAGGCCAGAGTAAGAGATAAGACCTTAACCAGTAGGCCAGAGTAAGAGTTAAGACCTCAACGTGTAGGCCAGAGTACGAGTCTAAGACTTTAGCTATTGAACAGAGTAAGAGTTAAGACCCTAGCTATTAGGCCAGAGTAAGAGTTAAGACCTTAGCTATTAGGCCAGAGTAAGAGTTAAGACCTTAACCAGTAGGCCAGAGTAACAATTAAGACCTTAACCATTAGGCCAGAGTACGAGTCTAAGACCTTAGCTATTAGGCCAGAGTAAGAGTTAAGACCTTAGCTATTAGGCCAGAGTAAGAGTTAAGACCTTAACCATTAGTCCAGAGTACGAGTCTAAGACCTTAGCTATTAGGCTAGATTAAGAGTTAAGACCTTAACCAGTAGGCCAGAGTAAGAGTTAAGACCTTAACCATTAGGCCAGAGTACAAGTCTAAGACCGTAGCTATTAAGCCAGAGTAAGGGTTAAGACCTTAGCTATTAGGCCAGAGAAAGAGTTAAGACCTTAACCAGTAGGCCAGAGTAAGAGTTAAGACCTTAACCATTAGGCCAGAGTACGAGTCTAAGACCTTAGTTATTAGGCCAGGGTAAGAGTTAAGACCTTAGCTATTAGGCCAGAGTAAGAGTTAAGACCTTAACCAGTAGGCCAGAGTAAGAGTTAAGACCTTAACCATTAGACCAGAGTACGAGTCTAAGACCTTAGCTATTAGGCCAGAGTAAGAGTTAAGACCTTAGCTATTAGGCCAGAGTAAGAGTTAAGACCTTAACCATTAGGCCAGAGTACGAGTCTAAGACCTTAGCTATTAGGCCAGAGTAAGTGTTAAGACCTTAGCTATTAGGCCAGATTAAGAGTTAAGACCTTAGCTATTAGGCCAGAGTAAGAGTTAAGACCTTAACCAGTAGGCCAGAGTAAGAGTTAAGACCTTAACCATTAGGCCAGAGTAAGAGTTAAGACCTTAGCTATTAGGCCAGAGTAAGAGTTAAGACCTTAACCAGTAGGCCAGAGTAATAGTTAAGAACTTAACCATTAGGCCAGAGTACGAGTCTAAGACCTTAGCTATTAGGCCAGAGTAAGAGTCTAAGACCTTAGCTATTAGGCCAGAGTACGAGTCTAAGACCTTAGCTATTAGGCCAGAGTAAGAGTTAAGACCTTAACCAGTAGGCCAGAGTAAGAGTTAAGACCTTAACCATTAGGCCAGAGTACAAGTCTAAGACCTTAGCTATTAGGCCAGAGTAAGAGTTAAGACCTTAGCTATTAGGTCGGAGTAAGAGTTAAGACCTTAACCAGTAGGCCAGAGTAAGAGTTAAGACCTTAACCATTAGGCCAGAGTACAAGTCTAAGACCTTAGCTATTAGGCCAGAGTAAGAGTTAAGACCTTAACCATTAGGCCAGAGTACGAGTCTAAGACCTTAGCTATTGGACAGAGTAAGAGTTAAGACCTTAGCTATTAGGCCAGAGTAAGAGTTAAGACCTTAGCTATTAGGCCAGAGTAAGAGTTAGGACCTTAACCAGTAGGCCAGAGTATGAGTTAAGACCTTAACCAGTAGGCCAGAGTACGAGTCTAAGACCTTAGCTATTGGACAGAGTAAGAGTTAAGACCTTAGCTATTCGGCCAGAGTAAGAGTTAAGACCTTAGATATTCGGCCAGAGTAAGAGTTAAGACCTTAACCAGTAGGCCAGAGTAAGAGTTAAGACCTTAACCAGTAGGCCAGAGTAAGAATTAAGACCTTAACCATTAGGCCAGAGTACGAGTCTAAGACCTTAGCTATTAGGACAGAGTAAGAGTTAAGACCTTAGCTATTAGGCCAGAGTAAGAGTTAAGACCTTAACCTTAGTCCAGAGTACGTGTCTAAGACCTTAGCTGTTAGGCTAGAGTAAGTGTTAAGACCTTAGCTATTAGGCCAGAGTAAGAGTTAAGACCTTAGCTATTAGGCCAGAGTAAGAGTTAAGACCTTAACCAGTAGGCCAGAGTAAGAGTTAAGACCTTAACCATTAGGCCAGAGTACGAGTCTAAGACCTTAGATATTAGGCCAGAGTAAGAGTTAGGACCTTAGCTATTAGGCCAGAGTAAGAGTTAAGACCTTAACCATTAGGCCAGAGTACGAGTCTAAGACCTTAGCTATTGAACAGAGTAAGAGTTAAGACCCTAGCTGTTAGGCCAGAGTAAGAGTTAAGACCTTAGCTATTAGGCCAGAGTAAGAGTTAAGTCCTTAACCAGTAGGCCAGAGTAAGAGTTAAGACCTTAACCAGTAGGCCAGAGTAAGAATTAAGACCTTAACCATTAGGCCAGAGTACGAGTCTAAGACCTTAGCTATTAGGCCAGAGTAAGAGTTAAGACCTTAGCTATTAGGCCAGAGTAAGAGTTAAGACCTTAACCATTAGTCCAGAGTACGAGTCTAAGACCTTAGCTATTAGGCTAGAGTAAGAGTTAAGACCTTAACCAGTAGGCCAGAGTAAGAGTTAAGACCTTAACCATTAGGCCAGAGTACAAGTCTAAGACCGTAGCTATTAAGCCAGAGTAAGGGTTAAGACCTTAGCTATTAGGCCAGAGAAAGAGTTAAGACCTTAACCAGTAGGCCAGAGTAAGAGTTAAGACCTTAACCATTAGGCCAGAGTACGAGTCTAAGACCTTAGTTATTAGGCCAGAGTAAGAGTTAAGACCTTAGCTATTAGGCCAGAGTAAGAGTTAAGACCTTAACCAGTAGGCCAGAGTAAGAGTTAAGACCTTAACCATTAGACCAGAGTACGAGTCTAAGACCTTAGCTATTAGGCCAGAGTAAGAGTTAAGACCTTAGCTATTAGGCCAGAGTAAGAGTTAAGACCTTAACCATTAGGCCAGAGTACGAGTCTAAGACCTTAGCTATTAGGCCAGAGTAAGTGTTAAGACCTTAGCTATTAGGCCAGAGTAAGAGTTAAGACCTTAGCTATTAGGCCAGAGTAAGAGTTAAGACCTTAACCAGTAGGCCAGAGTAAGAGTTAAGACCTTAACCAGTAGGCCAGAGTAAGAGTTAAGACCTTAACCATTAGGCCAGAGTAAGAGTTAAGACCTTAGCTATTAGGCCAGAGTAAGAGTTAAGACCTTAACCAGTAGGCCAGAGTAAGAGTTAAGACCTTAACCATTAGGCCAGAGTACGAGTCTAAGACCTTAGCTATTAGGCCAGAGTAAGAGTTAAGACCTCAGCTATTAGGCCAGAGTAAGAGTTAAGACCTTAACCAGTAGGCCAGAGTAAGAGTTAAGACCTTAACCATTAGGCCAGAGTACGAGTCTAAGACCTTAACCATTAGGCAAGAGTAAGAGTTAAGACCTTAGCTATTAGGCCACAGTAAGAGTTAAGACCTTAACCATTAGGCCAGAGTACAAGTCTAAGACCTTAGCTATTAGGGCAGAGTAAGAGTTAAGACCTTAACCATTAGGCCAGAGTACGAGTCTAAGACCTTAGCTATTAGGCCAGAGTAAGTGTTAAGACCTTAGCTATTAGGCCAGATTAAGAGTTAAGACCTTAGCTATTAGGCCAGAGTAAGAGTTAAGACCTTAACCAGTAGGCCAGAGTAAGAGTTAAGACCTTAACCAGTAGGCCAGAGTAAGAGTTAAGACCTTAACCATTAGGCCAGAGTAAGAGTTAAGACCTTAGCTATTAGGCCAGAGTAAGAGTTAAGACCTTAACCAGTAGGCCAGAGTAAGAGTTAAGAACTTAACCATTAGGCCAGAGTACGAGTCTAAGACCTTAGCTATTAGGCCAGAGTAAGAGTTAAGACCTTAGCTATTAGGCCAGAGTACGAGTCTAAGACCTTAGCTATTAGGCCAGAGTAAGAGTTAAGACCTTAACCAGTAGGCCAGAGTAAGAGTTAAGACCTTAACCATTAGGCCAGAGTACAAGTCTAAGACCTTAGCTATTAGGCCAGAGTAAGAGTTAAGACCTTAGCTATTAGGTCGGAGTAAGAGTTAAGACCTTAACCAGTAGGCCAGAGTAAGAGTTAAGACCTTAACCATTAGGCCAGAGTACAAGTCTAAGACCTTAGCTATTAGGCCAGAGTAAGAGTTAAGACCTTAACCATTAGGCCAGAGTACGAGTCTAAGACCTTAGCTATTGGACAGAGTAAGAGTTAAGACCTTAGCTATTAGGCCAGAGTAAGAGTTAAGACCTTAGCTATTAGGCCAGAGTAAGAGTTAGGACCTTAACCAGTAGGCCAGAGTATGAGTTAAGACCTTAACCAGTAGGCCAGAGTACGAGTCTAAGACCTTAGCTATTGGACAGAGTAAGAGTTAAGACCTTAGCTATTCAGCCAGAGTAAGAGTTAAGACCTTAGATATTCGGCCAGAGTAAGAGTTAAGACCTTAACCAGTAGGCCAGAGTAAGAGTTAAGACCTTAACCAGTAGGCCAGAGTAAGAATTAAGACCTTAACCATTAGGCCAGAGTACGAGTCTAAGACCTTAGCTATTAGGACAGAGTAAGAGTTAAGACCTTAGCTATTAGGCCAGAGTAAGAGTTAAGACCTTAACCTTAGTCCAGAGTACGTGTCTAAGACCTTAGCTGTTAGGCTAGAGTAAGTGTTAAGACCTTAGCTATTAGGCCAGAGTAAGAGTTAAGACCTTAGCTATTAGGCCAGAGTAAGAGTTAAGACCTTAACCAGTAGGCCAGAGTAAGAGTTAAGACCTTAACCATTAGGCCAGAGTACGAGTCTAAGACCTTAGATATTAGGCCAGAGTAAGAGTTAAGACCTTAGCTATTCGGCCAGAGTAAGAGTTAAGACCTTAACCATTAGGCCAGAGTACGAGTCTAAGACCTTAGCTATTGAACAGAGTAAGAGTTAAGACCCTAGCTGTTAGGCCAGAGTAAGAGTTAAGACCTTAGCTATTAGGCCAGAGTAAGAGTTAAGTCCTTAACCAGTAGGCCAGAGTAAGAGTTAAGACCTTAACCAGTAGGCCAGAGTAAGAATTAAGACCTTAACCATTAGGCCAGAGTACGAGTCTAAGACCTTAGCTATTAGGCCAGAGTAAGAGTTAAGACCTTAGCTATTAGGCCAGAGTAAGAGTTAAGACCTTAACCATTAGTCCAGAGTACGAGTCTAAGACCTTAGCTATTAGGCTAGAGTAAGAGTTAAGACCTTAACCAGTAGGCCAGAGTAAGAGTTAAGACCTTAACCATTAGGCCAGAGTACAAGTCTAAGACCGTAGCTATTAAGCCAGAGTAAGGGTTAAGACCTTAGCTATTAGGCCAGAGAAAGAGTTAAGACCTTAACCAGTAGGCCAGAGTAAGAGTTAAGACCTTAACCATTAGGCCAGAGTACGAGTCTAAGACCTTAGTTATTAGGCCAGAGTAAGAGTTAAGACCTTAGCTATTAGGCCAGAGTAAGAGTTAAGACCTTAACCAGTAGGCCAGAGTAAGAGTTAAGACCTTAACCAGTAGGCCAGAGTAAGAGTTAAGACCTTAACCATTAGGCCAGAGTAAGAGTTAAGACCTTAGCTATTAGGCCAGAGTAAGAGTTAAGACCTTAACCAGTAGGCCAGAGTAAGAGTTAAGACCTTAACCATTAGGCCAGAGTACGAGTCTAAGACCTTAGCTATTAGGCCAGAGTAAGAGTTAAGACCTTAGCTATTAGGCCAGAGTAAGAGTTAAGACCTTAACCAGTAGGCCAGAGTAAGAGTTAAGACCTTAACCATTAGGCCAGAGTACGAGTCTAAGACCTTAACCATTAGGCAAGAGTAAGAGTTAAGACCTTAGCTATTAGGCCACAGTAAGAGTTAAGACCTTAACCATTAGGCCAGAGTACAAGTCTAAGACCTTAGCTATTAGGGCAGAGTAAGAGTTAAGACCTTAGCTATTAGGCCAGAGTAAGAGTTAAGACCTTAACAATTAGGCCAGAGTACGAGTCTAAGACCTTAGCTATTAGGCCAGAGTAAGAGTTAAGACCTTAACCATTAGGCCAGAGTTTGAGTCTTAGACCTTAGCTATTAGGCCAGAGTAAGAGTTAAGACCTTAACCATTAGGCCAGAGTACGAGTCTAAGACCTTAGCTATTAGGCCAGAGTAAGAGTCTAAGACCTTAGCTATTAGGCCAGAGTAAGAGTTAAGACCTTAGCTATTAGGCCAGAGTAAGAGATAAGACCTTAACCAGTAGGCCAGAGTAAGAGTTAAGACCTCAACGTGTAGGCCAGAGTACGAGTCTAAGACTTTAGCTATTGAACAGAGTAAGAGTTAAGACCCTAGCTATTAGGCCAGAGTAAGAGTTAAGACCTTAGCTATTAGGCCAGAGTAAGAGTTAAGACCTTAACCATTAGGCCAGAGTACGAGTCTAAGACCTTAGTTATTAGGCCAGAGTAAGAGTTAAGACCTTAGCTATTAGGCCAGAGTAAGAGTTAAGACCTTAACCAGTAGGCCAGAGTAAGAGTTAAGACCTTAGCTATTAGGCCAGAGTAAGAGTTAAGACCTTAACCAGTAGGCCAGAGTAAGAGTTAAGACCTTAACCATTAGACCAGAGTACGAGTCTAAGACCTTAGCTATTAGGCCAGAGTAAGAGTTAAGACCTTAGCTATTAGGCCAGAGTAAGAGTTAAGACCTTAACCATTAGGCCAGAGTACGAGTCTAAGACCTTAGCTATTAGGCCAGAGTAAGTGTTAAGACCTTAGCTATTAGGCCAGATTAAGAGTTAAGACCTTAGCTATTAGGCCAGAGTAAGAGTTAAGACCTTAACCAGTAGGCCAGAGTAAGAGTTAAGACCTTAACCAGTAGGCCAGAGTAAGAGTTAAGACCTTAACCATTAGGCCAGAGTAAGAGTTAAGACCTTAGCTATTAGGCCAGAGTAAGAGTTAAGACCTTAACCAGTAGGCCAGAGTAAGAGTTAAGACCTTAACCATTAGGCCAGAGTACGAGTCTAAGACCTTAGCTATTAGGCCAGAGTAAGAGTTAAGACCTTAGCTATTAGGCCAGAGTAAGAGTTAAGACCTTAACCAGTAGGCCAGAGTAAGAGTTAAGACCTTAACCATTAGGCCAGAGTACGAGTCTAAGACCTTAACCATTAGGCAAGAGTAAGAGTTAAGACCTTAGCTATTAGGCCACAGTAAGAGTTAAGACCTTAACCATTAGGCCAGAGTACAAGTCTAAGACCTTAGCTATTAGGGCAGAGTAAGAGTTAAGACCTTAGCTATTAGGCCAGAGTAAGAGTTAAGACCTTAACAATTAGGCCAGAGTACGAGTCTAAGACCTTAGCTATTAGGCCAGAGTAAGAGTTAAGACCTTAACCATTAGGCCAGAGTTTGAGTCTTAGACCTTAGCTATTAGGCCAGAGTAAGAGTTAAGACCTTAACCATTAGGCCAGAGTACGAGTCTAAGACCTTAGCTATTAGGCCAGAGTAAGAGTCTAAGACCTTAGCTATTAGGCCAGAGTAAGAGTTAAGACCTTAGCTATTAGGCCAGAGTAAGAGATAAGACCTTAACCAGTAGGCCAGAGTAAGAGTTAAGACCTCAACGTGTAGGCCAGAGTACGAGTCTAAGACTTTAGCTATTGAACAGAGTAAGAGTTAAGACCCTAGCTATTAGGCCAGAGTAAGAGTTAAGACCTTAGCTATTAGGCCAGAGTAAGAGTTAAGACCTTAACCATTAGGCCAGAGTACGAGTCTAAGACCTTAGTTATTAGGCCAGAGTAAGAGTTAAGACCTTAGCTATTAGGCCAGAGTAAGAGTTAAGACCTTAACCAGTAGGCCAGAGTAAGAGTTAAGACCTTAGCTATTAGGCCAGAGTAAGAGTTAAGACCTTAACCAGTAGGCCAGAGTAAGAGTTAAGACCTTAACCATTAGACCAGAGTACGAGTCTAAGACCTTAGCTATTAGGCCAGAGTAAGAGTTAAGACCTTAGCTATTAGGCCAGAGTAAGAGTTAAGACCTTAACCATTAGGCCAGAGTACGAGTCTAAGACCTTAGCTATTAGGCCAGAGTAAGTGTTAAGACCTTAGCTATTAGGCCAGATTAAGAGTTAAGACCTTAGCTATTAGGCCAGAGTAAGAGTTAAGACCTTAACCAGTAGGCCAGAGTAAGAGTTAAGACCTTAACCAGTAGGCCAGAGTAAGAGTTAAGACCTTAACCATTAGGCCAGAGTAAGAGTTAAGACCTTAGCTATTAGGCCAGAGTAAGAGTTAAGACCTTAACCAGTAGGCCAGAGTAAGAGTTAAGAACTTAACCATTAGGCCAGAGTACGAGTCTAAGACCTTAGCTATTAGGCCAGAGTAAGAGTTAAGACCTTAGCTATTAGGCCAGAGTAAGAGTTAAGACCTTAACCAGTAGGCCAGAGTAAGAGTTAAGACCTTAACCATTAGGCCAGAGTACGAGTCTAAGACCTTAACCATTAGGCAAGAGTAAGAGTTAAGACCTTAGCTATTAGGCCACAGTAAGAGTTAAGACCTTAACCATTAGGCCAGAGTACAAGTCTAAGACCTTAGCTATTAGGGCAGAGTAAGAGTTAAGACCTTAGCTATTAGGCCAGAGTAAGAGTTAAGACCTTAACAATTAGGCCAGAGTACGAGTCTAAGACCTTAGCTATTAGGCCAGAGTAAGAGTTAAGACCTTAACCATTAGGCCAGAGTTTGAGTCTTAGACCTTAGCTATTAGGCCAGAGTAAGAGTTAAGACCTTAACCATTAGGCCAGAGTACGAGTCTAAGACCTTAGCTATTAGGCCAGAGTACGAGTCTAAGACCTTAGCTATTAGGCCAGAGTAAGAGTTAAGACCTTAGCTATTAGGCCAGAGTAAGAGATAAGACCTTAACCAGTAGGCCAGAGTAAGAGTTAAGACCTCAACGTGTAGGCCAGAGTACGAGTCTAAGACTTTAGCTATTAGGCCAGGGTACGAGTCTAATACCTTAGCTATTAGGCCAGAGTAAGAGTTAAGACCTAAACCATTAGGCCATAGTATGAGTCTAAGACCTTAGCTATTAGGCCAGAGTAAGAGTTAAGACCTTAACCATTAGGCCAGAGTACGAGTCTAAGACCTTAGCTATTGGACAGAGTAAGAGTTAAGACCTTAGCTATTAGGCCAGAGTAAGAGTTAAGACCTTAGCTATTAGGCCAGAGTAAGAGTTAAGACCTTAACCAGTAGGCCAGAGTATGAGTTAAGACCTTAACCAGTAGGCCAGAGTACGAGTCTAAGACCTTAGCTATTGGACAGAGTAAGAGTTAAGACCTTAGCTATTCGGCCAGAGTAAGAGTTAAGACCTTAGATATTAGGCCAGAGTAAGAGTTAAGACCTTAACCAGTAGGCCAGAGTAAGAGTTAAGACCTTAACCAGTAGGCCAGAGTAAGAATTAAGACCTTAACCATTAGGCCAGAGTACGAGTCTAAGACCTTAGCTATTAGGACAGAGTAAGAGTTAAGACCTTAGCTATTAGGCCAGAGTAAGAGTTAAGACCTTAACCTTAGTCCAGAGTACGTGTCTAAGACCTTAGCTGTTAGGCTAGAGTAAGTGTTAAGACCTTAGCTATTAGGCCAGAGTAAGAGTTAAGACCTTAGCTATTAGGCCAGAGTAAGAGTTAAGACCTTAACCAGTAGGCCAGAGTAAGAGTTAAGACCTTAACCATTAGGCCAGAGTACGAGTCTAAGACCTTAGATATTAGGCCAGAGTAAGAGTTAAGACCTTAGCTATTAGGCCAGAGTAAGAGTTAAGACCTTAACCATTAGGCCAGAGTACGAGTCTAAGACCTTAGCTATTGAACAGAGTAAGAGTTAAGACCCTAGCTGTTAGGCCAGAGTAAGAGTTAAGACCTTAGCTATTAGGCCAGAGTTAGAGTTAAGTCCTTAACCAGTAGGCCAGAGTAAGAGTTAAGACCTTAACCAGTAGGCCAGAGTAAGAATTAAGACCTTAACCATTAGGCCAGAGTACGAGTCTAAGACCTTAGCTATTAGGCCAGAGGAAGAGTTAAGACCTTAGCTATTAGGCCAGAGTAAGAGTTAAGACCTTAACCATTAGTCCAGAGTACGAGTCTAAGACCTTAGCTATTAGGCTAGAGTAAGAGTTAAGACCTTAACCAGTAGGCCAGAGTAAGAGTTAAGACCTTAACCAGTAGGCCAGAGTAAGAGTTAAGACCTTAACCATTAGGCCAGAGTACAAGTCTAAGACCGTAGCTATTAAGCCAGAGTAAGGGTTAAGACCTTAGCTATTAGGCCAGAGAAAGAGTTAAGACCTTAACCAGTAGGCCAGAGTAAGAGTTAAGACCTTAACCATTAGGCCAGAGTACGAGTCTAAGACCTTAGTTATTAGGCCAGAGTAAGAGTTAAGACCTTAGCTATTAGGCCAGAGTAAGAGTTAAGACCTTAACCAGTAGGCCAGAGTAAGAGTTAAGACCTTAACCATTAGACCAGAGTACGAGTCTAAGACCTTAGCTATTAGGCCAGAGTAAGAGTTAAGACCTTAGCTATTAGGCCAGAGTAAGAGTTAAGACCTTAACCATTAGGCCAGAGTACGAGTCTAAGACCTTAGCTATTAGGCCAGAGTAAGTGTTAATACCTTAGCTATTAGGCCAGAGTAAGAGTTAAGACCTTAGCTATTAGGCCAGAGTAAGAGTTAAGACCTTAACCAGTAGGCCAGAGTAAGAGTTAAGACCTTAACCAGTAGGCCAGAGTAAGAGTTAAGACCTTAACCATTAGGCCAGAGTAAGAGTTAAGACCTTAGCTATTAGGCCAGAGTAAGAGTTAAGACCTTAACCAGTAGGCCAGAGTAAGAGTTAAGACCTTAACCATTAGGCCAGAGTACGAGTCTAAGACCTTAGCTATTAGGCCAGAGTAAGAGTTAAGACCTTAGCTATTAGGCCAGAGTAACAGTTAAGACCTTAACCAGTAGGCCAGAGTAAGAGTTAAGACCTTAACCATTAGGCCAGAGTACGAGTCTAAGACCTTAACCATTAGGCAAGAGTAAGAGTTAAGACCTTAGCTATTAGGCCACAGTAAGAGTTAAGACCTTAACCATTAGGCCAGAGTACAAGTCTAAGACCTTAGCTATTAGGGCAGAGTAAGAGTTAAGACCTTAGCTATTAGGCCAGAGTAAGAGTTAAGACCTTAACAATTAGGCCAGAGTACGAGTCTAAGACCTTAGCTATTAGGCCAGAGTAAGAGTTAAGACCTTAACCATTAGGCCAGAGTTTGAGTCTTAGACCTTAGCTATTAGGCCAGAGTAAGAGTTAAGACCTTAACCATTAGGCCAGAGTACGAGTCTAAGACCTTAGCTATTAGGCCAGAGTAAGAGTCTAAGACCTTAGCTATTAGGCCAGAGTAAGAGTTAAGACCTTAGCTATTAGGCCAGAGTAAGAAATAAGACCTTAACCAGTAGGCCAGAGTAAGAGTTAAGACCTCAACGTGTAGGCCAGAGTACGAGTCTAAGACTTTAGCTATTGAACAGAGTAAGAGTTAAGACCCTAGCTATTAGGCCAGAGTAAGAGTTAAGACCTTAGCTATTAGGCCAGAGTAAGAGTTAAGTCCTTAACCAGTAGGCCAGAGTAAGAGTTAAGACCTTAACCAGTAGGCCAGAGTAACAATTAAGACCTTAACCATTAGGCCAGAGTACGAGTCTAAGACCTTAGCTATTAGGCCAGAGTAAGAGTTAAGACCTTAGCTATTAGGCCAGAGTAAGAGTTAAGACCTTAACCATTAGTCCAGAGTACGAGTCTAAGACCTTAGCTATTAGGCTAGATTAAGAGTTAAGACCTTAACCAGTAGGCCAGAGTAAGAGTTAAGACCTTAACCATTAGGCCAGAGTACAAGTCTAAGACCGTAGCTATTAAGCCAGAGTAAGGGTTAAGACCTTAGCTATTAGGCCAGAGAAAGAGTTAAGACCTTAACCAGTAGGCCAGAGTAAGAGTTAAGACCTTAACCATTAGGCCAGAGTACGAGTCTAAGACCTTAGTTATTAGGCCAGAGTAAGAGTTAAGACCTTAGCTATTAGGCCAGAGTAAGAGTTAAGACCTTAACCAGTAGGCCAGAGTAAGAGTTAAGACCTTAACCATTAGACCAGAGTACGAGTCTAAGACCTTAGCTATTAGGCCAGAGTAAGAGTTAAGACCTTAGCTATTAGGCCAGAGTAAGAGTTAAGACCTTAACCATTAGGCCAGAGTACGAGTCTAAGACCTTAGCTATTAGGCCAGAGTAAGTGTTAAGACCTTAGCTATTAGGCCAGATTAAGAGTTAAGACCTTAGCTATTAGGCCAGAGTAAGAGTTAAGACCTTAACCAGTAGGCCAGAGTAAGAGTTAAGACCTTAACCAGTAGGCCAGAGTAAGAGTTAAGACCTTAACCATTAGGCCAGAGTAAGAGTTAAGACCTTAGCTATTAGGCCAGAGTAAGAGTTAAGACCTTAACCAGTAGGCCAGAGTAAGAGTTAAGAACTTAACCATTAGGCCAGAGTACGAGTCTAAGACCTTAGCTATTAGGCCAGAGTAAGAGTTAAGACCTTAGCTATTAGGCCAGAGTAAGAGTTAAGACCTTATCCAGTAGGCCAGAGTAAGAGTTAAGACCTTAACCATTAGGCCAGAGTACGAGTCTAAGACCTTAACCATTAGGCAAGAGTAAGAGTTAAGACCTTAGCTATTAGGCCACAGTAAGAGTTAAGACCTTAACCATTAGGCCAGAGTACAAGTCTAAGACCTTAGCTATTAGGGCAGAGTAAGAGTTAAGACCTTAGCTATTAGGCCAGAGTAAGAGTTAAGACCTTAACAATTAGGCCAGAGTACGAGTCTAAGACCTTAGCTATTAGGCCAGAGTTTGAGTCTTAGACCTTAGCTATTAGGCCAGAGTAAGAGTTAAGACCTTAACCATTAGGCCAGAGTACGAGTCTAAGACCTTAGCTATTAGGCCAGAGTACGAGTCTAAGACCTTAGCTATTAGGCCAGAGTAAGAGTTAAGACCTTAGCTATTAGGCCAGAGTAAGAGATAAGACCTTAACCAGTAGGCCAGAGTAAGAGTTAAGACCTCAACGTGTAGGCCAGAGTACGAGTCTAAGACTTTAGCTATTAGGCCAGGGTACGAGTCTAATACCTTAGCTATTAGGCCAGAGTAAGAGTTAAGACCTTAACCATTAGGCCATAGTATGAGTCTAAGACCTTAGCTATTAGGCCAGAGTAAGAGTTAAGACCTTAACCATTAGGCCATAGTATGAGTCTAAGACCTTAGCTATTAGGCCAGAGTAAGAGTTAAGACCTTCACCAGCAGGCCAGAGTGCGAATCTAAGACCTTAGCTGTTAGGCCAGAGTAAGAGTTAAGACCTTACCCATTAGGCCAGAATAAGAGTCTAAGACCTTAGCTATTAGGCCAGAGTAAGAGTTAAGACCTTAGCTATTAGGCCAGAGTAAGAGTTAAGACCTTAACCAGTAGGCCAGAGTACGAGTCTAAGACCTTAGCTATTAGGCCAGAGTAAGAGTTAATACCTTAACCTGTAGGCCATAGTAAGAGTCTAAGACCTTGGCTATTAGGCCAGAGTAAGAGTTACGACCTTAACCTGTAGGCCAGGGTACGAGTCTAAGACCTTCGCTATTAGGCCAGAGTAAGAGCTAAGACCTTAACCATTAGGCCAGAGTACGAGTCTAAGACCTTAGCTATTAGGCCAGAGTAGGAGTTAAGGCCTTAACCAGTAGGCCAGAGTACGAGTCTAAGACCTTAGCTATTAGGCCAGAGTAGAAGTCTAAGACCTTAGCTATTAGGCCAGAGTAAGAGTTAAGACCTTAAGCAGTAGGCCAGAGTACGAGTCTAAGACCTTAGCTATTAGGCCAGAGTACGAGTCTAAGACCTTAGCTATTAGGCCAGAGTAAGAGTTAAGACCTTAACCAGTAGGCCAGAGTAAGAGTTAAGACCTTAACCATTAGGCCAGAGTACAAGTCTAAGACCTTAGCTATTAGGCCAGAGTAAGAGTTAAGACCTTAGCTATTAGGTCGGAGTAAGAGTTAAGACCTTAACCAGTAGGCCAGAGTAAGAGTTAAGACCTTAACCATTAGGCCAGAGTACAAGTCTAAGACCTTAGCTATTAGGCCAGAGTAAGAGTTAAGACCTTAGCTATTAGGCCAGAGTAAGAGTTAAGACCTTAACCATTAGGCCAAAGTACGAGTCTAAGACCTTAGCTATTAGGCTAGAGTAAGAGTTAAGACCTTAACCAGTAGGCCAGAGTAAGAGTTAAGACCTTAACCAGTAGGCCAAAGTAAGAGTTAAGACCTTAACCATTAGGCCAGAGTACAAGTCTAAGACCGTAGCTATTAGGCCAGAGTAAGAGTTAAGACCTTAGCTATTAGGCCAGAGCAAGAGTTAAGACCTTAGCTATTAGGCCACAGAAAGAGTTAAGACCTTAACCAGTAGGCCAGAGTAAGAGTTAAGACCTTAACCATTAGGCCAGAGTACGAGTCTAAGACCTTAGCTATTAGGCCAGAGTAAGAGTTAAGACCTTAACCAGTAGGCCAGAGTAAGAGTTAAGACCTTAACTATTAGGCCAGAGTACGAGTCTAAGACCTTAGTTATTAGGCCAGAGTAAGAGTTAAGACCTTAGCTATTAGGCCAGAGTAAGAGTTAAGACCTTAACCAGTAGGCCAGAGTAAGAGTTAAGACCTTAACCATTAGGCCAGAGTACGAGTCTAAGACCTTAGCTATTAGGCCAGAGTAAGAGTTAAGACCTTAACCATTAGGCCAGAGTACGAGTCTAAGACATTAGCTATTAGGCCAGAGTAAGTGTTAAGACCTTAGCTATTAGGCCAGAGTAGGAGTTAAGACCTTCGCTATTAGGCCAGAGTAGGAGTTAAGACCTTAACCAGTAGGCCAGAGTAAGAGTTAAGACATTAACCAGTAGGCCAGAGTAAGAGTTAAGACCTTAACCATTAGTCCAGAGTAAGAGTTAAGACCTTAGCTATTAGGCCAGAGTAAGAGTTAAGACCTTAACCAGTAGGCCAGAGTAAGAGTTAAGACCTTAACCATTAGGCCAGAGTAGGAGTCTAAGACCTTAGCTATTAGGCCAGAGTAAGAGTTAAGACCTTAGCTATTAGGCCAAAGTAAGAGTTAAGACCTTAACCAGTAGGCCAGAGTAAGAGTTAAGACCTTAACCATTAGGCCAGAGTACGAGTCTAAGACCTTAACCATTAGGCAAGAGTAAGAGTTAAGACCTTAGCTATTAGGCCACAGTAAGAGTTAAGACCTTAACCATTAGGCCAGAGTACGAGTCTAAGACCTTAGCTATTAGGGCAGAGTAAGAGTTAAGACCTTAGCTATTAGGCCGGAGTAAGAGTTAAGACCTTAACAATTAGGCCAGAGTACGAGTCTAAGACCTTAGCGATTAGGCCAGAGTAAGAGTTAAGACCTTAACCATTAGGCCAGAGTACGAAACTAAGACCTTAGCTTTTAGGCCAGAGTAAGAGTTAAGACCTTAACCATTAGGCCAGAGTACGAGTCTAAGACTTTAGCTATTAGGCCAGAGTAAGAGTTAAGACATTAACCAGTAGGCCAGAGTAAGAGTTAAGACCGTCACCAGCAGGCCAGAGTACGAGTCTAAGACCTTAGCTGTTAGGCCAGAGTAAGAGTTAAGACCTTAACCATTAGGCCAGAATAAGAGTCTAAGACCTTAGGTATTAGGCCAGAGTAAGAGTTAAGACCTTAGCTATTAGGCCAGAGTAAGAGTTAAGACCTTAACCAGTAGGCCATAGTAAGAGTCCAAGACCTTGGCTATTAGGCCAGAGTAAGAGTTACGATTTTAACCTGTAGGCCAGGGTACGAGTCTAAGACCTTCGCTATTAGGCCAGAGTAAGAGCTAAGACCTTAACCATTAGGCCAGAGTATGAGTCTAAGACCTTAGCTATTAGGCCAGAGTAGGAGTTAAGACCTTAACCAGTAGGCCAGAGTACGAGTCTAAGACCTTAGCTATTAGGCCAGAGTACAAGTCTAAGACCTTAGCTATTAGGCCAGCGTAAGAGTTAAGACCTTAACCAGTAGGCCAGAGTACGAGTCTAAGACCTTAGCTATTAGGCCAGAGTACGAGTCTAACACCTTAGCTATTAGGCCAGAGTAAGAGTTAAGACCTTAACCAGTTGGCCAGAGTAAGAGTTAAGACCTTAACCATTAGGCCAGAGTACAAGTCTAAGACCTTAGCTATTAGGCCAGAGTAAGAGTTAAGACCTTAGCTATTAGGTCGGAGTAAGAGTTAAGACCTTAACCAGTAGGCCAGAGTAAGAGTTAAGACCTTAACCATTAGGCCAGAGAACAAGTCTAAGACCTTAGCTATTAGGCCAGAGTAAGAGTTAAGACCTTAGCTATTAGGCCAGAGTAAGAGTTAAGACCTTAACCATTAGGCCAGAGTACGAGTCTAAGACCTTAGCTATTGGACAGAGTAAGAGTTAAGACCTTAGCTATTAGGCCAGAGTAAGAGTTAAGACCTTAGCTATTAGGCCAGAGTAAGAGTTAAGACCTTAACCATTAGGCCAGAGTACGAGTCTAAGACCTTAACCATTAGGCAAGAGTAAGAGTTAAGACCTTAGCTATTAGGCCAGAGTAAGAGTTAAGACCTTAGCTATTAGGCCAGAGTAAGAGTTAAGACCTTAACCATTAGTCCAGAGTACGAGTCTAAGACCTTAGCTATTAGGCTAGAGTAAGAGTTAAGACCTTAACCAGTAGGCCAGAGTAAGAGTTAAGACCTTAACCAGTAGGCCAGAGTAAGAGTTAAGACCTTAACCATTAGGCCAGAGTACAAGTCTAAGACCGTAGCTATTAAGCCAGAGTAAGGGTTAAGACCTTAGCTATTAGGCCAGAGAAAGAGTTAAGACCTTAACCAGTAGGCCAGAGTAAGAGTTAAGACCTTAACCATTAGGCCAGAGTACGAGTCTAAGACCTTAGTTATTAGGCCAGAGTAAGAGTTAAGACCTTAGCTATTAGGCCAGAGTAAGAGTTAAGACCTTAACCAGTAGGCCAGAGTAAGAGTTAAGACCTTAACCATTAGACCAGAGTACGAGTCTAAGACCTTAGCTATTAGGCCAGAGTAAGAGTTAAGACCTTAGCTATTAGGCCAGAGTAAGAGTTAAGACCTTAGCTATTAGGCCAGAGTAAGAGTTAAGACCTTAACCATTAGGCCAGAGTACGAGTCTAAGACCTTAGCTATTAGGCCAGAGTAAGTGTTAAGACCTTAGCTATTAGGCCAGAGTAAGAGTTAAGACCTTAGCTATTAGGCCAGAGTAAGAGTTAAGACCTTAACCAGTAGGCCAGAGTAAGAGTTAAGACCTTAACCAGTAGGCCAGAGTAAGAGTTAAGACCTTAACCATTAGGCCAGAGTAAGAGTTAAGACCTTAGCTATTAGGCCAGAGTAAGAGTTACGACCTTAACCAGTAGGCCGGAGTAAGAGTTAAGACCTTAACCATTAGGCCAGAGTACGAGTCTAAGACCTTAGCTATTAGGCCAGAGTAAGAGTTAAGACCTTAGCTATTAGGCCAGAGTAAGAGTTAAGACCTTAACCAGTAGGCCAGAGTAAGAGTTAAGACCTTAACCATTAGGCCAGAGTACGAGTCTAAGACCTTAACCATTAGGCAAGAGTAAGAGTTAAGACCTTAGCTATTAGGCCACAGTAAGAGTTAAGACCTTAACCATTAGGCCAGAGTACAAGTCTAAGACCTTAGCTATTAGGGCAGAGTAAGAGTTAAGACCTTAGCTATTAGGCCAGAGTAAGAGTTAAGACCTTAACAATTAGGCCAGAGCACGAGTCTAAGACCTTAGCTATTAGGCTAGAGTAAGAGTTAAGACCTTAACCATTAGGCCAGAGTTTGAGTCTTAGACCTTAGCTATTAGGCCAGAGTAAGAGTTAAGACCTTAACCATTAGGCCAGAGTACGAGTCTAAGACCTTAGCTATTAGGCCAGAGTACGAGTCTAAGACCTTAGCTATTAGGCCAGAGTAAGAGTTAAGACCTTAGCTATTAGGCCAGAGTAAGAGATAAGACCTTAACCAGTAGGCCAGAGTAAGAGTTAAGACCTCAACGTGTAGGCCAGAGTACGAGTCTAAGACTTTAGCTATTGAACAGAGTAAGAGTTAAGACCCTAGCTATTAGGCCAGAGTAAGAGTTAAGACCTTAGCTATTAGGCCAGAGTAAGAGTTAAGTCCTTAACCAGTAGGCCAGAGTAAGAGTTAAGACCTTAACCAGTAGGCCAGAGTAACAATTAAGACCTTAACCATTAGGCCAGAGTACGAGTCTAAGACCTTAGCTATTAGGCCAGAGTAAGAGTTAAGACCTTAGCTATTAGGCCAGAGTAAGAGTTAAGACCTTAACCATTAGTCCAGAGTACGAGTCTAAGACCTTAGCTATTAGGCTAGAGTAAGAGTTAAGACCTTAACCAGTAGGCCAGAGTAAGAGTTAAGACCTTAACCAGTAGGCCAGAGTAAGAGTTAAGACCTTAACCATTAGGCCAGAGTACAAGTCTAAGACCGTAGCTATTAAGCCAGAGTAAGGGTTAAGACCTTAGCTATTAGGCCAGAGAAAGAGTTAAGACCTTAACCAGTAGGCCAGAGTAAGAGTTAAGACCTTAACCATTAGGCCAGAGTACGAGTCTAAGACCTTAGTTATTAGGCCATAGTAAGAGTTAAGACCTTAGCTATTAGGCCAGAGTAAGAGTTAAGACCTTAACCAGTAGGCCAGAGTAAGAGTTAAGACCTTAACCATTAGACCAGAGTACGAGTCTAAGACCTTAGCTATTAGGCCAGAGTAAGAGTTAAGACCTTAGCTATTAGGCCAGAGTACGAGTCTAAGACCTTAGCTATTAGGCCAGAGTAAGTGTTAAGACCTTAGCTATTAGGCCAGATTAAGAGTTAAGACCTTAGCTATTAGGCCAGAGTAAGAGTTAAGACCTTAACCAGTAGGCCAGAGTAAGAGTTAAGACCTTAACCAGTAGGCCAGAGTAAGAGTTAAGACCTTAATCATTAGGCCAGAGTAAGAGTTAAGACCTTAGCTATTAGGCCAGAGTAAGAGTTAAGACCTTAACCAGTAGGCCAGAGTAAGAGTTAAGAACTTAACCATTAGGCCAGAGTACGAGTCTAAGACCTTAGCTATTAGGCCAGAGTAAGAGTTAAGACCTTAGCTATTAGGCCAGAGTAAGAGTTAAGACCTTAACCAGTAGGACAGAGTAAGAGTTAAGACCTTAACCATTAGGCCAGAGTACGAGTCTAAGACCTTAACCAATTGGCAAGAGTAAGAGTTAAGACCTTAGCTATTAGGCCACAGTAAGAGTTAAGACCTTAACCGTTAGGCCAGAGTACAAGTCTAAGACCTTAGCTATTAGGGCAGAGTAAGAGTTAAGACCTTAGCTATTAGGCCAGAGTAAGAGTTAAGACCTTAACAATTAGGCCAGAGTACGAGTCTAAGACCTTAGCTATTAGGCCAGAGTAAGAGTTAAGACCTTAACCATTAGGCCAGAGTTTGAGTCTTAGACCGTAGCTATTAGGCCAGAGTAAGAGTTAAGACCTTAACCATTAGGCCAGAGTACGAGTCTAAGACCTTAGCTATTAGGCCAGAGTACGAGTCTAAGACCTTAGCTATTAGGCCAGAGTAAGAGTTAAGACCTTAGCTATTAGGCCAGAGTAAGAGATAAGACCTTAACCAGTAGGCCAGAGTAAGAGTTAAGACCTCAACGTGTAGGCCAGAGTACGAGTCTAAGACTTTAGCTATTAGGCCAGGGTACGAGTCTAATACCTTAGCTATTAGGCCAGAGTAAGAGTTAAGATCTTAACCATTAGGCCATAGTATGAGTCTAAGACCTTAGCTATTAGGCCAGAGTAAGAGTTAAGACCTTAACCATTAGGCCAGAGTACGAGTCTAAGACTTTAGCTATTAGGCCAGAGTAAGAGTTAAGACATTAACCAGTAGGCCAGAGTAAGAGTTAAGACCTTCACCAGCAGGCCAGAGTGCGAGTCTAAGACCTTAGCTGTTAGGCCAGAGTAAGAGTTAAGACCTTACCCATTAGGCCAGAATAAGAGTCTAAGACCTTAGCTATTAGGCCAGAGTAAGAGTTAAGACCTTAGCTATTAGGCCAGAGTAAGAGTTAAGACCTTAACCAGTAGGCCAGAGTACGAGTCTAAGACCTTAGCTATTAGGCCAGAGTAAGAGTTAATACCTTAACCTGTAGGCCATAGTAAGAGTCTAAGACCTTGGCTATTAGGCCAGAGTAAGAGTTACGACCTTAACCTGTAGGCCAGGGTACGAGTCTAAGACCTTCGCTATTAGGCCAGAGTAAGAGCTAAGACCTTAACCATTAGGCCAGAGTACGAGTCTAAGACCTTAGCTATTAGGCCAGAGTAGGAGTTAAGACCTTAACCAGTAGGCCAGAGTACAAGTCTAAGACCTTAGCTATTAGGCCAGAGTAGAAGTCTAAGACCTTAGCTATCAGGCCAGAGTAAGAGTTAAGACCTTAACCAGTAGGCCAGAGTACGAGTCTAAGACCTTAGCTATTAGGCCAGAGTACGAGTCTAAGACCTTAGCTATTAGGCCAGAGTAAGAGTTAAGACCTTAACCAGTAGGCCAGAGTAAAAGTTAAGACCTTGACCATTAGGCCAGAGTACAAGTCTAAGACCTTAGCTATTAGGCCAGAGTAAGAGTTAAGACCTTAGCTATTAGGTCGGAGTAAGAGTTAAGACCTTAACCAGTAGGCCAGAGTAAGAGTTAAGACCTTAACCATTAGGCCAGAGTACAAGTCTAAGACCTTAGCTATTAGGCCAGAGTAAGAGTTAAGACCTTAGCTATTAGGCCAGAGTAAGAGTTAAGACCTTAACCATTAGGCCAGAGTACGAGTCTAAGACCTTAGCTATTAGGCTAGAGTAAGAGTTAAGACCTTAACCAGTAGGCCAGAGTAAGAGTTAAGACCTTAACCAGTAGGCCAAAGTAAGAGTTAAGACCTTAACCATTAGGCCAGAGTACAAGTCTAAGACCGTAGCTATTAGGCCAGAGTAAGAGTTAAGACCTTAGCTATTAGGCCAGAGCAAGAGTTAAGACCTTAGCTATTAGGCCACAGAAAGAGTTAAGACCTTAACTAGTAGGCCAGAGTAAGAGTTAAGACCTTAACCATTAGGCCAGAGTACGAGTCTAAGACCTTAGCTATTAGGCCAGAGTAAGAGTTAAGACCTTAACCAGTAGGCCAGAGTAAGAGTTAAGACCTTAACTATTAGGCCAGAGTACGAGTCTAAGACCTTAGTTATTAGGCCAGAGTAAGTGTTAAGACCTTAGCTATTAGGCCAGAGTAAGAGTTAAGACCTTAACCAGTAGGCCAGAGTAAGAGTTAAGACCTTAACCATTAGGCCAGAGTACAAGTCTAAGACCTTAGCTATTAGGCCAGAGTAAGAGTTAAGACCTTAGCTATTAGGCCAGAGTAAGAGTTAAGACCTTAACCATTAGGCCAGAGTACGAGTCTAAGACATTAGCTATTAGGCCAGAGTAAGTGTTAAGACCTTAGCTATTAGGCCAGAGTAGGAGTTAAGACCTTCGCTATTAGGCCAGAGTAGGAGTTAAGACCTTAACCAGTAGGCCAGAGTAAGAGTTAAGACATTAACCAGTAGGCCAGAGTAAGAGTTAAGACCTTAACCATTAGTCCAGAGTAAGAGTTAAGACCTTAGCTATTAGGCCAGAGTAAGAGTTAAGACCTTAACCAGTAGGCCAGAGTAAGAGTTAAGACCTTAACCATTAGGCCAGAGTACGAGTCTAAGACCTTAGCTATTAGGCCAGAGTAAGAGTTAAGACCTTAGCTATTAGGCCAAAGTAAGAGTTAAGACCTTAACCAGTAGGCCAGAGTAAGAGTTAAGACCTTAACCATTAGGCCAGAGTACGAGTCTAAGACCTTAGCCATTAGGCAAGAGTAAGAGTTAAGACCTTAGCTATTAGGCCACAGTAAGAGTTAAGACCTTAACCATTAGGCCAGAGTACGAGTCTAAGACCTTAGCTATTAGGGCAGAGTAAGAGTTAAGACCTTAGCTATTAGGCCGGAGTAAGAGTTAAGACCTTAACAATTAGGCCAGAGTACGAGTCTAAGACCTTAGCGATTAGGCCAGAGTAAGAGTTAAGACCTTAACCATTAGGCCAGAGTACGAAACTAAGACCTTAGCTTTTAGGCCGGAGTAAGAGTTAAGACCTTAACCATTAGGCCAGAGTACGAGTCTAAGACTTTAGCTATTAGGCCAGAGTAAGAGTTAAGACATTAACCAGTAGGCCAGAGTAAGAGTTAAGACCGTCACCAGCAGGCCAGAGTACGAGTCTAAGACCTTAGCTGTTAGGCCAGAGTAAGAGTTAAGACCTTAACCATTAGGCCAGAATAAGAGTCTAAGACCTTAGGTATTAGGCCAGAGTAAGAGTTAAGACCTTAGCTATTAGGCCAGAGTAAGAGTTAAGACCTTAACCAGTAGGCCATAGTAAGAGTCCAAGACCTTGGCTATTAGGCCAGAGTAAGAGTTACTGTTTTAACCTGTAGGCCAGGGTACGAGTCTAAGACCTTCGCTATTAGGCCAGAGTAAGAGCTAAGACCTTAACCATTAGGCCAGAGTATGAGTCTAAGACCTTAGCTATTAGGCCAGAGTAGGAGTTAAGACCTTAACCAGTAGGCCAGAGTACGAGTCTAAGACCTTAGCTATTAGGCCAGAGTACGAGTCTAAGACCTTAGCTATTAGGGCAGAGTAAGAGTTAAGACCTTAGCTATTAGGCCGGAGTAAGAGTTAAGACCTTAACAATTAGGCCAGAGTACGAGTCTAAGACCTTAGCGATTAGGCCAGAGTAAGAGTTAAGACCTTAACCATTAGGCCAGAGTACGAAACTAAGACCTTAGCTATTAGGCCAGAGTAAGAGTTAAGACCTTAACCAGTAGGCCAGAGTACGAGTCTAAGACCTTAGCTATTAGGCCAGAGTAAGAGTTAATACCTTAACCTGTAGGCCATAGTAAGAGTCTAAGACCTTGGCTATTAGGCCAGAGTAAGAGTTACGACCTTAACCTGTAGGCCAGGGTACGAGTCTAAGACCTTCGCTATTAGGCCAGAGTAAGAGCTAAGACCTTAACCATTAGGCCAGAGTACGAGTCTAAGACCTTAGCTATTAGGCCAGAGTAGGAGTTAAGACCTTAACCAGTAGGCCAGAGTACGAGTCTAAGACCTTAGCTATTAGGCCAGAGTACAAGTCTAAGACCTTAGCTATTAGGCCAGAGTAAGAGTTAAGACCTTAACCAGTAGGCCAGAGAACGAGTCTAAGACCTTAGCTATTAGGCCAGAGTACGAGTCTAAGACCTTAGCTATTAGGCCAGAGTAAGAGTTAAGACCTTAACCAGTAGGCCAGAGTAAGAGTTAAGACCTTAACCATTAGGCCAGAGTACAAGTCTAAGACCTTAGCTATTAGGCCAGAGTAAGAGTTAAGACCTTAGCTATTAGGTCGGAGTAAGAGTTAAGACCTTAACCAGTAGGCCAGAGTAAGAGTTAAGACCTTAACCATTAGGCCAGAGTACAAGTCTAAGACCTTAGCTATTAGGCCAGAGTAAGAGTTAAGACCTTAGCTATTAGGCCAGAGTAAGAGTTAAGACCTTAACCATTAGGCCAGAGTACGAGTCTAAGACCTTAGCTATTAGGCTAGAGTAAGAGTTAAGACCTTAACCAGTAGGCCAGAGTAAGAGTTAAGACCTTAACCAGTAGGCCAATGTAAGAGTTAAGACCTTAACCATTAGGCCAGAGTACAAGTCTAAGACCGTAGCTATTAGGCCAGAGTAAGAGTTAAGACCTTAGCTATTAGGCCAGAGCAAGAGTTAAGACCTTAGCTATTAGGCCACAGAAAGAGTTAAGACCTTAACCAGTAGGCCAGAGTAAGAGTTAAGACCTTAACCATTAGGCCAGAGTACGAGTCTAAGACCTTAGCTATTAGGCCAGAGTAAGAGTTAAGACCTTAACCAGTAGGCCAGAGTAGAGTTAAGACCTTAACTATTAGGCCAGAGTACGAGTCTAAGACCTTAGTTATTAGGCCAGAGTAAGAGTTAAGACCTTAGCTATTAGGCCAGAGTAAGAGTTAAGACCTTAACCAGTAGGCCAGAGTAAGAGTTAAGACCTTAACCATTAGGCCAGAGTACGAGTCTAAGACCTTAGCTATTAGGCCAGAGTAAGAGTTAAGACCTTAGCTATTAGGCCAGAGTAAGAGTTAAGACCTTAACCATTAGGCCAGAGTACGAGTCTAAGACATTAGCTATTAGGCCAGAGTAAGTGTTAAGACCTTAGCTATTAGGCCAGAGTAGGAGTTAATACCTTCGCTATTAGGCCAGAGTAAGAGTTAAGACCTTAACCAGTAGGCCAGAGTAAGAGTTAAGACATTAACCAGTAGGCCAGAGTAAGAGTTAAGACCTTAACCATTAGTCCAGAGTAAGAGTTAAGACCTTAGCTATTAGGCCAGAGTAAGAGTTAAGACCTTAACCAGTAGGCCAGAGTAAGAGTTAAGACCTTAACCATTAGGCCAGAGTACGAATCTAAGACCTTAACCATTAGGCAAGAGTAAGAGTTAAGACCTTAGCTATTAGGCCACAGTAAGAGTTAAGACCTTAACCATTAGGCCAGAGTACGAGTCTAAGACCTTAGCTATTAGGGCAGAGTAAGAGCTAAGACCTTAGCTATTAGGCCAGAGTAAGAGTTAAGACCTTAACAATTAGGCCAGAGTACGAGTCTAAGACCTTAGCGATTAAGCCAGAGTAAGAGTTAAGACCTTAACCATTAGGCCAGAGTACGAAACTAAGACCTTAGCTATTAGGCCAGAGTAAGAGTTAAGACCTTAACCATTAGGCCAGAGTACGAGTCTAAGACTTAAGCTATTAGGCCAGAGTAGGAGTTAAGACATTAACCAGTAGGCCAGAGTAAGAGTTAAGACCGTCACCAGCAGGCCAGAGTACGAGTCTAAGACCTTAGCTGTTAGGCCAGAGTAAGAGTTAAGACCTTAACCATTAGGCCAGAATAAGAGTCTAAGACCTTAGCTATTAGGCCAGAGTAAGAGTTAAGACCTTAGCTATTAGGCCAGAGTAAGAGTTAAGACCTTAACCAGTAGGCCAGAGTACGAGTCTAAGACCTCAGCTATTAGGCCAGAGTAAGAGTTAATACCTTAACCTGTAGGCCATAGTAAGAGTCTAAGACCTTGGCTATTAGGCCAGAGTAAGAGTTACGACCTTAACCTGTAGGCAGGGTACGAGTCTAAGACCTTCGCTATTAGGCCAGAGTAAGAGCTAAGACCTTAACCATTAGGCCAGAGTACGAGTCTAAGACCTTAGCTATTAGGCCAGAGTAGGAGTTAAGACCTTAACCAGTAGGCCAGAGTACGAGTCTAAGACCTTAGCTATTAGGCCAGAGTACAAGCATAAGACCTTAGCTATTAGGCCAGAGTAAGAGTTAAGACCTTAACCTGTCGGCCATAGTACGAGTCTAAGACCTTAGCAATGAGGCCAGAGCAAGAGTTAAGACCTTAGCTATTAGGCCAGAGTAAGAGTTAAGACATTAACCAGTAGGCCAGAGTAAGAGTTAAGACCTTAACCATTAGGCCAGAGTATGAGTCTAAGACCTTAGCTATTAGGCCAGAGTACGAGTTAAGACCTTAGCTACTAGGCCAGAGTAAGAGTTAAGACCTTAACCATTAGGCCAGAGTACGAGTCTAAGACCTTAGCTATTGGACAGAGTAAGAGTTAAGACCTTAGCTATTAGGCCAGAGTAAGAGTTAAGACCTTAGCTATTAGGCCAGAGTAAGAGTTAAGACCTTAACCAGTAGGCCAGAGTAAGAGTTAAGACCTTAACCAGTAGGCCAGAGTAAGAGCTAAGACCTTAACCATTAGGCCAGAGTATGAGTCTAAGACCTTAGCTATTAGGCCAGAGTAGGAGTTAAGACCTTAACCAGTAGGCCAGAGTACGAGTCTAAGACCTTAGCTATTAGGCCAGAGTACAAGTCTAAGACCTTAGCTATTAGGCCAGAGTAAGAGTTAAGACTAGGGGTGGGCGGAATTTGCGGAATTAACCTTCGCAAATTATCGCGAGAATGTTTAAAATTATCGCAAACAAGCAGAAATATCGCGAAGATGCGGAAGTTTTTTTCCGGCACGTTCGCGAGATTTTCTGCATGGTTGCGGGTCGCCAACTTACCCATGTGGTTGCTTGCGGGCGCGGCCATCTTGTTTTGAGTTGTTCTCGCGGTGCATGATCGCGAGAAGAAAGACGTGATCGCGCGACGCATGACGTCACTGCGGGCGCGAACTGTCGCGAGACAGCGCAAATGGCTAAAAACAATACAACATCTCATGGAGAACGCGACCGGATCAAGAAAACTTGTCAGCGAACGCAGGGATTCAGGTAAGGCGATCGCGCGCGCGCGAGAATGTATCATTTTACAGCGCGAGCAAGAAACAAATTATCGCCAAGCTGCGGAAACCGGAATTTTTGACATTTTCGCGCTCTCCGCGGAACGCAAAAATGTCAAATTATCGCAATTTCCGCGAACGGAACGAAATTTTTGCCCAGGCCTAGTTAAGACCTTAACCAGTAGGCCAGAGTACGAGTCTAAGACCTTAGCTATTAGGCCAGAGTACGAGTCTAAGACCTTAGCTATTAGGCCAGAGTAAGAGTTAAGACCTTAACCAGTAGGCCAGAGTAAGAGTTAAGACCTTAACCATTAGGCCAGAGTACAAGTCTAAGACCATAGCTATTAGGCCAGAGTAAGAGTTAAGACCTTAGCTATTAGGTCGGAGTAAGAGTTAAGACCTTAACCAGTAGGCCAGAGTAAGAGTTAAGACCTTAACCATTAGGCCAGAGTACAAGTCTAAGACCTTAGCTATTAGGCCAGAGTAAGAGTTAAGACCTTAGCTATTAGGCCAGAGTAAGAGTTAAGACCTTAACCATTAGGCCAGAGTACGAGTCTAAGACCTTAGCTATTAGGCTAGAGTAAGAGTTAAGACCTTAACCAGTAGGCCAGAGTAAGAGTTAAGACCTTAACCAGTAGGCCAATGTAAGAGTTAAGACCTTAACCATTAGGCCAGAGTACAAGTCTAAGACCGTAGCTATTAGGCCAGAGTAAGAGTTAAGACCTTAGCTATTAGGCCAGAGCAAGAGTTAAGACCTTAGCTATTAGGCCACAGAAAGAGTTAAGACCTTAACCAGTAGGCCAGAGTAAGAGTTAAGACCTTAACCATTAGGCCAGAGTACGAGTCTAAGACCTTAGCTATTAGGCCAGAGTAAGAGTTAAGACCTTAACCAGTAGGCCAGAGTAGAGTTAAGACCTTAACTATTAGGCCAGAGTACGAGTCTAAGACCTTAGTTATTAGGCCAGAGTAAGAGTTAAGACCTTAGCTATTAGGCCAGAGTAAGAGTTAAGACCTTAACCAGTAGGCCAGAGTAAGAGTTAAGACCTTAACCATTAGGCCAGAGTACGAGTCTAAGACCTTAGCTATTAGGCCAGAGTAAGAGTTAAGACCTTAGCTATTAGGCCAGAGTAAGAGTTAAGACCTTAACCATTAGGCCAGAGTACGAGTCTAAGACATTAGCTATTAGGCCAGAGTAAGTGTTAAGACCTTAGCTATTAGGCCAGAGTAGGAGTTAATACCTTCGCTATTAGGCCAGAGTAAGAGTTAAGACCTTAACCAGTAGGCCAGAGTAAGAGTTAAGACATTAACCAGTAGGCCAGAGTAAGAGTTAAGACCTTAACCATTAGTCCAGAGTAAGAGTTAAGACCTTAGCTATTAGGCCAGAGTAAGAGTTAAGACCTTAACCAGTAGGCCAGAGTAAGAGTTAAGACCTTAACCATTAGGCCAGAGTACGAATCTAAGACCTTAACCATTAGGCAAGAGTAAGAGTTAAGACCTTAGCTATTAGGCCACAGTAAGAGTTAAGACCTTAACCATTAGGCCAGAGTACGAGTCTAAGACCTTAGCTATTAGGGCAGAGTAAGAGCTAAGACCTTAGCTATTAGGCCAGAGTAAGAGTTAAGACCTTAACAATTAGGCCAGAGTACGAGTCTAAGACCTTAGCGATTAAGCCAGAGTAAGAGTTAAGACCTTAACCATTAGGCCAGAGTACGAAACTAAGACCTTAGCTATTAGGCCAGAGTAAGAGTTAAGACCTTAACCATTAGGCCAGAGTACGAGTCTAAGACTTAAGCTATTAGGCCAGAGTAGGAGTTAAGACATTAACCAGTAGGCCAGAGTAAGAGTTAAGACCGTCACCAGCAGGCCAGAGTACGAGTCTAAGACCTTAGCTGTTAGGCCAGAGTAAGAGTTAAGACCTTAACCATTAGGCCAGAATAAGAGTCTAAGACCTTAGCTATTAGGCCAGAGTAAGAGTTAAGACCTTAGCTATTAGGCCAGAGTAAGAGTTAAGACCTTAACCAGTAGGCCAGAGTACGAGTCTAAGACCTCAGCTATTAGGCCAGAGTAAGAGTTAATACCTTAACCTGTAGGCCATAGTAAGAGTCTAAGACCTTGGCTATTAGGCCAGAGTAAGAGTTACGACCTTAACCTGTAGGCAGGGTACGAGTCTAAGACCTTCGCTATTAGGCCAGAGTAAGAGCTAAGACCTTAACCATTAGGCCAGAGTACGAGTCTAAGACCTTAGCTATTAGGCCAGAGTAGGAGTTAAGACCTTAACCAGTAGGCCAGAGTACGAGTCTAAGACCTTAGCTATTAGGCCAGAGTACAAGCATAAGACCTTAGCTATTAGGCCAGAGTAAGAGTTAAGACCTTAACCTGTCGGCCATAGTACGAGTCTAAGACCTTAGCAATGAGGCCAGAGCAAGAGTTAAGACCTTAGCTATTAGGCCAGAGTAAGAGTTAAGACATTAACCAGTAGGCCAGAGTAAGAGTTAAGACCTTAACCATTAGGCCAGAGTATGAGTCTAAGACCTTAGCTATTAGGCCAGAGTACGAGTTAAGACCTTAGCTACTAGGCCAGAGTAAGAGTTAAGACCTTAACCATTAGGCCAGAGTACGAGTCTAAGACCTTAGCTATTGGACAGAGTAAGAGTTAAGACCTTAGCTATTAGGCCAGAGTAAGAGTTAAGACCTTAGCTATTAGGCCAGAGTAAGAGTTAAGACCTTAACCAGTAGGCCAGAGTAAGAGTTAAGACCTTAACCAGTAGGCCAGAGTAAGAGCTAAGACCTTAACCATTAGGCCAGAGTATGAGTCTAAGACCTTAGCTATTAGGCCAGAGTAGGAGTTAAGACCTTAACCAGTAGGCCAGAGTACGAGTCTAAGACCTTAGCTATTAGGCCAGAGTACAAGTCTAAGACCTTAGCTATTAGGCCAGAGTAAGAGTTAAGACCTTAACCAGTAGGCCAGAGTACGAGTCTAAGACCTTAGCTATTAGGCCAGAGTACGAGTCTAAGACCTTAGCTATTAGGCCAGAGTAAGAGTTAAGACCTTAACCAGTAGGCCAGAGTAAGAGTTAAGACCTTAACCATTAGGCCAGAGTACAAGTCTAAGACCATAGCTATTAGGCCAGAGTAAGAGTTAAGACCTTAGCTATTAGGTCGGAGTAAGAGTTAAGACCTTAACCAGTAGGCCAGAGTAAGAGTTAAGACCTTAACCATTAGGCCAGAGTACAAGTCTAAGACCTTAGCTATTAGGCCAGAGTAAGTGTTAAGACCTTAGCTATTAGGCCAGAGTAAGAGTTAAGACCTTAACTGTAGGAGAGTGGCATCGACTGCATAGTTGCCCCCAACTTTTTGCTGATGTTTTGACTGTTTTTATGACTTTAGCCAGGCTGTGGCCCTGCTATCCAGGACCCCAGCCTATCTGCTTCCTCTGACAAACTATGTGGGTACCCTAGGTACCAACCAATTGGATGCTGGGCATGCCCTTCCAGTCCCTTGTAGATGGTACCCTAGGTACCCAGGGCATGGGTCCCCCAGTAGGCCTACCAGGGCTGCAGCACTTATTGTGCCACCCTGGGACAGCCACCCAAACTGACACCACCAGGCCACTACTGTAGCCTGGGTAAGGTGGTGCTAGCACCCCTTACAGGGACGTAGGTACCCTATGTTCCATACCATACAACACGTATACTCTCATAGGTCACCCCTATGGCAGGCCCTGGTAATCCTACAGGGCTGGGTGCTGAGGTATGTGTGAGGGGGGACCCCTACGTGAGTAGGACCTCTCTGCAACCTTCGTAAAATCGTTACTGGGTTGTTTGTAGTGTAGCCATACCATATACTCTTAACCGCATTATAAGTTATTGCGTCATCGCTGTAACTTGGGACTGGCTACACAGAACCATATCGTGTTTGGTGTCAAACATGAAGGAATCATACCCCCAGTCCAGCCATGGGCATGGGGGCACGATTCCCCCTTGCTAGGAGGGTGATATGGGAAAAGCGGTAGAATTTGGAAACCAATTTAAAAGTGCACATGTACCACAAAATGGCTACTGTTCGCCACCTACACGACTCTGGCTGGCTGTTGCTGGGGAAAACCCCAGCCTCGCCATCTGGACAATAGGGCTCCTGTGGCAGGGAGGTGCCAGCACCTCCCCAGACAGGATATGTGGATTGGAACAGGGTGGGTGCACCAAAAGTCCATTCAGAGTTGCACGTAGGCAGCTGCAGAGCCCCAATTCTGCATACACCGCCTGGAACCGGTTCAGGGGCATTCTGCCCCTCGCCCAGGCGGGAAACACACAAAGGGGAGTGGGTGTAGCCACCCTTTCCCGCCTCTACTCTGATTGGTAGGCTCTATTTGGACCATCCCCTAATCTTGGGGATATATGGGAATAACTTTGCCCTAGAGCCTTAGATTCGTACAGGACTTAACAGAACTGACCTTCGACGAGCTGCTGCCCAGCTGACTGAAGAAATCTCCCTTGGGATAAAGGAGTTATCCCCCTGCTTGGCAGGCACCTAAAAGACTACAAGATACCCGGTTGGGACTTCGTTGCTCTCACGACCTTCGACGCCTTCCAGCAACCTCGAGGTGGGTCTCCAGTGCATCCCAGCGTCCTGTGAGTGTGCCCAGCAAGTCTGAGCACCCTGGACCACGTGGGTGTCGAGATCCCCGCATACCCCGAGACACCGGCCACCTCTTGTCCAGCACACGACCCCGACCAGTGGGGAAGTTGTGCTTTGGCCCATTCTTGAGCCAACCTTCAAGCAGCATTTGTGCCGACTCTCAGCTCCCTGGCCCGCTCCGGTGGCCCGTGGGAGCCCTTTTACGCACTCCATTTTGCTGCCTTCCACGGTCCCTTGTCCCTCGACTTGTGGGCCTTGACGGAGGACAAACTTCCTTTCTAAGAGTTCCCCTGGTTGCTCCAGGCCTGCTCTACGCTCCCTGCAAAGGAGAGCACCCTCAGACCTCGTGGGTCTGCACCAGCAGCTGCTTTGTTCATCTTGCGTGGGTTGCGGTTGCCAATGCTTAGTGGATCCAATCGGGACACTAACACCGCAGCGACCCTCTGCCGACGTGGGACAGTCGCCCTCCAGAAGCTGGCCTTCCTTGAAGCCTCCCGGAGCCCGTGACTGCAGAGACCAGCTGTACCTTCCACACCTGAAGCACCCGACATCCACGAGCTCCTTCCTGTGAGCTCCCTGGTCACTGTACTGTGACCCAGACTCTGTCCCCTCTGCTTTCAGGTTCATCTTTGTCTTTTCTTCAACTTTAATCTTCACGACTTCAGCGACACTTCCAGCTAGCAGCAGTTTGGACTCCTTTTCCATAGAAAATCAGCCCGCGACCCGACACCAGAATCGACCTATGCACCCGGCTTCCCTGGGGCAGGTAACAGTGGTACTTCGGTACTCCCGTGGTGGTGGGCTCTCCAAAGCCTTAAGTCTCAAGCCTTAACTTTGTACTGTTGTTAGAAGTGTCCTTAAACCTTAATTATTCAACCGCGACATTCTCCATAGGCTAACATTGCGATCCCGACAGCAGCTTCTTGCACTGCACACGCCTCCCGTGGGTCCCCTTCCTCTCAACTGTGGGTGGATTCTTAAGGGGCCAGCGATCCTGAATGCCCTAGGCATTGCCTGTAGAATTGTCGTGGTTCTTATACCACTATTTTAGTATATGGTTAGGTCCCCCCCTGGGGCCCATTGATTTCTGTGCTATTTATTGTGTTTAGAAATGCTTGTTTGAATTGTAACTTTGCCACTAGCCACAGAAAGTGACTGTGGGATTCTGTCTAGAATAAATACATATATTTTATATATATACCTGTGTGGGCTACTCTTTCATTTGGTTATTCAAGAGGTTATTATGGTAAAACAATAAGCTTAACACTCCTTCAAGACTTAGCCTGAAGGCTGCTCTCCACAGCTACCACTAGGATAGCTTTCTTTAAAGGTTGTCTTAAACCTACCATCAATAGGAGTCGAATTGGACTGGTGCAAGGTGTCCCTATACCTAGGAACAGCATATGCCAGGCCAACTTCTCACATTGGTGTGCAGCGGTTGGATTCAAGCTTGCCATTGTTTTACCAGATAACAAATTGAATTTCTAAAGTGGAAGCCACAAGGTACCAAAGGTACATATAAATTCAAGCTAGAATACAATAAGTTCTACTGAACTTGGAGTTGTGTGTAGAGGGTTTAGCACACCTTGACTACAACTCAAGAGAGGGTTCAGTAGGCCACACTTAGTGTAGGTAGATACATCACTACACTAAACATGTCTTCAGGTGGCACTAAGGCTATGGAAGGACCCCAGAGGGTCCCAGTAGATAAGTATGATAATTTCACCTTTGCAGAGCTCAGGGAAATGTGCACCCTTAGGGGACTGAAGACAGAAAGAGGTGCCAACACAAAACGTCTCAAGGAGATCCTGCTCATAGCAGACTTTATGGAGTCCATAGGATCCAGAGGGACGGACAGAGTGGGTGGGCACCCCTCAGAAGAGGACACTCCCAGAGTGGAATCTGAAGAGGAGCAGGAAGAGGATGAAAATCCTGACCTGGAAGAAACAGACCACTCACAGCATGGAGGTGATGGCTCAAGAGGCACTCCCTCCACCCTTAAAAGGGGAGTGGTGGATCCAAGAAGGAACAGATCCCCCTCAGTGGGATCCAACCATTCTAGGAGATCCAAAGGGTCCTCTGCCTCTTCTCGGAGAAGAGAATCCTCTCATGAGAGGAAATGCAGACTGATCAAATTTGAGCAGGCTAAGCTTGAGCTTAAAAGAGAACAGTTAGCATTGGACAGGGAAACCCTGGAGCTTCAGAAAGCTTCAAGAAAGTGGGGTCTAGAGATCCCTGGTGGCAGTAAGGAAACCCCTAGAGTTAGAGAGAAAGTCCCTGACAATAGGAACCTCCACAAGATTGTGCCCCCCTATCAGAATGGGGATGATATCCACAAATGGATATCTGCTCTTGAAAGGGCCTGTAGAGTACAGAGGGTCCCAGTAGAGCAGTGGGCAGCAATCCTGTGGCTCTCCTTTTCAGATAAAGGAAGAGACAAGCTCCTCTCTGTAAGAGAAGAGGATGCTGATGATTATTATATCCTGAAAGATGCTTTAATAGATGGGTTTGGCTTAACCACTGATCAGTACAGACTTAAGTTCAGAGACACCCAGAAAGCACAAAATCAGGATTGGGTAGACTTTGTGGATTGTGCAACCAAGGCACTGGAAGGTTGGTTAACTGGCAGCAAAGTAGATGATTATACAGGATTATACAATCTCATAATGAGGGAGCAGATCCTTAACAATTGTCAGAACCAGCTCTTACATCAGCACCTGGTGGACTCTGATCTGACCTCTCCCCAAGAATTGGGAAAGAAGGCAGACAAATGGGTCAGAACCAGGATTAAGCAAAAGGTCCAGCCCTTGGGAGGTGCAACTAAAAAAGAAGATGCCAAAAACTCTGACAAGGGTGGGGAAAAGGGAAAAGACCAGCAGTCTTCAACAGGCCCCCAAAAAGCAGCTTCTGAGACTACCAAGAAAAACAAATCCAAACAACCAAGGAAGCCATGGTGTAAGTACTGTAAACAGACTACCCATTGGACTTCAGACTGTAATAAGGCCAAAGACTCCACAAGCACCACACCAGCCCCTAAGGCTCCTGTTCCCCCTAGTACAGTTACAGGTGTTGGTGCACAGAACAAGGGCATAGTAGGGTTGACCCTGGGATCTGGAGAGGACTCTGGCCTAGTCAGAACTCCTACTCAGGCTGTGCTAGTTTGTGATGGGGACTTGTCCCTGTTTGTGAGCCCCAGTGGTCTGGGCAAATACAGACAACAGCCAACCATAAATGGAAGGGAGTCACTAGCTTACAGGGATACAGGGGCCAGTGTCACTATGGTGACTAAGGACCTTGTGGACCCTAACCAGATCATACTTGGAGAGACATACCAAGTGACCAATGCTAGCAACGTTAGTACAGACCATGCTCTAGCTGTTGTGAACTTCTCCTGGGGAGGGGTAACTGGCCTCAAGAAAGTTGTGGTGAGTGCAGACCTACCTGTTGAATGTTTACTAGGGAATGATTTGGAGACCTCAGCATGGGCTGAGGTGGAGCTAAGTACCCATGCAGCAATGTTGGGTATATCAGCAGAAGTATTTGCCCTGACAAGGTCAAAAGCAAAGCTGACAGGAACTGAACAGGCCTTGGATCCTGGAAGAATGGACCAAGGACCTTCCAAGAGGAGGAGTAGCAGGGGTAAGGCCAAGCCTTCCCCCCAGGATCAGTCTGTAGAAACTCTTTTAGCAGAAGAGGATCTAGCTCCTGAAGAAGGAACTGCCCCAGAGGAACTGGAACCTGATCAGGTTGAGTTCTTGGGGGCAGGGGGACCTTCTAGGGCAGACTTGAGCCTGGAGCAGCAGAGCTGCCCCACTCTTGAACCCCTCAGACAGCAAGCTGCTGCTGAGGCTGCAGGGGATGCCAGTGGGACCCATAAGATTTATTGGGATGAAGGGCTCCTTTACTCTGAGGGTCGAGACCCCAAGCCTGGTGCAGCCAGGAGGTTGGTTATACCTCAGAAGTTTAGGAGCTTCCTGCTCACACTGGCCCATGATATCCCCTTAGCAGGACACCTGGGCCAAAATAAGACTTGGGACAGAATTGTCCCACACTTTCATTGGCCCCACATGAGTGAAGACTGTAAGAGCTTTTGCAGCTCTTGCATTACCTGCCAAGCAAGTGGCAAGGCAGGTAAATCCACCAAGGCCCCCCTGATACCATTACCTGTGGTGGGGGTGCCCTTTGAGCGGGTGGGGATTGACATCGTTGGTCCCTTAGACCCCCCAACAGCATCTGGGCACAGGTTCATTTTAGTGGTAGTGGATCATGCCACTAGATACCCAGAAGCTATTCCCCTTAGGACCATCACAGCTCCTGTGGTGGCAAGGGCCCTCCTTGGAGTCTTCTCTAGGGTGGGGTTCCCTAAGGAGGTATTGTCTGACAGAGGTACAAACTTTATGAGTAGTTACCTGAAGGCAATGTGGAAGGAGTGTGGGGTTAACTACAAGTTCACCACCCCTTACCATCCTCAATGCAATGGTCTTGTTGAAAGGTTCAACAAGACCCTAAAGGGTATGATTAAAGGGCTACCAGAAAAGCTTAGGCGAAAATGGGATGTTCTTCTGCCCTGCCTTCTCTTTGCATACAGAGAGGTGCCACAGAAGGGGGTTGGCTACAGCCCCTTTGAACTTCTGTTTGGCCATCCTGTTAGAGGGCCACTTTGTCTAGTGAAGGAGGGATGGGAGCAACCTCTCAAACCCCCTAAACAGGACATAGTGGACTACGTACTTGGTCTCCGCTCCCGGATGGCTGAGTATATGAAGAAGGCAACTAAAAACCTGGAGGCAAGTCAGGAATTACAGAAAGCCTGGCATGACCAAAAGGCTGTCCTGGTGGTGTACCAGCCAGGACAGAAGGTATGGGTGTTGGAGCCAGTGGCCCCAGCAGCTCTCCAAGACAAGTGGAGTGGACCCCATACCATTTTGGAGAAAAAGGGAGAGGTTACCTACCTGGTCGACCTTGGCACTCCCAGAAGTCCCCACAGGGTACTTCATGTGAATAGATTGAAAGCATATGTGGACAGGGCTGACATGGGCTTGCTCATGGCAACAGATGAGGGACAGGAGGAAGAGAGTGACCCTCTCCCAGACCTGCTCTCTCAGAACCCTGATGATGGGTCAGTTGATGGAGTGGCCTTGGCAGGCAGCCTCACTGCCCAGCAGCAAGCAGATTGTAGACAGGTTCTGCAAAGATACAGACATATGTTTTCTCTGACTCCTAGTCAGACCACCTGGTGCACTCACGAAGTGGACACTGGGGACAGTCTGCCTGTCAAGAATAAGATCTACAGGCAACCTGACCATGTCAGGGACTGCATACGGACTGAAGTCCAAAAGATGTTGGAGTTGGGAGTAATTGAGCCCTCAGATAGCCCTTGGGCTAGCCCAGTAGTCCTAGTACCAAAACCTCACACCCAGGGTGGTAAGAGAGAGATGAGGTTTTGTGTAGACTACAGGGGTCTCAATGCAGTCACTAAGACTGATGCTCATCCAATTCCCAGAGCAGATGAGCTCATAGATAGGTTGGCCTCAGCCAAATATCTGAGCACATTTGATCTGACAGCTGGCTACTGGCAGATAAGGTTAGCTGAGTCTGCAAAAGCCAAAACTGCATTTTCTACCCCTAGTGGGCATTATCAATTTATTGTGATGCCCTTTGGTTTGAAAAATGCGCCTGCCACTTTTCAAAGGTTGGTGAACCAAGTCCTCTCAGGCCTGGAAGACTTTAGTGCAGCATATCTGGATGATATTGCTGTCTTTAGCTCCACCTGGGAAGATCACCTGATCCACCTGAGGGAAGTTTTAGAAGCCCTGCAGAAGGCTGGGCTCACTATCAAGGCTACTAAGTGCCAGATAGGGCAGAGTCAGGTTGTATACCTGGGACACCTTGTAGGAGGAGGCCAGGTTCAACCTTTACAGAGCAAAATCCAGACCATCATGGACTGGGTTGCTCCAACCACCCAGACTCAGGTTCGAGCTTTCTTGGGCCTGACTGGTTATTATAGGAGATTTGTGAAAGGATATGGATCCATAGTGACCCCCTTGAATGATCTCACCTCCAAGAGGATGCCCAAAAAGGTTCAGTGGACTGTCAGCTGTCAGAAAGCTTTTGATGACCTTAAACAGGCAATGTGCTCTGCTCCAGTGCTCCAAAGCCCCAACTACTCCAAAGAATTCATAGTTCAAACTGATGCTTCAGAGGTGGGGGTAGGTGCTGTGTTATCACAACTGAATGAGGAGGGCCAGGATCAACCAGTAGCTTTCATTAGCAGAAGGTTGACCCCCAGAGAGAAACGTTGGTCAGCCATAGAGAGGGAGGCCTTTGCTGTGGTCTGGGCCCTGAAGAAGCTGAGGCCATACTTGTTTGGTACTCACTTCATTGTTCAGACAGACCATAAGCCCCTCCTATGGCTAAAACAGATGAAGGGTGAAAACCCCAAACTACTCAGGTGGTCCATTTCCCTACAGGGGATGGACTATACAGTGGAACATAGACCTGGGAGCAACCATGCCAATGCAGATGGCCTCTCCAGATATTTCCACTTAGAACATGAAGACTCAACTGGTCAAGGTTAGTTTAATGTCCCTGCGTTTGGGGGGGGGTTGTGTAGGAGAGTGGCATCGACTGCATAGTTGCCCCCAACTTTTTGCTGATGTTTTGACTGTTTTTATGACTTTAGCCAGGCTGTGGCCCTGCTATCCAGGACCCCAGCCTATCTGCTTCCTCTGACAAACTATGTGGGTACCCTAGGTACCAACCAATTGGATGCTGGGCATGCCCTTCCAGTCCCTTGTAGATGGTACCCTAGGTACCCAGGGCATGGGTCCCCCAGTAGGCCTACCAGGGCTGCAGCACTTATTGTGCCACCCTGGGACAGCCACCCAAACTGACACCACCAGGCCACTACTGTAGCCTGGGTAAGGTGGTGCTAGCACCCCTTACAGGGACGTAGGTACCCTATGTTCCATACCATACAACACGTATACTCTCATAGGTCACCCCTATGGCAGGCCCTGGTAATCCTACAGGGCTGGGTGCTGAGGTATGTGTGAGGGGGGACCCCTACGTGAGTAGGACCTCTCTGCAACCTTCGTAAAATCGTTACTGGGTTGTTTGTAGTGTAGCCATACCATATACTCTTAACCGCATTATAAGTTATTGCGTCATCGCTGTAACTTGGGACTGGCTACACAGAACCATATCGTGTTTGGTGTCAAACATGAAGGAATCATACCCCCAGTCCAGCCATGGGCATGGGGGCACGATTCCCCCTTGCTAGGAGGGTGATATGGGAAAAGCGGTAGAATTTGGAAACCAATTTAAAAGTGCACATGTACCACAAAATGGCTACTGTTCGCCACCTACACGACTCTGGCTGGCTGTTGCTGGGGAAAACCCCAGCCTCGCCATCTGGACAATAGGGCTCCTGTGGCAGGGAGGTGCCAGCACCTCCCCAGACAGGATATGTGGATTGGAACAGGGTGGGTGCACCAAAAGTCCATTCAGAGTTGCACGTAGGCAGCTGCAGAGCCCCAATTCTGCATACACCGCCTGGAACCGGTTCAGGGGCATTCTGCCCCTCGCCCAGGCGGGAAACACACAAAGGGGAGTGGGTGTAGCCACCCTTTCCCGCCTCTACTCTGATTGGTAGGCTCTATTTGGACCATCCCCTAATCTTGGGGATATATGGGAATAACTTTGCCCTAGAGCCTTAGATTCGTACAGGACTTAACAGAACTGACCTTCGACGAGCTGCTGCCCAGCTGACTGAAGAAATCTCCCTTGGGATAAAGGAGTTATCCCCCTGCTTGGCAGGCACCTAAAAGACTACAAGATACCCGGTTGGGACTTCGTTGCTCTCACGACCTTCGACGCCTTCCAGCAACCTCGAGGTGGGTCTCCAGTGCATCCCAGCGTCCTGTGAGTGTGCCCAGCAAGTCTGAGCACCCTGGACCACGTGGGTGTCGAGATCCCCGCATACCCCGAGACACCGGCCACCTCTTGTCCAGCACACGACCCCGACCAGTGGGGAAGTTGTGCTTTGGCCCATTCTTGAGCCAACCTTCAAGCAGCATTTGTGCCGACTCTCAGCTCCCTGGCCCGCTCCGGTGGCCCGTGGGAGCCCTTTTACGCACTCCATTTTGCTGCCTTCCACGGTCCCTTGTCCCTCGACTTGTGGGCCTTGACGGAGGACAAACTTCCTTTCTAAGAGTTCCCCTGGTTGCTCCAGGCCTGCTCTACGCTCCCTGCAAAGGAGAGCACCCTCAGACCTCGTGGGTCTGCACCAGCAGCTGCTTTGTTCATCTTGCGTGGGTTGCGGTTGCCAATGCTTAGTGGATCCAATCGGGACACTAACACCGCAGCGACCCTCTGCCGACGTGGGACAGTCGCCCTCCAGAAGCTGGCCTTCCTTGAAGCCTCCCGGAGCCCGTGACTGCAGAGACCAGCTGTACCTTCCACACCTGAAGCACCCGACATCCACGAGCTCCTTCCTGTGAGCTCCCTGGTCACTGTACTGTGACCCAGACTCTGTCCCCTCTGCTTTCAGGTTCATCTTTGTCTTTTCTTCAACTTTAATCTTCACGACTTCAGCGACACTTCCAGCTAGCAGCAGTTTGGACTCCTTTTCCATAGAAAATCAGCCCGCGACCCGACACCAGAATCGACCTATGCACCCGGCTTCCCTGGGGCAGGTAACAGTGGTACTTCGGTACTCCCGTGGTGGTGGGCTCTCCAAAGCCTTAAGTCTCAAGCCTTAACTTTGTACTGTTGTTAGAAGTGTCCTTAAACCTTAATTATTCAACCGCGACATTCTCCATAGGCTAACATTGCGATCCCGACAGCAGCTTCTTGCACTGCACACGCCTCCCGTGGGTCCCCTTCCTCTCAACTGTGGGTGGATTCTTAAGGGGCCAGCGATCCTGAATGCCCTAGGCATTGCCTGTAGAATTGTCGTGGTTCTTATACCACTATTTTAGTATATGGTTAGGTCCCCCCCTGGGGCCCATTGATTTCTGTGCTATTTATTGTGTTTAGAAATGCTTGTTTGAATTGTAACTTTGCCACTAGCCACAGAAAGTGACTGTGGGATTCTGTCTAGAATAAATACATATATTTTATATATATACCTGTGTGGGCTACTCTTTCATTTGGTTATTCAAGAGGTTATTATGGTAAAACAATAAGCTTAACACTCCTTCAAGACTTAGCCTGAAGGCTGCTCTCCACAGCTACCACTAGGATAGCTTTCTTTAAAGGTTGTCTTAAACCTACCATCAATAGGAGTCGAATTGGACTGGTGCAAGGTGTCCCTATACCTAGGAACAGCATATGCCAGGCCAACTTCTCACATTAACCATTAGGCCAGAGTACGAGTCTAAGACCTTAGCTATTGGAAAGAGTAAGAGTTAAGACCTTAGCTATTAGGCCAGAGTAAGAGTTAAGACCTTAGCTATTAGGCTAGAGTAAGAGTTAAGACCTTAACCAGTAGGCCAGAGTATGAGTTAAGACCTTAACCAGTAGGCCAGAGTAAGAATTAAGACCTTAACCATTAGGCCAGCGTACGAGTCTAAGACCTTAGCTATTAGGCCAGAGTAAGAGTTAAGTCCTTAGCTATTAGGCCAGAGTAAGGGTTAAGACCTTAACCAGTAGGCCAGAGTAAGAGTTAAGACCTTATCCAGTAGGCCAAAGTAAGAGTTAAGACCTTAACCATTAGGCCAGAGTACAAGTCCAAGACCGTAGCTATTAGGCCAGAGTAAGAGTTAAGACCTTAGCTATTAGGCCAGAGCAAGAGTTAAGACCTTAGCTATTAGGCCACAGAAAGAGTTAAGACCTTAACCAGTAGGCCAGAGTAAGATTTAAGACCTTAACCATTAGGCCAGAGTACGAGTCTAAGACCTTAGCTATTAGGCCAGAGTAAGAGTTAAGACCTTAACCAGTAGGCCAGAGTAAGAGTTAAGACCTTAACTATTAGGCCAGAGTACGAGTCTAAGACCTTAGTTATTAGGCCAGAGTAAGAGTTAAGACCTTAGCTATTAGGCCAGAGTAAGAGTTAAGACCTTAACCAGTAGGCCATAGTAAGAGTTAAGACCTTAACCATTAGGCCAGAGTACGAGTCTAAGACCTTAGCTATTAGGCCAGAGTAAGAGTTAAGACCTTAGCTATTAGGCCAGAGTAAGAATTAAGACCTTAACCATTAGGCCAGAGTACGAGTCTAAGACCTTAGCTATTAGGACAGAGTAAGAGTTAAGACCTTAGCTATTAGGCCAGAGTAAGAGTTAAGACCTTAACCTTAGTCCAGAGTACGTGTCTAAGACCTTAGCTATTAGGCTAGAGTAAGTGTTAAGACCTTAGCTATTAGGCCAGAGTAAGAGTTAAGACCTTAGCTATTAGGCCAGAGTAAGAGTTAAGACCTTAACCAGTAGGCCAGAGTAAGAGTTAAGACCTTAACCATTAGGCCAGAGTACGAGTCTAAGACCTTAGCTATTAGGCCAGAGTAAGAGTTAAGACCTTAGCTATTAGGCCAGAGTAAGAGTTAAGACCTTAACCATTAGGCCAGAGTACGAGTCTAAGACCTTAGCTATTGGACAGAGTAAGAGTTAAGACCTTAGCTATTAGGCCAGAGTAAGAGTTAAGACCTTAGCTATTAGGCCAGAGTAAGAATTAAGTCCTTAACCAGTAGGCCAGAGTAAGAGTTAAGACCTTAACCAGTAGGCCAGAGTAAGAATTAAGACCTTAACCATTAGGCCAGAGTACGAGTCTAAGACCTTAGCTATTAGGCCAGAGTAAGAGTTAAGACCTTAGCTATTAGGCCAGAGTAAGAGTTAGGACCTTAACCATTAGTCCAGAGTACGAGTCTAAGACCTTAGCTATTAGGCTAGAGTAAGAGTTAAGACCTTAACCAGTAGGCCAGAGTAAGAGTTAAGACCTTAACCAGTAGGCCAGAGTAAGAGTTCAGACCTTAACCATTAGGCCAGAGTAAAAGAGTAAGACCGTAGCTATTAGGCCAGAGTAAGAGTTAAGACCTTAGCTATTAGGCCAGAGAAAGAGTTAAGACCTTAACCAGTAGGCCAGAGTAAGAGTTAAGACCTTAACCATTTGTCCAGAGTACGAGTCTAAGACCTTAGCTATTAGGCCAGATTAAGAGTTAAGACCGTAACCAGTAGGCCAGAGTAAGAGTTAAGACCTTAACCATTAGGCCAGAGTACGAGTCTAAGACCTTAGTTATTAGGCCAGAGTAAGAGTTAAGACCTTAGCTATTAGGCCAGAGTAAGAGTTAAGACCTTAACCAGTAGGCCAGAGTAAGAGTTAAGACCTTAACCATTAGACCAGAGTACGAGTCTAAGACCTTAGCTATTAGGCCAGAGTAAGAGTTAAAACCTTAGCTATTAGGCCAGAGTAAGAGTTAAGACCTTAACCATTAGGCCAGAGTACGAGTCTAAGACCTTAGCTATTAGGCCAGAGTAAGTGTTAAGACCTTAGCTATTAGGCCAGAGTAAGAGTTAAGACCTTAGCTATTAGGCCAGAGTAAGAGTTAAGACCTTAACCAGTAGGCCAGAGTCAGAGTTAAGACCTTAACCATTAGGCCAGAGTAAGAGTTAAGACCTTAGCTATTAGGCCAGAGTAAGAGTTAAGACCTTAACCAGTAGGCCAGAGTAAGAGTTAAGACCTTAACCATTAGGCCAGAGTACGAGTCTAAGACCTTAGCTATTAGGCCAGAATAAGAGTTAAGACCTTAGCTATTAGGCCAGAGTAAGAGTTAAGACCTTAACCAGTAGGCCAGAGTAAGAGTTAAGACCTTAACCATTAGGCCAGAGTACGAGTCTAAGACCTTAGCTATTGGACAGAGTAAGAGTTAAGACCTTAGCTATTAGGCCAGAGTAAGAGTTAAGACCTTAGCTATTAGGCCAGAGTAAGAGTTAAGACCCTAACCAGTAGGCCAGAGGAAGAGTTAAGACCTTAACCAGTATGCCAGAGTAAGAATTAAGACCTTAACCATTAGGCCAGAGTACGAGTCTAAGACCTTAGCTATTAGGACAGAGTAAGAGTTAAGACCTTAGCTATTAGGCCAGAGTAAGAGTTAAGACCTTAACCTTAGTCCAGAGTACGTGTCTAAGACCTTAGCTATTAGGCTAGAGTAAGTGTTAAGACCTTAGCTATTAGGCCAGAGTAAGAGTTAAGACCTTAGCTATTAGGCCAGAGTAAGAGTTAAGACCTTAACCAGTAGGCCAGAGTAAGAGTTAAGACCTTAACCTTTAGGCCAGAGTACGAGTCTAAGACCTTAGATATTAGGCCAGAGTAAGAATTAAGACCTTAACTATTAGGCCAGAGTAAGAGTTAAGACCTTAACCATTAGGCCAGAGTACGAGTCTAAGACCTTAGCTATTGAACAGAGTAAGAGTTAAGACCCTAGCTATTAGGCCAGAGTAAGAGTTAAGACCTTAGCTATTAGGCCAGAGTAAGAGTTAAGTCCTTAACCAGTAGGCCAGAGTAAGAGTTAAGACCTTAACCAGTAGGCCAGAGTAAGAATTAAGACCTTAACCATTAGGCCAGAGTACGAGTCTAAGACCTTAGCTATTAGGCCAGAGTAAGAGTTAAGACCTTAGCTATTAGGCCAGAGTAAGAGTTAAGACCTTAACCATTAGTCCAGAGTACGAGTATAAGACCTTAGCTATTAGGCTAGAGTAAGAGTTAAGACCTTAACCAGTAGGCCAGAGTAACAGTTAAGACCTTAACCAGTAGGCCAGAGTAAGAGTTAAGACCTTAACCATTAGGCCAGAGTACAAGTCTAAGACCGTAGCTATTAGGCCAGAGTAAGAGTTAAGACCTTAGCTATTAGGCCAGAGAAAGAGTTAAGACCTTAACCAGTAGGCCAGAATAAGAGTTAAGACCTTAGCTATTAGGCCAGAGTAAGAGTTAAGACCTTAACCAGTAGGCCAGAGTACGAGTCTAAGACCGTAGCTATTAGGCCAGAGTAAGAGTTAATACCTTAACCTGTAGGCCATAGTAAGAGTCTAAGACCTTGGCTATTAGGCCAGAGTAAGAGTTACGACCTTAACCTGTAGGCCAGGGTACGAGTCTAAGACCTTCGCTATTAGGCCAGAGTAAGAGCTAAGACCTTAACCATTAGGCCAGAGTACGAGTCTAAGACCTTAGCTATTAGGCCAGAGTAGGAGTTAAGACCTTAACCAGTAGGCCAGAGTACGAGTCTAAGACCTTAGCTATTAGGCCAGAGTACAAGTCTAAGACCTTAGCTATTAGGCCAGAGTAAGAGTTAAGACCTTAACCAGTAGGCCAGAGTACGAGTCTAAGACCTTAGCTATTAGGCCAGAGTACGAGTCTAAGACCTTAGCTATTAGGCCAGAGTAAGAGTTAAGACCTTAACCAGTAGGCCAGAGTAAGAGTTAAGACCTTAACCATTAGGCCAGAGTACAAGTCTAAGACCTTAGCTATTAGGCCAGAGTAAGAGTTAAGACCTTAGCTATTAGGTCGGAGTAAGAGTTAAGACCTTAACCAGTAGGCCAGAGTAAGAGTTAAGACCTTAACCATTAGGCCAGAGTACAAGTCTAAGACCTTAGCTATTAGGCCAGAGTAAGAGTTAAGACCTTAGCTATTAGGCCAGAGTAAGAGTTAAGACCTTAACCATTAGGCCAGAGTACGAGTCTAAGACCTTAGCTATTAGGCTAGAGTAAGAGTTAAGACCTTAAAAAGTAGGCCAGAGTAAGAGTTAAGACCTTAACCAGTAGGCCAAAGTAAGAGTTAAGACCTTAACCATTAGGCCAGAGTACAAGTCTAAGACCGTAGCTATTAGGCCAGAGTAAGAGTTAAGACCTTAGCTATTAGGCCAGAGCAAGAGTTAAGGCCTTAGCTATTAGGCCACAGAAAGAGTTAAGACCTTAACCAGTAGGCCAGAGTAAGAGTTAAGACCTTAACCATTAGGCCAGAGTACGAGTCTAAGACCTTAGCTATTAGGCCAGAGTAAGAGTTAAGACCTTAACCAGTAGGCCAGAGTAGAGTTAAGACCTTAACTATTAGGCCAGAGTACGAGTCTAAGACCTTAGTTATTAGGCCAGAGTAAGAGTTAAGACCTTAGCTATTAGGCCAGAGTAAGAGTTAAGACCTTAACCAGTAGGCCAGAGTAAGAGTTAAGACTTCAACCATTAGGCCAGAGTACGAGTCTAAGACCTTAGCTATTAGGCCAGAGTAAGAGTTAAGACCTTAGCTATTAGGCCAGAGTAAGAGTTAAGACCTTAACCATTAGGCCAGAGTACGAGTCTAAGAAATTAGCTATTAGGCCAGAGTAAGTGTTAAGACCTTAGCTATTAGGCCAGAGTAGGAGTTAATACCTTCGCAATTAGGCCAGAGTAAGAGTTAAGACCTTAACCAGTAGGCCAGAGTAAGAGTTAAGACATTAACCAGTAGGCCAGAGTAAGAGTTAAGACCTTAACCATTAGTCCAGAGTAAGAGTTAAGACCTTAGCTATTAGGCCAGAGTAAGAGTTAAGACCTTAACCAGTAGGCCAGAGTAAGAGTTAAGACCTTAACCATTAGGCCAGAGTACGAGTCTAAGACCTTAGCTATTAGGCCAGAGTAAGAGTTAAGACCTTAGCCATTAGGCCAAAGTAAGAGTTAAGACCTTAACCAGTAGGCCAGAGTAAGAGTTAAGACCTTAACCATTAGGCCAGAGTACGAATCTAAGACCTTAACCATTAGGCAAGAGTAAGAGTTAAGACCTTAGCTATTAGGCCACAGTAAGAGTTAAGACCTTAACCATTAGGCCAGAGTACGAGTCTAAGACCTTAGCTATTAGGGCAGAGTAAGAGCTAAGACCTTAGATATTAGGCCAGAGTAAGAGTTAAGACCTTAACAATTAGGCCAGAGTACGAGTCTAAGACCTTAGCGATTAGGCCAGAGTAAGAGTTAAGACCTTAACCATTAGGCCAGAGTACGAAACTAAGACCTTAGCTATTAGGCCAGAGTAAGAGTTAAGACCTTAACCATTAGGCCAGAGTACGAGTCTAAGACTTAAGCTATTAGGCCAGAGTAGGAGTTAAGACATTAACCAGTAGGCCAGAGTAAGAGTTAAGACCGTCACCAGCAGGCCAGAGTACGAGTCTAAGACCTTAGCTGTTAGGCCAGAGTAAGAGTTAAGACCTTAACCATTAGGCCAGAATAAGAGTCTAAGACCTTAGCTATTAGGCCAGAGTAAGAGTTAAGACCTTAGCTATTAGGCCAGAGTAAGAGTTAAGACCTTAACCAGTAGGCCAGAGTACGAGTCTAAGACCTCAGCTATTAGGCCAGAGTAAGAGTTAATACCTTAACCTGTAGGCCATAGTAAGAGTCTAAGACCTTGGCTATTAGGCCAGAGTAAGAGTTACGACCTTAACCTGTAGGTAGGGTACGAGTCTAAGACCTTCGCTATTAGGCCAGAGTAAGAGCTAAGACCTTAACCATTAGGCCAGAGTACGAGTCTAAGACCTTAGCTATTAGGCCAGAGTAGGAGTTAAGACCTTAACCAGTAGGCCAGAGTACGAGTCTAAGACCTTAGCTATTAGGCCAGAGTACAAGTCTAAGACCTTAGCTATTAGGCCAGAGTAAGAGTTAAGACCTTAACCTGTCGGCCATAGTACGAGTCTAAGACCTTAGCAATGAGGCCAGAGCAAGAGTTAAGACCTTAGCTATTAGGCCAGAGTAAGAGTTAAGACATTAACCAGTAGGCCAGAGTAAGAGTTAAGACCTTAACCATTAGGCCAGAGTACGAGTCTAAGACCTTAGCTATTAGGCCAGAGTACGAGTTAAGACCTTAGATACTAGGCCAGAGTAAGAGTTAAGACCTTAACCATTAGGCCAGAGTACGAGTCTAAGACCTTAGCTATTGGACAGAGTAAGAGTTAAGACCTTAGCTATTAGGCCAGAGTAAGAGTTAAGACCTTAGCTATTAGGCCAGAGTAAGAGTTAAGACCTTAACCAGTAGGCCAGAGTAAGAGTTAAGACCTTAACCAGTAGGCCAGAGTAAGAATTAAGACCTTAACCATTAGGCCAGAGTACGAGTCTAAGACCTTAGCTATTAGGACAGAGTAAGAGTTAAGACCTTAGCTATTAGGCCAGAGTAAGAGTTAAGACCTTAACCTTAGTCCAGAGTAAGTGTCTAAGACCTTAGCTATTAGGCTAGAGTAAGTGTTAAGACCTTAGCTATTAGGCCAGAGTAAGAGTTAAGACCTTAGCTATTAGGCCAGAGTAAGAGTTAAGACCTTAACCAGTAGGCCAGAGTAAGAGTTAAGACCTTAACCATTAGGCCAGAGTAAGAGTCTAAGACCTTAGCTATTAGGCCAGAGTAAGAGTTAGGACCTTAGCTATTAGGCCAGAGTAAGAGTTAAAACCTTAACCATTAGGCCAGAGTACGAGTCTAAGACCTTAGCTATTGGACAGAGTAAGAGTTAAGACCTTAGCTATTAGTCCAGAGTAAGAGTTAAGACCTTAGCTATTAGGCCAGAGTAAGAGTTAAGTCCTTAACCAGTAGGCCAGAGTAAGAGTTAAGACCTTAACCAGTAGGCCAAAGTAAGAATTAAGACCTTAACCATTAGGCCAGAGTACGAGTCTAAGACCTTAGCTATTAGGCCAGAGTAAGAGTTAAGACCTTAGCTATTAGGCCAGAGTAAGAGTTAAGACCTTAGCTATTAGGCCAGAGTAAGAGTTAAGACCTTAACCATTAGTCCAGAGTACGAGTCTAAGACCTTAGCTAGTAGGCTAGAGTAAGAGTTAAGACCTTAACCAGTAGGCCAGAGTAAGAGTTAAGACCTTAACCAGTAGGCCAGAGTAAGAGTTAAGACCTTAACCATTAGGCCAGAGTACAAGTCTAAGACCGTAGCTATTAGGCCAGAGTAAGAGTTAAGACCTTAGCTATTAGGCCAGAGAAAGAGTTAAGACCTTAACCAGTAGGCCAGAGTAAGAGTTAAGACCTTAACCATTAGTCCAGAGTACGAGTATAAGACCTTAGCTATTAGGCCAGAGTAAGAGTTAAGACCTTAACCAGTAGGCCAGAGTAAGAGTTAAGACCTTAACCATTAGGCCAGAGTACGAGTCTAAGACCTTAGTTATTAGGCCAGAGTAAGAGTTAAGACCTTAGCTATTAGGCCAGAGTAAGAGTTAAGACCTTAACCAGTAGGCCAGAGTAACAGTTAAGACCTTAACCATTAGACCAGAGTACGAGTCTAAGACCTTAGCTATTAGGCCAGAGTAAGAGTTAAGACCTTAGCTATTAGGCCAGAGTAAGAGTTAAGACCTTAACCATTAGGCCAGAGTACGAGTCTAAGACCTTAGCTATTAGGCCAGAGTAAGTGTTAAGACCTTAGCTATTAGGCCAGAGTAAGAGTTAAGACCTTAGCTATTAGGCCAGAGTAAGAGTTAAGACCTTAACCAGTAGGCCAGAGTAAGAGTTAAGACCTTAACCAGTAGGCCAGTGTAAGAGTTAAGACCTTAACCATTAGGCCAGAGTAAGAGTTAAGACCTTAGCTATTAGGCCAGAGTAAGAGTTAAGACCTTAACCAGTAGGCCAGAATAAGAGTTAAGACCTTAACCATTAGGCCAGAGTACGAGTCTAAGACCTTAGCTATTAGGCCAGAGTAAGAGTTAAGACCTTAGCTATTAGGCCAGAGTATGAGTTAAGACCTTAACCAGTAGGCCAGAGTAAGAGTTAAGACCTTAACCATTAGGCCAGAGTACGAGTCTAAGACCTTAGCTATTGGACAGAGTAAGAGTTAAGACCTTAGCTATTAGGCCAGAGTAAGAGTTAAGACCTTAGCTATTAGGCCAGAGTAAGAGTTAAGACCTTAACCAGTAGGCCAGAGTAAGAGTTAAGACCTTAACCAGTAGGCCAGAGTAAGAATTAAGACCTTAACCATTAGGCCAGAGTACGAGTCTAAGACCTTAGCTATTAGGACAGAGTAAGAGTTAAGACCTTAGCTATTAGGCCAGAGTAAGTGTTAAGACCTTAACCTTAGTCCAGAGTACGTGTCTAAGACCTTAGCTATTAGGCTAGAGTAAGTGTTAAGACCTTAGCTATTAGGCCAGAGTAAGAGTTAAGACCTTAGCTATTAGGCCAGAGTAAGAGTTAAGACCTTAACCAGTAGGCCAGAGTAAGAGTTAAGACCTTAACCTTTAGGCCAGAGTACGAGTCTAAGACCTTAGATATTAGGCCAGAGTAAGAGTTAAGACCTTAACCATTAGGCCAGAGTACGAGTCTAAGACCTTAGCTATTGAACAGAGTAAGAGTTAAGACCTTAGCTATTAGGCCAGAGTAAGAGTTAAGTCCTTAACCAGTAGGCCAGAGTAAGAGTTAAGACCTTAACCAGTAGGCCAGAGTAAGAATTAAGACCTTAACCATTAGGCCAGAGTACGAGTCTAAGACCTTAGCTATTAGGCCAGAGTAAGAGTTAAGACCTTAGCTATTAGGCCAGAGTAAGAGTTAAGACCTTAACCATTAGTCCAGAGTACGAGTCTAAGACCTTAGCTATTAGGCTAGAGTAAGAGTTAAGACCTTAACCAGTAGGCCAGAGTAAGAGTTAAGACCTTAACCAGTAGGCCAGAGTAAGAGTTAAGACCTTAACCATTAGGCCAGAGTACAAGTCTAAGGCCGTAGCTATTAGGCCAGAGTAAGAGTTAAGACCTTAGCTATTAGGCCAGAGAAAGAGTTAAGACCTTAACCAGTAGGCCAGAGTAAGAGTTAAGACCTTAACCATTAGGCCAGAGTACGAGTCTAAGACCTTAGCTATTAGGACAGAGTAAGAGTTAAGACCTTAGCTATTAGGCCAGAGTAAGAGTTAAGACCTTAACCTTAGTCCAGAGTAAGTGTCTAAGACCTTAGCTATTAGGCTAGAGTAAGTGTTAAGACCTTAGCTATTAGGCCAGAGAGAGAGTTAAGACCTTAGCTATTAGGCCAGAGTAAGAGTTAAGACCTTAACCAGTAGGCCAGAGTAAGAGTTAAGACCTTAACCTTTAGGCCAGAGTACGAGTCTAAGACCTTAGATATTAGGCCAGAGTAAGAGTTAAGACCTTAGCTATTAGGCCAGAGTAAGAGTTAAGACCTTAACCATTAGGCCAGAATACGAGTCTAAGACCTTAGCTATTGAACAGAGTAAGAGTTAAGACCTTAGCTATTAGGCCAGAGTAAGAGTTAAGTCCTTAACCAGTAGGCCAGAGTAAGAGTTAAGACCTTAACCAGTAGGCCAGAGTAAGAATTAGGACCTTAACCATTAGGCCAGAGTACGAGTCTAAGACCTTAGCTATTAGGCCAGAGTAAGAGTTAAGACCTTAACCAGTAGGCCAGAATAAGAGTTAAGACCTTAACCATTAGGCCAGAGTACGAGTCTAAGACCTTAGCTATTAGGCCAGAGTAAGAGTTAAGACCTTAGCTATTAGGCCAGAGTATGAGTTAAGACCTTAACCAGTAGGCCAGAGTAAGAGTTAAGACCTTAACCATTAGGCCAGAGTACGAGTCTAAGACCTTAGCTATTGGACAGAGTAAGAGTTAAGACCTTAGCTATTAGGCCAGAGTAAGAGTTAAGACCTTAGCTATTAGGCCAGAGTAAGAGTTAAGACCTTAACCAGTAGGCCAGAGTAAGAGTTAAGACCTTAACCAGTAGGCCAGAGTAAGAATTAAGACCTTAACCATTAGGCCAGAGTACGAGTCTAAGACCTTAGCTATTAGGACAGAGTAAGAGTTAAGACCTTAGCTATTAGGCCAGAGTAAGTGTTAAGACCTTAACCTTAGTCCAGAGTACGTGTCTAAGACCTTAGCTATTAGGCTAGAGTAAGTGTTAAGACCTTAGCTATTAGGCCAGAGTAAGAGTTAAGACCTTAGCTATTAGGCCAGAGTAAGAGTTAAGACCTTAACCAGTAGGCCAGAGTAAGAGTTAAGACCTTAACCTTTAGGCCAGAGTACGAGTCTAAGACCTTAGATATTAGGCCAGAGTAAGAGTTAAGACCTTAACCATTAGGCCAGAGTACGAGTCTAAGACCTTAGCTATTGAACAGAGTAAGAGTTAAGACCTTAGCTATTAGGCCAGAGTAAGAGTTAAGTCCTTAACCAGTAGGCCAGAGTAAGAGTTAAGACCTTAACCAGTAGGCCAGAGTAAGAATTAAGACCTTAACCATTAGGCCAGAGTACGAGTCTAAGACCTTAGCTATTAGGCCAGAGTAAGAGTTAAGACCTTAGCTATTAGGCCAGAGTAAGAGTTAAGACCTTAACCATTAGTCCAGAGTACGAGTCTAAGACCTTAGCTATTAGGCTAGAGTAAGAGTTAAGACCTTAACCAGTAGGCCAGAGTAAGAGTTAAGACCTTAACCAGTAGGCCAGAGTAAGAGTTAAGACCTTAACCATTAGGCCAGAGTACAAGTCTAAGGCCGTAGCTATTAGGCCAGAGTAAGAGTTAAGACCTTAGCTATTAGGCCAGAGAAAGAGTTAAGACCTTAACCAGTAGGCCAGAGTAAGAGTTAAGACCTTAACCATTAGGCCAGAGTACGAGTCTAAGACCTTAGCTATTAGGACAGAGTAAGAGTTAAGACCTTAGCTATTAGGCCAGAGTAAGAGTTAAGACCTTAACCTTAGTCCAGAGTAAGTGTCTAAGACCTTAGCTATTAGGCTAGAGTAAGTGTTAAGACCTTAGCTATTAGGCCAGAGTAAGAGTTAAGACCTTAGCTATTAGGCCAGAGTAAGAGTTAAGACCTTAACCAGTAGGCCAGAGTAAGAGTTAAGACCTTAACCTTTAGGCCAGAGTACGAGTCTAAGACCTTAGATATTAGGCCAGAGTAAGAGTTAAGACCTTAGCTATTAGGCCAGAGTAAGAGTTAAGACCTTAACCATTAGGCCAGAATACGAGTCTAAGACCTTAGCTATTGAACAGAGTAAGAGTTAAGACCTTAGCTATTAGGCCAGAGTAAGAGTTAAGTCCTTAACCAGTAGGCCAGAGTAAGAGTTAAGACCTTAACCAGTAGGCCAGAGTAAGAATTAGGACCTTAACCATTAGGCCAGAGTACGAGTCTAAGACCTTAGCTATTAGGCCAGAGTAAGAGTTAAGACCTTAGCTATTAGGCCAGAGTAAGAGTTAAGACCTTAACCATTAGTCCAGAGTACGAGTCTAAGACCTTAGCTATTAGGCTAGAGTAAGAGTTAAGACCTTAACCAGTAGGCCAGAGTAAGAGTTAAGACCTTAACCATTAGGCCAGAGTACAAGTCTAAGGCCGTAGCTATTAGGCCAGAGTAAGAGTTAAGACCTTAGCTATTAGGCCAGAGAAAGAGTTAAGACCTTAACCAGTAGGCCAGAGTAAGAGTTAAGACCTTAACCATTAGGCCAGAGTACGAGTCTAAGACCTTAGTTATTAGGCCAGAGTAAGAGTTAAGACCTTAGCTATTAGGCCAGAGTAAGAGTTAAGACCGTAACCAGTAGGCCAGAGTAAGAGTTAAGACCTTAACCATTAGACCAGAGTACGAGTCTAAGACCTTAGCTATTAGGCCAGAGTAAGAGTTAAGACCTTAACCATTAGGCCAGAGTACGAGTCTAAGACCTTAGCTATTAGGCCAGAGTAAGTGTTAAGACATTAACTATTAGGCCAGAGTAAGAGTTAAGACCTTAGCTATTAGGCCAGAGTAAGAGTTAAGACCTTAACCAGTAGGCCAGAGTAAGAGTTAAGACCTTAACCAGTAGGCCAGAGTAAGAGTTAAGACCTTAACCATTAGGCCAGAGTAAGAGTTAAGACCTTAGCTATTAGGCCAGAGTAAGAGTTAAGACCTTAACCAGTAGGCCAGAGTAAGAGTTAAGACCTTAACCATTAGGCCAGAGTACGAGTCTAAGACCTTAGCTATTAGGCCAGAGTAAGAGTTAAGACCTTAGCTATTAGGCCAGAGTAAGAGTTAAGACCTTAACCAGTAGGCCAGAGTAAGAGTTAAGACCTTAACCATTAGGCCAGAGTACGAGTCTAAGACCTTAACCATTAGGCAAGAGTAAGAGTTAAGACCTTAGCTATTAGGCCACAGTAAGAGTTAAGACCTTAACCATTAGGCCAGAGTACAAGTCTAAGACCTTAGCTATTAAGGCAGAGTAAGAGTTAAGACCTTAGCTATTAGGCCAGAGTAAGAGTTAAGACCTTAACAATTAGGCCAGAGGACGAGTCTAAGACCTTAGCTATTAGGCCAGAGTAAGAGTTAAGACCTTAACCATTAGGCCAGAGTTTGAGTCTAAGACCTTAGCTATTAGGCCAGACTAAGTGTTAAGACCTTAACCATTATGCCATAGTACGAGTCTTAGACCTTAGCTATTAGGCCAGAGTAAGAGTTAAGACCTTAACCATTAGGCCAGAGTACGAGTCTTAGACCTTAGCTATTAGGCCAGAGTACGAGTCTAAGACCTTAGCTATTAGGCCAGAGTAAGAGTTAAGACCTTAGCTATTAGGCCAGAGTAAGAGATAAGACCTTAACCAGTAGGCCAGAGTAAGAGTTAAGACCTCAACGTGTAGGCCAGAGTACGAGACTAAGACTTTAGCTATTAGGCCAGGGTACGAGTCCAATACCTTAGCTACTAGGCCAGAGTAAGAGTTAAGACCTTAACCATTAGGCCATAGTATGAGTCTAAGACCTTAGCTATTAGGCCAGAGTAAGAGTTAAGACCTTAACCATTAGGCCAGAGTACGAGTCTAAGACTTTAGCTATTAGGCCAGAGTAAGAGTTAGGACATTAACCAGTAGGCCAGAGTAAGAGTTAAGACCTTCACCAGCAGGCCAGAGTACGAGTCTAAGACCTTAGCTGTTAGGCCAGAGTAAGAGTTAAGACCTTAACCATTAGGCCAGAATAAGAGTTAAGACCTTAGCTATTAGGCCAGAGTAAGAGTTAAGACCTTAACCAGTAGGCCAGAGTACGAGTCTAAGACCTTAGCTATTAGGCCAGAGTAAGAGTTAATACCTTAACCTGTAGGCCATAGTAAGAGTCTAAGACCTTGGCTACTAGGCCAGAGTAAGAGTTACGACCTTAACCTGTAGGCCAGGGTACGAGTCTAAGACCTTGGCTATTAGGCCAGAGTAGGAGTTAAGACCTTAACCAGTAGGCCAGAGTACGAGTCTAAGACCTTAGCTATTAGGCCAGAGTACAAGTCTAAGACCTTAGCTATTAGGCCAGAGTAAGAGTTAAGACCTTAACCAGTAGGCCAGAGTACGAGTCTAAGACCTTAGCTATTAGGCCAGAGTACGAGTCTAAGACCTTAGCTGTTAGGCCAGAGTAAGAGTTAAGACCTTAACCAGTAGGCCAGAGTAAGAGTTAAGACCTTAACCATTAGGCCAGAGTACAAGTCTAAGACCTTAGCTATTAGGCCAGAGTAAGAGTTAAGACCTTAGCTATTAGGTCGGAGTAAGAGTTAAGACCTTAACCAGTAGGCCAGAGTAAGAGTTAAGACCTTAACCATTAGGCCAGAGTACAAGTCTAAGACCTTAGCTATTAGGCCAGAGTAAGAGTTAAGACCTTAGCTATTAGGCCAGAGTAAGAGTTAAGACCTTAACCATTAGGCCAGAGTACGAGTCTAAGACCTTAGCTATTAGGCTAGAGTAAGAGTTAAGACCTTAACCAGTAGGCCAGAGTGAGAGTTAAGACCTTAACCAGTAGGCCAAAGTAAGAGTTAAGACCTTAACCATTAGGCCAGAGTACAAGTCTAAGACCGTAGCTATTAGGCCAGAGTAAGAGTTAAGACCTTAGCTATTAGGCCAGAGCAAGAGTTAAGACCTTAGCTATTAGGCCACAGAAAGAGTTAAGACCTTAACCAGTAGGCCAGAGTAAGAGTTAAGACCTTAACCATTAGGCCAGAGTACGAGTCTAAGACCTTAGCTATTAGGCCAGAGTAAGAGTTAAGACCTTAACCAGTAGGCCAGAGTAAGAGTTAAGACCTTAACTATTAGGCCAGAGTACGAGTCTAAGACCTTAGTTATTAGGCCAGAGTAAGAGTTAAGACCTTAGCTATTAGGCCAGAGTAAGAGTTAAGACCTTAACCAGTAGGCCAGAGTAAGAGTTAAGACCTTAACCATTAGGCCAGAGTACGAGTCTAAGACCTTAGCTATTAGGCCAGAGTAAGAGTTAAGACCTTAGCTATTAGGCCAGAGTAAGAGTTAAGACCTTAACCATTAGGCCAGTGTACGAGTCTAAGACATTAGCTATTAGGCCAGAGTAAGTGTTAAGACCTTAGCTATTAGGCCAGAGTAGGAGTTAATACCTTCGCTATTAGGCCAGAGTAAGAGTTAAGACCTTAACCAGTAGGCCAGAGTAAGAGTTAAGACATTAACCAGTTGGCCAGAGTAAGAGTTAAGACCTTAACCATTAGTCCAGAGTAAGAGTTAAGACCTTAGCTATTAGGTCAGAGTAAGAGTTAAGACCTTAACCAGTAGGCCAGAGTAAGAGTTAAGACCTTAACCATTAGGCCAGAGTACGAGTCTAAGACCTTAGCTATTAGGCCAGAGTAAGAGTTAAGACCTTAGCTATTAGGCCAAAGTAAGAGTTAAGACCTTAACCAGTAGGCAAGAGTAAGAGTTAAGACCTTAACCATTAGGCCAGAGTACGAGTCTAAGACCTTAACCATTAGGCAAGAGTAAGAGTTAAGACCTTAGCTATTAGGCCACAGTAAGAGTTAAGACCTTAACCATTAGGCCAGAGTACGAGTCTAAGACCTTAGCTATTAGGGCAGAGTAAGAGTTAAGACCTTAGCTATTAGGCCAGAGTAAGAGTTAAGACCTTAACAATTAGGCCAGAGTACGAGTCTAAGACCTTAGCGATTAGGCCAGAGTAAGAGTTAAGACCTTAACCATTAGGCCAGAGTACGAAACTAAGACCTTAGCTATTAGGCCAGAGTAAGAGTTAAGACCTTAACCATTAGGCCAGAGTACGAGTCTAAGACCTAAGCTATTAGGCCAGAGTAAGAGTTAAGACATTAACCAGTAGGCCAGAGTAAGAGTTAAGACCGTCACCAGCAGGCCAGAGTACGAGTCTAAGACCTTAGCTGTTAGGCCAGAGTAAGAGTTAAGACCTTAACCATTAGGCCAGAATAAGAGTCTAAGACCTTAGCTATTAGGCCAGAGTAAGAGTTAAGACCTTAGCTATTAGGCCAGAGTAAGAGTTAAGACCTTAACCAGTAGGCCAGAGTACGAGTCTAAGACCTCAGCTATTAGGCCAGAGTAAGAGTTAATACCTTAACCTGTAGGCCATAGTAAGAGTCTAAGACCTTGGCTATTAGGCCAGAGTAAGAGTTACGACCTTAACCTGTAGGCAGGGTACGAGTCTAAGACCTTCGCTATTAGGCCAGAGTAAGAGCTAAGACCTTAACCATTAGGCCAGAGTACGAGTCTAAGACCTTAGCTATTAGGCCAGAGTAGGAGTTAAGACCTTAACCAGTAGGCCAGAGTACGAGTCTAAGACCTTAGCTATTAGGCCAGAGTACAAGTCAAAGACCTTAGCTATTAGGCCAGAGTAAGAGTTAAGACCTTAACCTGTCGGCCATAGTACGAGTCTAAGACCTTAGCAATGAGGCCAGAGCAAGAGTTAAGACCTTAGCTATTAGGCCAGAGTAAGAGTTAAGACCTTAACCAGTAGGCCAGAGTAAGAGTTAAGACCTTAACCATTATGCCAGAGTACGAGTCTAAGACCTTAGCTATTAGGCCAGAGTACGAGTTAAGACCTTAGCTACTAGGCCAGAGTAAGAGTTAAGACCTTAACCATTAGGCCAGAGTACAAGTCTAAGACCTTATCTATTGGACAGAGTAAGAGTTAAGACCTTAGCTATTAGGCCAGAGTAAGAGTTAAGTCCTTAGCTATTAGGCCAGAGTAAGAGTTAAGACCTTAACCAGTAGGCCAGAGTAAGAGTTAAGACCTTAACCAGTAGGCCAGAGTAAGAATTAAGACCTTAACCATTAGGCCAGAGTACGAGTCTAAAACCTTAGCTATTAGGACAGAGTAAGAGTTAAGACCTTAGACACGTACTCTGGACTAAGGTTAAGGTCTTAACTCTTACTCTGGCCTAATAGCTAAGGTCTTAACACTTACTCTAGCCTAATAGCTAAGGTCTTAGACACGTACTCTGGACTAAGGTTAAGGTCTTAACTCTTACTCTGGCCTAATAGCTAAGACCTTAGCTATTAGGCTAGAGTAAGTGTTAAGACCTTAGCTATTAGGCCAGAGTAAGAGTTAAGACCTTAACCAGTAGGCCAGAGTAAGAGTTAAGACCTTAACCATTAGGCCAGAGTACGAGTCTAAGACCTTAGCTATTAGGCCAGAGTAAGAGTTAAGACCTTAGCTATTAGGCCAGAGTAAGAGTTAAGACCTTAAACATTAGGCCAGAGTACGAGTCTAAGACCTTAGCTTTTGGACAGAGTAAGAGTTAAGACCTTAGCTATTAGGCCAGAGTAAGAGTTAAGACCTTAGCTATTAGGCCAGAGTAAGAGTTAAGTCCTTAACCAGTATGCCAGAGTAAGAGTTAAGACCTTAACCAGTAGGCCAGAGTAAGAATTAAGACCTTAACCATTAGGCCAGAGTACGAGTCTAAGACCTTAGCTATTAGGCCAGAGTAAGAGTTAAGACCTTAGCTATTAGGCCAGAGTAAGAGTTAAGACCTTAACCATTAGTCCAGAGTACGAGTCTAAGACCTTAGCTATTAGGCTAGAGTAAGAGTTAAGACCTTAACCAGTAGGCCAGAGTAAGAGTTAAGACCTTAACCAGTAGGCCAGAGTAAGAGTTAAGACCTTAACCATTAGGCCAGAGTACAAGTCTAAGAGCGTAGCTATTAGGCCAGAGTAAGAGTTAAGACCTTAGCTATTAGGCCAGAGAAAGAGTTAAGACCTTAACCAGTAGGCCAGAGTAAGAGTTAAGACCTTAACCATTAGTCCAGAGTACGAGTCTAAGACCTTAGCTATTAGGCCAGAGTAAGAGTTAAGACCTTAACCATTAGGCCAGAGTACGAGTCGAAGACCTTAGCTATTAGGCCAGAGTAAGTGTTAAGACCTTAGCTATTAGGCCAGAGTAAGAGTTAAGACCTTAGCTATTAGGCCAGAGTAAGAGTTAAGACCTTAACCAGTAGGCCAGAGTAAGAGTTAAGACCTTAACCAGTAGGCCAGAGTAAGAGTTAAGACCTTAACCATTAGGCCAGAGTAAGAGTTAAGACCTTAGCTATTAGGCCAGAATAAGAGTTAAGACCTTAACCAGTAGGCCAGAGTAAGAGTTAAGACCTTAACCAGTAGGCCAGAGTAAGAATTAAGACCTTAACCATTAGGCCAGAGTACGAGTCTAAGACCTTAGCTATTAGGACAGAGTAAGAGTTAAGACCTTAGCTATTAGGCCAGAGTAAGAGTTAAGACCTTAACCTTAGTCCAGAGTACGTGTCTAAGACCTTAGCTATTAGGCTAGAGTAAGTGTTAAGACCTTAGCTATTAGGCCAGAGTAAGAGTTAAGACCTTAGCTATTAGGCCAGAGTAAGAGTTAAGACCTTAACCAGTAGGCCAGAGTAAGAGTTAAGACCTTAACCATTAGGCCAGAGTACGAGTCTAAGACCTTAGCTATTAGGCCAGAGTAAGAGTTAAGACCTTAGCTATTAGGCCAGAGTAAGAGTTAAGACCTTAACCATTAGGCCAGAGTACGAGTCTAAGACCTTAGCTATTGGACAGAGTAAGAGTTAAGACCTTAGCTATTAGGCCAGAGTAAGAGTTAAGACCTTAGCTATTAGGCCAGAGTAAGAGTTAAGTCCTTAACCAGTATGCCAGAGTAAGAGTTAAGACCTTAACCAGTAGGCCAGAGTAAGAATTAAGACCTTAACCATTAGGCCAGAGTACGAGTCTAAGACCTTAGCTATTAGGCCAGAGTAAGAGTTAAGACCTTAGCTATTAGGCCAGAGTAAGAGTTAAGACCTTAACCATTAGTCCAGAGTACGAGTCTAAGACCTTAGCTATTAGGCTAGAGTAAGAGTTAAGACCTTAACCAGTAGGTCAGAGTAAGAGTTAAGACCTTAACCAGTAGGCCAGAGTAAGAGTTAAGACCTTAACCATTAGGCCAGAGTACAAGTCTAAGACCGTAGCTATTAGGCCAGAGTAAGAGTTAAGACCTTAGCTATTAGGCCAGAGAAAGAGTTAAGACCTTAACCAGTAGGCCAGAGTAAGAGTTAAGACCTTAACCATTAGTCCAGAGTACGAGTCTAAGACCTTAGCTATTAGGCCAGAGTAAGAGTTAAGACCTTAACCAGTAGGCCAGAGTAAGAGTTAAGACCTTAACCATTAGTCCAGAGAAAGAGTTAAGACCTTAACCAGTAGGCCAGAGTAAGAGTTAAGACCTTAACCATTAGGCCAGAGTACAAGTCTAAGGCCGTAGCTATTAGGCCAGAGTAAGAGTTAAGACCTTAGCTATTAGGCCAGAGAAAGAGTTAAGACCTTAACCAGTAGGCCAGAGTAAGAGTTAAGACCTTAACCATTAGGCCAGAGTACGAGTCTAAGACCTTAGTTATTAGGCCAGAGTAAGAGTTAAGACCTTAGCTATTAGGCCAGAGTAAGAGTTAAGACCGTAACCAGTAGGCCAGAGTAAGAGTTAAGACCTTAACCATTAGACCAGAGTACGAGTCTAAGACCTTAGCTATTAGGCCAGAGTAAGAGTTAAGACCTTAGCTATTAGGCCAGAGTAAGAGTTAAGACCTTAACCATTAGGCCAGAGTAAGTGTTAAGACCTTAACTATTAGGCCAGAGTAAGAGTTAAGACCTTAGCTATTAGGCCAGAGTAAGAGATAAGACCTTAACCAGTAGGCCAGAGTAAGAGTTAAGACCTTAACCAGTAGGCCAGAGTAAGAGTTAAGACCTTAACCATTAGGCCAGAGTAAGAGTTAAGACCTTAGCTATTAGGCCAGAGTAAGAGTTAAGACCTTAACCAGTAGGCCAGAGTAAGAGTTAGGACCTTAACCATTAGGCCAGAGTACGAGTCTAAGACCTTAGCTATTAGGCCAGAGTAAGAGTTAAGACCTTAGCTATTAGGCCAGAGTAAGAGTTAAGACCTTAACCAGTAGGCCAGAGTAAGAGTTAAGACCTTAACCATTAGGCCAGAGTACGAGTCTAAGACCTTAACCATTAGGCAAGAGTAAGAGTTAAGACCTTAGCTATTAGGCCACAGTAAGAGTTAAGACCTTAACCATTAGGCCAGAGTACAAGTCTAAGACCTTAGCTATTAAGGCAGAGTAAGAGTTAAGACCTTAGCTATTAGGCCAGAGTAAGAGTTAAGACCTTAACAATTAGGCCAGAGTACGAGTCTAAGACCTTAGCTATTAGGCCAGAGTAAGAGTTAAGACCTTAACCATTAGGCCAGAGTTTGAGTCTAAGACCTTAGCTATTAGGCCAGACTAATTGTTAAGACCTTAACCATTATGCCATAGTACGAGTCTTAGACCTTAGCTATTAGGCCAGAGTAAGAGTTAAGACCTTAACCATTAGGCCAGAGTACGAGTCTTAGACCTTAGCTATAAGGCCAGAGTACGAGTCTAAGACCTTAGCTATTAGGCCAGAGTAAGAGTTAAGACCTTAGCTATTAGGCCAGAGTAAGAGATAAGACCTTAACCAGTAGGCCAGAGTAAGAGTTAAGACCTCAACATGTAGGCCAGAGTACGAGACTAAGACTTTAGCTATTAGGCCAGGGTACAAGTCTAATACCTTAGCTATTAGGCCAGAGTAAGAGTTAAGACCTTAACCATTAGGCCATAGTATGAGTCTAAGACCTTAGCTATTAGGCCAGAGTAAGAGTTAAGACCTTAACCATTAGGCCAGAGTACGAGTCTAAGACTTTAGCTATTAGGCCAGAGTAAGAGTTAAGACATTAACCAGTAGGCCAGAGTAAGAGTTAAGACCTTCACCAGCAGGCCAGAGTACGAGTCTAAGACCTTAGCTGTTAGGCCAGAGTAAGAGTTAAGACCTTAACCATTAGGCCAGAATAAGAGTTAAGACCTTAGCTATTAGGCCAGAGTAAGAGTTAAGACCTTAACCAGTAGGCCAGAGTACGAGTCTAAGACCTTAGCTATTAGGCCAGAGTAAGAGTTAATACCTTAACCTGTAGGCCATAGTAAGAGTCTAAGACCTTGGCTATTAGGCCAGAGTAAGAGTCACGACCTTAACCTGTAGGCCAGGGTACGAGTCTAAGACCTTCGCTTTTAGGCCAGAGTAAGAGCTAAGACCTTAACCATTAGGCCAGAGTACGAGTCTAAGACCTTAGCTATTAGGCCAGAGTAGGAGTTAAGACCTTAACCAGTAGGCCAGAGTACGAGTCTAAGACCTTAGCTATTAGGCCAGAGTACAAGTCTAAGACCTTAGCTATTAGGCCAGAGTAAGAGTTAAGACCTTAACCAGTAGGCCAGAGTACGAGTCTAAGACCTTAGCTATTAGGCCAGAGTACGAGTCTAGGACCTTAGCTGTTATGCCAGAGTAAGAGTTAAGACCTTAACCAGTAGGCCAGAGTAAGAGTTAAGACCTTAACCATTAGGCCAGAGTACAAGTCTAAGACCTTAGCTATTAGGCCAGAGTAAGAGTTAAGACCTTAGCTATTAGGTCGGAGTAAGAGTTAAGACCTTAACCAGTAGGCCAGAGTAAGAGTTAAGACCTTAACCATTAGGCCAGAGTACAAGTCTAAGACCTTAGCTATTAGGCCAGAGTAAGAGTTAAGACCTTAGCTATTAGGCCAGAGTAAGAGTTAAGACCTTAACCATTAGGCCAGAGTACGAGTCTAAGACCTTAGCTATTAGGCTAGAGTAAGAGTTAAGACCTTAACCAGTAGGCCAGAGTGAGAGTTAAGACCTTAACCAGTAGGCCAAAGTAAGAGTTAAGACCTTAACCATTAGGCCAGAGTACAAGTCTAAGACCGTAGCTATTAGGCCAGAGTAAGAGTTAAGACCTTAGCTATTAGGCCAGAGCAAGAGTTAAGACCTTAGCTATTAGGCCACAGAAAGAGTTAAGACCTTAACCAGTAGGCCAGAGTAAGAGTTAAGACCTTAACCATTAGGCCAGAGTACGAGTCTAAGACCTTAGCTATTAGGCCAAGTGTAAGAGTTAAGACCTTAACCAGTAGGCCAGAGTAAGAGTTAAGACCTTAACTATTAGGCCAGAGTACGAGTCTAAGACCTTAGTTATTAGGCCAGAGTAAGAGTTAAGACCTTAGCTATTAGGCCAGAGTAAGAGTTAAGACCTTAACCAGTAGGCCAGAGTAAGAGTTAAGACCTTAACCATTAGGCCAGAGTACGAGTCTAAGACCTTAGCTATTAGGCCAGAGTAAGAGTTAAGACCTTAGCTATTAGGCCAGAGTAAGAGTTAAGACCTTAACCATTAGGCCAGTGTACGAGTCTAAGACATTAGCTATTAGGCCAGAGTAAGTGTTAAGACCTTAGCTATTAGGCCAGAGTAGGAGTTAATACCTTCGCTATTAGGCCAGAGTAAGAGTTAAGACCTTAACCAGTAGGCCAGAGTAAGAGTTAAGACATTAACCAGTAGGCCAGAGTAAGAGTTAAGACCTTAACCATTAGTCCAGAGTAAGAGTTAAGACCTTAGCTATTAGGTCAGAGTAAGAGTTAAGACCTTAACCAGTAGGCCAGAGTAAGAGTTAAGACCTTAACCATTAGGCCAGAGTACGAGTCTAAGACCTTAGCTATTAGGCCAGAGTAAGAGTTAAGACCTTAGCTATTAGGCCAAAGTAAGAGTTAAGACCTTAACCAGTAGGCCAGAGTAAGAGTTAAGACCTTAACCATTAGGCCAGAGTACGAGTCTAAGACCTTAACCATTAGGCAAGAGTAAGAGTTAAGACCTTAGCTATTAGGCCACAGTAAGAGTTAAGACCTTAACCATTAGGCCAGAGTACAAGTCTAAGACCTTAGCTATTAGGGCAGAGTAAGAGTTAAGACCTTAGCTATTAGGCCAGAGTAAGAGTTAAGACCTTAACAATTAGGCCAGAGTACGAGTCTAAGACCTTAGCGATTAGGCCAGAGTAAGAGTTAAGACCTTAACCATTAGGCCAGAGTGCGAAACTAAGACCTTAGCTATTAGGCCAGAGTAAGAGTTAAGACATTAACCATTAGGCCAGAGTACGAGTCTAAGACTTAAGCTATTAGGCCAGAGTAAGAGTTAAGACATTAACCAGTAGGCCAGAGTAAGAGTTAAGACCGTCACCAGCAGGCCAGAGTACGAGTCTAAGACCTTAGCTGTTAGGCCAGAGTAAGAGTTAAGACCTTAACCATTAGGCCAGAATAAGAGTCTAAGACCTTAGCTATTAGGCCAGAGTAAGAGTTAAGACCTTAGCTATTAGGCCAGAGTAAGAGTTAAGACCTTAACCAGTAGGCCAGAGTACGAGTCTAAGACCTCAGCTATTAGGCCAGAGTAAGAGTTAATACCTTAACCTGTAGGCCATAGTAAGAGTCTAAGACCTTGGCTATTAGGCCAGAGTAAGAGTTACGACCTTAACCTGTAGGCAGGGTACGAGTCTAAGACCTTCGCTATTAGGCCAGAGTAAGAGCTAAGACCTTAACCATTAGGCCAGAGTACGAGTCTAAGACCTTAGCTATTAGGCCAGAGTAGGAGTTAAGACCTTAACCAGTAGGCCAGAGTACGAGTCTAAGACCTTAGCTATTAGGCCAGAGTACAAGTCTAAGACCTTAGCTATTAGGCCAGAGTAAGAGTTAAGACCTTAACCTGTCGGCCATAGTACGAGTCTAAGACCTTAGCAATGAGGCCAGAGCAAGAGTTAAGACCTTAGCTATTAGGCCAGAGTAAGAGTTAAGACCTTAACCAGTAGGCCAGAGTAAGAGTTAAGACCTTAACCATTAGGCCAGAGTACGAGTCTAAGACCTTAGCTATTAGGCCAGAGTACGAGTTAAGACCTTAGCTACTAGGCCAGAGTAAGAGTTAAGACCTTAACCATTAGGCCAGAGTACGAGTCTAAGACCTTAGCTATTGGACAGAGTAAGAGTTAAGACCTTAGCTATTAGGCCAGAGTAAGAGTTAAGACCTTAGCTATTAGGCCAGAGTAAGAGTTAAGACCTTAACCAGTAGGCCAGAGTAAGAGTTAAGACCTTAACCAGTAGGCCAGAGTAAGAATTAAGACCTTAACCATTAGGCCAGAGTACGAGTCTAAAACCTTAGCTATTAGGACAGAGTAAGAGTTAAGACCTTAGCTATTAGGCCAGAGTAAGAGTTAAGACCTTAACCTTAGTCCAGAGTACATGTCTAAGACCTTAGCTATTAGGCTAGAGTAAGTGTTAAGACCTTAGCTATTAGGCCAGAGTAAGAGTTAAGACCTTAGCTATTAGGCCAGAGTAAGAGTTAAGACCTTAACCAGTAGGCCAGAGTAAGAGTTAAGACCTTAACCATTAGGCCAGAGTACGAGTCTAAGACCTTAGCTATTAGGCCAGAGTAAGAGTTAAGACCTTAGCTATTAGGCCAGAGTAAGAGTTAAGACCTTAACCATTAGGCCAGAGTACGAGTCTAAGACCTTAGCTATTGGACAGAGTAAGAGTTAAGACCTTAGCTATTAGGCCAGAGTAAGAGTTAAGACCTTAGCTATTAGGCCAGAGTAAGAGTTAAGTCCTTAACCAGTATGCCAGAGTAAGAGTTAAGACCTTAACCAGTAGGCCAGAGTAAGAATTAAGACCTTAACCATTAGGCCAGAGTACGAGTCTAAGACCTTAGCTATTAGGCCAGAGTAAGAGTTAAGACCTTAGCTATTAGGCCAGAGTAAGAGTTAAGACCTTAACCATTAGTCCAGAGTACGAGTCTAAGACCTTAGCTATTAGGCTAGAGTAAGAGTTAAGACCTTAACCAGTAGGCCAGAGTAAGAGTTAAGACCTTAACCAGTAGGCCAGAGTAAGAGTTAAGACCTTAACCATTAGGCCAGAGTACAAGTCTAAGAGCGTAGCTATTAGGCCAGAGTAAGAGTTAAGACCTTAGCTATTAGGCCAGAGAAAGAGTTAAGACCTTAACCAGTAGGCCAGAGTAAGAGTTAAGACCTTAACCATTAGTCCAGAGTACGAGTCTAAGACCTTAGCTATTAGGCCAGAGTAAGAGTTAAGACCTTAACCATTAGGCCAGAGTACGAGTCGAAGACCTTAGCTATTAGGCCAGAGTAAGTGTTAAGACCTTAGCTATTAGGCCAGAGTAAGAGTTAAGACCTTAGCTATTAGGCCAGAGTAAGAGTTAAGACCTTAACCAGTAGGCCAGAGTAAGAGTTAAGACCTTAACCATTAGGCCAGAGTAAGAGTTAAGACCTTAGCTATTAGGCCAGAATAAGAGTTAAGACCTTAACCAGTAGGCCAGAGTAAGAGTTAAGACCTTAACCAGTAGGCCAGAGTAAGAATTAAGACCTTAACCATTAGGCCAGAGTACGAGTCTAAGACCTTAGCTATTAGGACAGAGTAAGAGTTAAGACCTTAGCTATTAGGCCAGAGTAAGAGTTAAGACCTTAACCTTAGTCCAGAGTACGTGTCTAAGACCTTAGCTATTAGGCTAGAGTAAGTGTTAAGATCTTAGCTATTAGGCCAGAGTAAGAGTTAAGACCTTAGCTATTAGGTCAGAGTAAGAGTTAAGACCTTAACCAGTAGGCCAGAGTAAGAGTTAAGACCTTAACCATTAGGCCAGAGTACGAGTCTAAGACCTTAGCTATTGGACAGAGTAAGAGTTAAGACCTTAGCTATTAGGCCAGAGTAAGAGTTAAGACCTTAGCTATTAGGCCAGAGTAAGAGTTAAGTCCTTAACCAGTATGCCAGAGTAAGAGTTAAGACCTTAACCAGTAGGCCAGAGTAAGAATTAAGACCTTAACCATTAGGCCAGAGTACGAGTCTAAGACCTTAGCTATTAGGCCAGAGTAAGAGTTAAGACCTTAGCTATTAGGCCAGAGTAAGAGTTAAGACCTTAACCATTAGTCCAGAGTACGAGTCTAAGACCTTAGCTATTAGGCTAGAGTAAGAGTTAAGACCTTAACCAGTAGGTCAGAGTAAGAGTTAAGACCTTAACCAGTAGGCCAGAGTAAGAGTTAAGACCTTAACCATTAGGCCAGAGTACAAGTCTAAGACCGTAGCTATTAGGCCAGAGTAAGAGTTAAGACCTTAGCTATTAGGCCAGAGAAAGAGTTAAGACCTTAACAAGTAGGCCAGAGTAAGAGTTAAGACCTTAACCATTAGTCCAGAGTAAGAGTCTAAGACCTTAGCTATTAGGCCAGAGTAAGAGTTAAGACCTTAACCAGTAGGCCAGAGTAAGAGTTAAGACCTTAACCATTAGTCCAGAGTACGAGTCTAAGACCTTAGCTATTAGGCCAGAGTAAGAGTTAAGACCTTAACCATTAGGCCAGAGTACGAGTCTAAGACCTTAGCTATTAGGCCAGAGTAAGTGTTAAGACCTTAGCTATTAGGCCAGAGTAAGAGTTAAGACCTTAGCTATTAGGCCAGAGTAAGAGTTAGGACCTTAACCAGTAGGCCAGAGTAAGAGTTAAGACCTTAACCAGTAGGCCAGAGTAAGAGTTAAGACCTTAACCATTAGGCCAGAGTAAGAGTTAAGACCTTAGCTATTAGGCCAGAGTAAGAGTTAAGACCTTAACCAGTAGGCCAGAGTAAGAGTTAAGACCTTAACCATTAGGCCAGAGTACGAGTCTAAGACCTTAGCTATTAGGCCAGAGTAAGAGTTAAGACCTTAGCTATTAGGCCAGAGTAAGAGTTAAGACCTTAACCAGTAGGCCAGAGTAAGAGTTAAGACCTTAACCATTAGGCCAGAGTACGAGTCTAAGACCTTAGCTATTGGACAGAGTAAGAGTTAAGACCTTAGCTATTAGGCCAGAGTAAGAGTTAAGACCTTAGCTATTAGGCCAGAGTAAGAGTTAAGACCTTAACCAGTAGGCAGGAGTAAGAGTTAAGACCTTAACCAGTAGGCCAGAGTAAGAATTAAGACCTTAACCATTAGGCCAGAGTACGATTTTAAGACCTTAGCTATTAGGACAGAGTAAGAGTTAAGACCTTAGCTATTAGGCCAGAGTAAGAGTTAAGACCTTAACCTTAGTCCAGAGTACGTGTCTAAGACCTTAGCTATTAGGCTAGAGTAAGTGTTAAGACCTTAGCTATTAGGCCAGAGTAAGAGTTAAGACCTTAGCTATTAGGCCAGAGTAAGAGTTAAGACCTTAACCAGTAGGCCAGAGTAAGAGTTAAGACCTTAACCTTTAGGCCAGAGTACGAGTCTAAGACCTTAGATATTAGGCCAGAGTAAGAGTTAAGACCTTAGCTATTAGGCCAGAGTAAGAGTTAAGACCTTAACCATTAGGCCAGAGTACGAGTCTAAGACCTTAGCTATTGAACAGAGTAAGAGTTAAGACCCTAGCTATTAGGCCAGAGTAAGAGTTAAGACCTTAGCTATTAGGCCAGAGTAAGAGTTAAGTCCTTAACCAGTAGGCCAGAGTAAGAGTTAAGACCTTAACAGTAGGCCAGAGTAAGAATTAAGACCTTAACCATTAGGCCAGAGTACGAGTCTAAGACCTTAGCTATTAGGCCAGAGTAAGAGTTAAGACCTTAGCTATTAGGCCAGAGTAAGAGTTAAGACCTTAACCATTAGTCCAGAGTACGAGTCTAAGACCTTAGCTATTAGGCTAGAGTAAGAGTTAAGACCTTAACCATTAGGCCAGAGTACGAGTCTAAGACCTTAGCTATTGAACAGAGTAAGAGTTAAGACCCTAGCTATTAGGCCAGAGTAAGAGTTAAGACCTTAGCTATTAGGCCAGAGTAAGAGTTTAGTCCTTGACCAGTAGGCCAGAGTAAGAGTTAAGACCTTAACAGTAGGCCAGAGTAAGAATTAAGACCTTAACCATTAGGCCAGAGTACGAGTCTAAGACCTTAGCTATTAGGCCAGAGTAAGAGTTAAGACCTTAGCTATTAGGCCAGAGTAAGAGTTAAGACCTTAACCATTAGTCCAGAGTACAAGTCTAAGACCTTAGCTATTAGGCTAGAGTAAGAGTTAAGACCTTAACCAGTAGGTCAGAGTAAGAGTTAAGACCTTAACCAGTAGGCCAGAGTAAGAGTTAAGACCTTAACCATTAGGCCAGAGTACAAGTCTAAGACCGTAGCTATTAGGCCAGAGTAAGAGTTAAGACCTTAGCTATTAGGCCAGAGAAAGAGTTAAGACCTTAACCAGTATGCCAGAGTAAGAGTTAAGACCTTAACCATTAGTCCAGAGTAAGAGTCTAAGACCTTAGCTATTAGGCCAGAGTAAGAGTTAAGACCTTAACCAGTAGGCCAGAGTAAGAGTTAAGACCTTAACCATTAGTCCAGAGTACGAGTCTAAGACCTTAGCTATTAGGCCAGAGTAAGAGTTAAGACCTTAACCATTAGGCCAGAGTACGAGTCTAAGACCTTAGCTATTAGGCCAGAGTAAGTGTTAAGACCTTAGCTATTAGGCCAGAGTAAGAGTTAAGACCTTAGCTATTAGGCCAGAGTAAGAGTTAGGACCTTAACCAGTAGGCCAGAGTAAGAGTTAAGACCTTAACCAGTAGGCCAGAGTAAGAGTTAAGACCTTAACCATTAGGCCAGAGTAAGAGTTAAGACCTTAGCTATTAGGCCAGAGTAAGAGTTAAGACCTTAACCAGTAGGCCAGAGTAAGAGTTAAGACCTTAACCATTAGGCCAGAGTACGAGTCTAAGACCTTAGCTATTAGGCCAGAGTAAGAGTTAAGACCTTAGCTATCAGGCCAGAGTAAGAGTTAAGACCTTAGCTATTAGGCCAGAGTAAGAGTTAAGACCTTAACCAGTAGGCCAGAGTAAGAGTTACGACCTTAACCATTAGGCCAGAGTACGAGTCTAAGACCTTAGCTATTGGACAGAGTAAGAGTTAAGACCTTAGCTATTAGGCCAGAGTAAGAGTTAAGACCTTAGCTATTAGGCCAGAGTAAGAGTTAAGACCTTAACCAGTAGGCAGGAGTAAGAGTTAAGACCTTAACCAGTAGGCCAGAGTAAGAATTAAGACCTTAACCATTAGGCCAGAGTACGAGTCTAAGACCTTAGCTATTAGGACAGAGTAAGAGTTAAGACCTTAGCTATTAGGCCAGAGTAAGAGTTAAGACCTTAACCTTAGTCCAGAGTACGTGTCTAAGACCTTAGCTATTAGGCCAGAGTAAGAGTTAAGACCTTAGCTATTAGGCCAGAGTAAGAGTTAAGACCTTAACCAGTAGGCCAGAGTAAGAGTTAAGACCTTAACCTTTAGGCCAGAGTACGAGTCTAAGACCTTAGATATTAGGCCAGAGTAAGAGTTAAGACCTTAGCTATTAGGCCAGAGTAAGAGTTAAGACCTTAACCATTAGGCCAGAGTACGAGTCTAAGACCTTAGCTATTGAACAGAGTAAGAGTTAAGACCCTAGCTATTAGGCCAGAGTAAGAGTTAAGACCTTAGCTATTAGGCCAGAGTAAGAGTTAAGTCCTTAAGCAGTAGGCCAGAGTAAGAGTTAAGACCTTAACAGTAGGCCAGAGTAAGAATTAAGACCTTAACCATTAGGCCAGAGTACGAGTCTAAGACCTTAGCTATTAGGCCAGAGTAAGAGTTAAGACCTTAGCTATTAGGCCAGAGTAAGAGTTAAGACCTTAACCATTAGTCCAGAGTACGAGTCTAAGACCTTAGCTATTTGGCTAGAGTAAGAGTTAAGACCTTAACCAGTAGGCCATAGTAAGAGTTAAGACCTTAACCAGTAGGCCAGAGTAAGAGTTAAGACCTTAACCATTAGGCCAGAGTACAAGTCTAAGACTGTAGCTATTAGGCCAGAGTAAGAGTTAAGACCTTAGCTATTAGGCCAGAGAAAGAGTTAAGACCTTAACCAGTAGGCCAGAGTAAGAGTTAAGACCTTAACCATTAGGCCAGAGTACGAGTCTAAGACCTTAGTTATTAGGCCAGAGTAAGAGTTAAGACCTTAGCTATTAGGCCAGAGTAAGAGTTAAGACCTTAACCAGTAGGCCAGAGTAAGAGTTAAGACCTTAACCATTAGACCAGAGTACGAGTCTAAGACCTTAGCTATTAGGCCAGAGTAAGAGTTAAGACCTTAGCTATTAGGCCAGAGTAAGAGTTAAGACCTTAACCATTAGGCCAGAGTACGAGTCTAAGACCTTAGCTATTAGGCCAGAGTAAGTGTTAAGACCTTAGCTATTAGGCCAGAGTAAGAGTTAAGACCTTAGCTATTAGGCCAGAGTAAGAGTTAAGACCTTAACCAGTAGGCCAGAGTAAGAGTTAAGACCTTAACCAGTAGGCCAGAGTAAGAGCTAAGACCTTAACCATTAGGCCAGAGTACGAGTCTAAGACCTTAGCTATTAGGCCAGAGTAGGAGTTAAGACCTTAACCAGTAGGCCAGAGTTCGAGTCTAAGACCTTAGCTATTAGGCTAGAGTAAGAGTTAAGACCTTAACCAGTAGGCCAGAGTAAGAGTTAAGACCTTAACCAGTAGGCCAAAGTAAGAGTTAAGACCTTAACCATTAGGCCAGAGTACAAGTCTAAGACCGTAGCTATTAGGCCAGAGTAAGAGTTAAGACCTTAGCTATTAGGCCAGAGCAAGAGTTAAGACCTTAGCTATTAGGCCACAGAAAGAGTTAAGACCTTAACCAGTAGGCCAGAGTAAGAGTTAAGACCTTAACCATTAGGCCAGAGTACGAGTCTAAGACCTTAGCTATTAGGCCAGAGTAAGAGTTAAGACCTTAACCAGTAGGCCAGAGTAAGAGTTAAGACCTTAACTATTAGGCCAGAGTACGAGTCTAAGACCTTAGTTATTAGGCCAGAGTAAGAGTTAAGACCTTAGCTATTAGGCCAGAGTAAGAGTTAAGACCTTAACCAGTAGGCCAGAGTAAGAGTTAAGACCTTAACCATTAGGCCAGAGTACGACTCTAAGACCTTAGCTATTAGGCCAGAGTAAGAGTTAAGACCTTAGCTATTAGGCCAGAGTAAGAGTTAAGACCTTAACCATTAGGCCAGAGTACGAGTCTAAGACATTAGCTATTAGGCCAGAGTAAGTGTTAAGACCTTAGCTATTAGGCCAGAGTAGGAGTTAAGACCTTCGCTATTAGGCCAGAGTAAGAGTTAAGACCTTAACCAGTAGGCCAGAGTAAGAGTTAAGACATTAACCAGTAGGCCAGAGTAAGAGTTAAGACCTTAACCATTAGTCCAGAGTAAGAGTTAAGACCTTATCTATTAGGCCAGAGTAAGAGTTAAGACCTTAACCATTAGGCCAGAGTACGAGTCTAAGACCTTAGCTATTAGGCCAGAGTAAGAGTTAAGACCTTAGCTATTAGGCCAAAGTACGAGTCTAAGACCTTAACCATTAGGCAAGAGTAAGAGTTAAGACCTTAGCTATTAGGCCAGAGTAAGAGTTAAGACCTTAACCATTAGGCCAGAGTACGAGTCTAAGACCTTAGCTATTAGGGCAGAGTAAGAGTTAAGACCTTAGCTATTAGGCCAGAGTAAGAGTTAAGACCTTAACAATTAGGCCAGAGTACGAGTCTAAGACCTTAGCGATTAGGCCAGAGTAAGAGTTAAGACCTTAACCATTAGGCCAGAGTATGAAACTAAGACCTTAGCTATTAGGCCAGAGTAAGAGTTAAGACCTTAACCATTAGGCCAGAGTACGAGTCTAAGACTTAAGCTATTAGGCCAGAGTAAGAGTTAAGACATTAACCAGTAGGCCAGAGTAAGAGTTAAGACCGTCACCAGCAGGCCAGAGTACGAGTCTAAGACCTTAGCTGTTAGGCCAGAGTAAGAGTTAAGACCTTAACCATTAGGCCAGAATAAGAGTCTAAGACCTTAGCTATTAGGCCAGAGTAAGAGTTAAGACCTTAGCTATTAGGCCAGAGTAAGAGTTAAGACCTTAACCAGTAGGCCAGAGTACGAGTCTAAGACCTCAGCTATTAGGCCAGAGTAAGAGTTAATACTTTAACCTGTAGGCCATAGTAAGAGTCTAAGACCTTTGCTATTAGGCCAGAGTAAGAGTTACGACCTTAACCTGTAGGCAGGGTACGAGTCTAAGACCTTCGCTATTAGGCCAGAGTAAGAGCTAAGACCTTAACCATTAGGCCAGAGTACGAGTCTAAGACCTTAGCTATTAGGCCAGAGTAGGAGTTAAGACCTTAACCAGTAGGCCAGAGTACGAGTCTAAGACCTTAGCTATTAGGCCAGAGTACAAGTCTAAGACCTTAGCTATTAGGCCAGAGTAAGAGTTAAGACCTTAACAAGTAGGCCAGAGTACGAGTCTAAGACCTTAGCTATTAGGCCAGAGTACGAGTCTAAGACCTTAGCTATTAGGCCAGAGTAAGAGTTAAGACCTTAACCAGTAGGCCAGAGTAAGAGTTAAGACCTTAACCATTAGGCCAGAGTACAAGTCTAAGACCTTAGCTATTAGGCCAGAGTAAGAGTTAAGACCTTAGCTATTAGGTCGGAGTAAGAGCTAAAACCTTAACCAGTAGGCCAGAGTAAGAGTTAAGACCTTAACCATTAGGCCAGAGTACAAGTCTAAGACCTTAACTATTAGGCCAGAGTAAGAGTTAAGACCTTAGCTATTAGGCCAGAGTAAGAGTTAAGACCTTAACCATTAGGCCAGAGTACGAGTCTAAGACCTTAGCTATTGGACAGAGTAAGAGTTAAGACCTTAGCTATTAGGCCAGAGTAAGAGTTAAGACCTTAGCTATTAGGCCAGAGTAAGAGTTAAGACCTTAACCAGTAGGCCAGAGTATGAGTTAAGACCTTAACCAGTAGGCCAGAGTACGAGTCTAAGACCTTAGCTATTGGACAGAGTAAGAGTTAAGACCTTAGCTATTAGGCCAGAGTAAGACTTAAGACCTTAGCTATTAGGCCAGAGTAAGAGTTAAGACCTTAACCAGTAGGCCAGAGTAAGAGTTAAGACCTTAACCAGTAGGCCAGAGTAAGAATTAAGACCTTAACCATTAGGCCAGAGTACGAGTCTAAGATCTTAGCTATTAGGACAGAGTAAGAGTTAAGACCTTAGCGATTAGGCCAGAGTAAGAGTTAAGACCTTAACCTTAGTCCAGAGTACGTGTCTAAGACCTTAGCTATTAGGCTAGAGTAAGTGTTAAGACCTTAGCTATTAGGCCAGAGTAAGAGTTAAGACCTTAGCTATTAGGCCAGAGTAAGAGTTAAGACCTTAACCAGTAGGCCAGAGTAAGAGTTAAGACCTTAACCATTAGGCCAGAGTACGAGTCTAAGACCTTAGATATTAGGCCAGAGTAAGAGTTAAGACCTTAGCTATTAGGCCAGAGTAAGAGTTAAGACCTTAACCATTAGGCCAGAGTACGAGTCTAAGACCTTAGCTATTGAACAGAGTAAGAGTTAAGACCCTAGCTATTAGGCCAGAGTAAGAGTTAAGACCTTAGCTATTAGGCCAGAGTAAGAGTTAAGTCCTTAACCAGTAGGCCAGAGTAAGAGTTAAGACCTTAACCAGTAGGCCAGAGTAAGAATTAAGACCTTAACCATTAGGCCAGAGTACGAGTCTAAGACCTTAGCTATTAGGCCAGAGTAAGAGTTAAGACCTTAGCTATTAGGCCAGAGTAAGATTTAAGACCTTAACCATTAGTCCAGAGTACGAGTCTAAGACCTTAGCTATTAGGCTAGAGTAAGAGTTAAGACCTTAACCAGTAGGCCAGAGTAAGAGTTAAGACCTTAACCAGTAGGCCAGAGTAAGAGTTAAGACCTTAACCATTAGGCCAGAGTACAAGTCTAAGACCGTAGCTATTAAGCCAGAGTAAGGGTTAAGACCTTAGCTATTAGGCCAGAGAAAGATTTAAGAACTTAACCAGTAGGCCAGAGTAAGAGTTAAGACCTTAACCATTAGGCCAGAGTACGAGTCTAAGACCTTAGTTATTAGGCCAGAGTAAGAGTTAAGACCTTAGCTATTAGGCCAGAGTAAGAGTTAAGACCTTAACCAGTAGGCCAGAGTAAGAGTTAAGACCTTAACCATTAGACCAGAGTACGAGTCTAAGACCTTAGCTATTAGGCCAGAGTAAGAGTTAAGACCTTAGCTATTAGGCCAGAGTAAGAGTTAAGACCTTAACCATTAGGCCAGAGTACGAGTCTAAGACCTTAGCTATTAGGCCAGAGTAAGTGTTAAGACCTTAGCTATTAGGCCAGAGTAAGAGTTAAGACCTTAGCTATTAGGCCAGAGTAAGAGTTAAGACCTTAACCAGTAGGCCAGAGTAAGAGTTAAGACTTTAACCAGTAGGCCAGAGTAAGAGTTAAGACCTTAACCATTAGGCCAGAGTAAGAGTTAAGACCTTAGCTATTAGGCCAGCGTAAGAGTTAAGACCTTAACCAGTGGGCCAGAGTAAGAGTTAAGACCTTAACCATTAGGCCAGAGTACGAGTCTAAGACCTTAGCTATTAGGCCAGAGTAAGAGTTAAGACCTTAGCTATTAGGCCAGAGTAAGAGTTAAAACCTTAACCAGTAGGCCAGAGTAAGAGTTAAGACCTTAACCATTAGGCCAGAGTACGAGTCTAAGACCTTAACCATTAGGCAAGAGTAAGAGTTAAGACCTTAGCTATTAGGCCACAGTAAGAGTTAAGACCTTAACCATTAGGCCAGAGTACAAGTCTAAGACCTTAGCTATTAGGGCAGAGTAAGAGTTAAGACCTTAGCTATTAGGCCAGAGTAAGAGTTAAGACCTTAACAATTAGGCCAGAGTACGAGTCTAAGACCTTAGCTATTAGGCCAGAGTAAGAGTTAAGACCTTAACCATTAGGCCAGAGTTTGAGTCTTAGACCTTAGCTATTAGGCCAGAGTAAGAATTAAGACCTTAACCATTAGGCCAGAGTACGAGTCTAAGACCTTAGCTATTAGGCCAGAGTACGAGTCTAAGACCTTAGCTATTAGGCCAGAGTAAGAGTTAAGACCTTAGCTATTAGGCCAGAGTAAGAGATAAGACCTTAACCAGTAGGCAGGAGTAAGAGTTAAGACCTCAATGTGTAGGCCAGAGTACGAGTCTAAGACTTTAGCTATTAGGCCAGGGTACGAGTCTAATACCTTAGCTATTAGGCCAGAGTAAGAGTTAAGACCTTAACCATTAGGCCATAGTATGATTCTAAGACCTTAGCTATTAGGCCAGAGTAAGAGTTAAGACCTTAACCATTAGGCCAGAGTACGAGTCTAAGACTTTAGCTATTAGGCCAGAGTAAGAGTTAAGACATTAACCAGTAGGCCAGAGTAAGAGTTAAGACCTTCACCAGCAGGCCAGAGTGCGAGTCTAAGACCTTAGCTGTTAGGCCAGAGTAAGAGTTAAGACCTTAACCATTAGGCCAGAATAAGAGTCTAAGACCTTAGCTATTAGGCCAGAGTAAGAGTTAAGACCTTAGCTATTAGGCCAGAGTAAGAGTTAAGACCTTAACCAGTAGGCCAGAGTACGAGTCTAAGACCTTAGCTATTAGGCCAGAGTAAGAGTTAATACCTTAACCTGTAGGCCATAGTAAGAGTCTAAGACCTTGGCTATTAGGCCAGAGTAAGAGTTACGACCTTAACCTGTAGGCCAGGGTACGAGTCTAAGACCTTCGCTATTAGGCAAGAGCAAGAGCTAAGACCTTAACCATTAGGCCAGAGTACGAGTCTAAGACCTTAGCTATTAGGCCAGAGTAGGAGTTAAGACCTTAACCAGTAGGCCAGAGTACGAGTCTAAGACCTTAGCTATTAGGCCAGAGTACAAGTCTAAGACCTTAGCTATTAGGCCAGAGTAAGAGTTAAGACCTTAACCAGTAGGCCAGAGTACGAGTCTAAGACCTTAGCTATTAGGCCAGAGTACGAGTCTAAGACCTTAGCTATTAGGCCAGAGTAAGAGTTAAGACCTTAACCATTAGGCCAGAGTACGAGTCTAAGACCTTAGCTATTGGACAGAGTAAGAGTTAAGACCTTAGCTATTAGGCCAGAGTAAGAGTTAAGACCTTAGCTATTAGGCCAGAGTAAGAGTTAAGACCTTAACCAGTAGGCCAGAGTATGAGTTAAGACCTTAACCAGTAGGCCAGAGTACGAGTCTAAGACCTTAGCTATTGGACAGAGTAAGAGTTAAGACCTTAGCTATTAGGCCAGAGTAAGAGTTAAGACCTTAGCTATTAGGCCAGAGTAAGAGTTAAGACCTTAACCAGTAGGCCAGAGTAAGAATTAAGACCTTAACCATTAGGCCAGAGTACGAGTCTAAGACCTTAGCTATTAGGACAGAGTAAGAGTTAAGACCTTAGCTATTAGGCCAGAGTAAGAGTTAAGACCTTAACCTTAGTCCAGAGTACGTGTCTAAGACCTTAGCTATTAGGCTAGAGTAAGTGTTAAGACCTTAGCTATTGGGCCAGAGTAAGAGTTAAGACCTTAGCTATTAGGCCAGAGTAAGAGTTAAGACCTTAACCAGTGGGCCAGAGTAAGAGTTAAGACCTTAACCATTAGGCCAGAGTACGAGTCTAAGACCTTAGATATTAGGCCAGAGTAAGAGTTAAGCCCTTAGCTATTAGGCCAGAGTAAGAGTTAAGACCTTAACCATTAGGCCAGAGTACGAGTCTAAGACCTTAGCTATTGAACAGAGTAAGAGTTAAGACCCTAGCTATTAGGCCAGAGTAAGAGTTAAGACCTTAGCTATTAGGCCAGAGTAAGAGTTAAGTCCTTAACCAGTAGGCCAGAGTAAGAGTTAAGACCTTAACCAGTAGGCCAGAGTAAGAATTAATACCTTAACCATTAGGCCAGAGTACGAGTCTAAGACCTTAGCTATTAGGCCAGAGTAAGAGTTAAGACCTTAGCTATTAGGCCAGAGTAAGAGTTAAGACCTTAACCATTAGTCCAGAGTACGAGTCTAAGACCTTAGCTATTAGGCTAGAGTAAGAGTTAAGACCTTAACCAGTAGGCCAGAGTAAGAGTTAAGACCTTAACCATTAGGCCAGAGTACAAGTCTAAGACCGTAGCTATTAAGCCAGAGTAAGGGTTAAGACCTTAGCTATTAGGCCAGAGAAAGAGTTAGGACCTTAACCAGTAGGCCAGAGTAAGAGTTAAGACCTTAACCATTAGGCCAGAGTACGAGTCTAAGACCTTAGTTATTAGGCCAGAGTAAGAGTTAAGACCTTAGCTATTAGGCCAGAGTAAGAGTTAAGACCTTAACCAGTAGGCCAGAGTAAGAGTTAAGACCTTAACCATTAGACCAGAGTAAGAGTTAAGACCTTAACCATTAGGCCAGAGTACGAGTCTAAGACCTTAGCTATTAGGCCAGAGTAAGTGTTAAGACCTTAGCTATTAGGCCAGAGTAAGAGTTAAGACCTTAGCTATTAGGCCAGAGTAAGAGTTAAGACCTTAACCAGTAGGCCAGAGTAAGAGTTAAGACCTTAACCAGTAGGCCAGAGTAAGAGTTAAGACCTTAACCATTAGGCCAGAGTAAGAGTTAAGACCTTAGCTATTAGGCCAGAGTAAGAGTTAAGACCTTAACCAGTAGGCCAGAGTAAGAGTTAAGACCTTAACCATTAGGCCAGAGTACGAGTCTAAGACCTTAGCTATTAGGCCAGAGTAAGAGTTAAGACCTTAGCTATTAGGCCAGAGTAAGAGTTAAGACCTTAACCAGTAGGCCAGAGTAAGAGTTAAGACCTTAACCATTAGGCCAGAGTACGAGTCTAAGACCTTAACGATTAGGCAAGAGTAAGAGTTAAGACCTTAGCTATTAGGCCACAGTAAGAGTTAAGACCTTAACCATTAGGCCAGAGTACAAGTCTAAGACCTTAGCTATTAGGGCAGAGTAAGAGTTAAGACCTTAGCTATTAGGCCAGAGTAAGAGTTAAGACCTTAACCATTAGACCAGAGTACGAGTCTAAGACCTTAGCTATTAGGCCAGAGTAAGAGTTAAGACCTTAGCTATTAGGCCAGAGTAAGAGTTAAGACCTTAACCATTAGGCCAGAGTACGAGTCTAAGACCTTAGCTATTAGGCCAGAGTAAGTGTTAAGACCTTAGCTATTAGGCCAGAGTAAGAGTTAAGACCTTAGCTATTAGGCCAGAGTAAGAGTTAAGACCTTAACCAGTAGGCCAGAGTAAGAGTTAAGACCTTAACCAGTAGGCCAGAGTACGAGTCTAAGACCTTAGCTATTAGGCCAGAGTACAAGTCTAAGACCTTAGCTATTAGGCCAGAGTAAGAGTTAAGACCTTAACCAGTAGGCCAGAGTATGAGTCTAAGACCTTAGCTATTAGGCCAGAGTACGAGTCTAAGACCTTAGCTATTAGGCCAGAGTAAGAGTTAAGACCTTAACCAGTAGGCCAGAGTAAGAGTTAAGACCTTAACCATTAGGCCAGAGTACAAGTCTAAGACCTTAGCTATTAGGCCAGAGTAAGAGTTAAGACCTTAGCTATTAGGTCGGAGTAAGAGTTAAGACCTTAACCAGTAGGCCAGAGTAAGAGTTAAGACCTTAACCATTAGGCCAGAGTACAAGTCTAAGACCTTAGCTATTAGGCCAGAGTAAGAGTTAAGACCTTAGCTATTAGGCCAGAGTAAGAGTTAAGACCTTAACCATTAGGCCAGAGTACGAGTCTAAGACCTTAGCTATTAGGCTAGAGTAAGAGTTAAGACCTTAACCAGTAGGCCAGAGTAAGAGTTAAGACCTTAACCAGTAGGCCAAAGTAAGAGTTAAGACCTTAACCATTAGGCCAGAGTACAAGTCTAAGACCGTAGCTATTAGGCCAGAGTAAGAGTTAAGACCTTAGCTATTAGGCCAGAGCAAGAGTTAAGACCTTAGCTATTAGGCCACAGAAAGAGTTAAGACCTTAACCAGTAGGCCAGAGTAAGAGTTAAGACCTTAACCATTAGGCCAGAGTACGAGTCTAAGACCTTAGCTATTAGGCCAGAGTAAGAGTTAAGACCTTAACCAGTAGGCCAGAGTAAGAGTTAAGACCTTAACTATTAGGCCAGAGTACGAGTCTAAGACCTTAGTTATTAGGCCAGAGTAAGAGTTAAGACCTTAGCTATTAGGCCAGAGTAAGAGTTAAGACCTTAACCAGTAGGCCAGAGTAAGAGTTAAGACCTTAACCATTAGGCCAGAGTACGAGTCTAAGACCTTAGCTATTAGGCCAGAGTAAGAGTTAAGACCTTAGCTATTAGGCCAGAGTAAGAGTTAAGACCTTAACCATTAGGCCAGAGTACGAGTCTAAGACATTAGCTATTAGGCCAGAGTAAGTGTTAAGACCTTAGCTATTAGGCCAGAGTAGGAGTTAAGACCTTCGCTATTAGGCCAGAGTAAGAGTTAAGACCTTAACCAGTAGGCCAGAGTAAGAGTTAAGACATTAACCAGTAGGCCAGAGTAAGAGTTAAGACCTTAACCATTAGTCCAGAGTAAGAGTTAAGACCTTAGCTATTAGGCCAGAGTAAGAGTTAAGACCTTAACCAGTAGGCCAGAGTAAGAGTTAAGACCTTAACCATTAGGCCAGAGTACGAGTCTAAGACCTTAGCTATTAGGCCAGAGTAAGAGTTAAGACCTTAGCTATTAGGCCAAAGTAAGAGTTAAGACCTTAACCAGTAGGCCAGAGTAAGAGTTAAGACCTTAACCATTAGGCCAGAGTACGAGTCTAAGACCTTAACCATTAGGCAAGAGTAAGAGTTAAGACCTTAGCTATTAGGCCACAGTAAGAGTTAAGACCTTAACCATTAGGCCAGAGTACGAGTCTAAGACCTTAGCTATTAGGGCAGAGTAAGAGTTAAGACCTTAGCTATTAGGCCAGAGTAAGAGTTAAGACCTTAACAATTAGGCCAGAGTACGAGTCTAAGACCTTAGCGATTAGGCCAGAGTAAGAGTTAAGACCTTAACCATTAGGCCAGAGTATGAAACTAAGACCTTAGCTATTAGGCCAGAGTAAGAGTTAAGACCTTAACCATTAGGCCAGAGTATGAGTCTAAGACTTAAGCTATTAGGCCAGAGTAAGAGTTAAGACATTAACCAGTAGGCCAGAGTAAGAGTTAAGACCGTCACCAGCAGGCCAGAGTACGAGTCTAAGACCTTAGCTGTTAGGCCAGAGTAAGAGTTAAGACCTTAACCATTAGGCCAGAATAAGAGTCTAAGACCTTAGCTATTAGGCCAGAGTAAGAGTTAAGACCTTAACCAGTAGGCCAGAGTAAGAGTTAAGACCTTAACCATTAGGCCAGAGTACGAGTCTAAGACCTTAGATATTAGGCCAGAGTAAGAGTTAAGACCTTAGCTATTAGGCCAGAGTAAGAGTTAAGACCTTAACCATTAGGCCAGAGTACGAGTCTAAGACCTTAGCTATTGAACAGAGTAAGAGTTAAGACCCTAGCTATTAGGCCAGAGTAAGAGTTAAGACCTTAGCTATTAGGCCAGAGTAAGAGTTAAGTCCTTAACCAGTAGGCCAGAGTAAGAGTTAAGACCTTAACCAGTAGGCCAGAGTAAGAATTAAGACCTTAACCATTAGGCCAGAGTACGAGTCTAAGACCTTAGCTATTAGGCCAGAGTAAGAGTTAAGACCTTAGCTATTAGGCCAGAGTAAGAGTTAAGACCTTAACCATTAGTCCAGAGTACGAGTCTAAGACCTTAGCTATTAGGCTAGAGTAAGAGTTAAGACCTTAACCAGTAGGCCAGAGTAAGAGTTAAGACCTTAACCAGTAGGCCAGAGTAAGAGTTAAGACCTTAACCATTAGGCCAGAGTACAAGTCTAAGACCGTAGCTATTAAGCCAGAGTAAGGGTTAAGACCTTAGCTATTAGGCCAGAGAAAGATTTAAGAACTTAACCAGTAGGCCAGAGTAAGAGTTAAGACCTTAACCATTAGGCCAGAGTACGAGTCTAAGACCTTAGTTATTAGGCCAGAGTAAGAGTTAAGACCTTAGCTATTAGGCCAGAGTAAGAGTTAAGACCTTAACCAGTAGGCCAGAGTAAGAGTTAAGACCTTAACCATTAGACCAGAGTACGAGTCTAAGACCTTAGCTATTAGGCCAGAGTAAGAGTTAAGACCTTAGCTATTAGGCCAGAGTAAGAGTTAAGACCTTAACCATTAGGCCAGAGTACGAGTCTAAGACCTTAGCTATTAGGCCAGAGTAAGTGTTAAGACCTTAGCTATTAGGCCAGAGTAAGAGTTAAGACCTTAGCTATTAGGCCAGAGTAAGAGTTAAGACCTTAACCAGTAGGCCAGAGTAAGAGTTAAGACTTTAACCAGTAGGCCAGAGTAAGAGTTAAGACCTTAACCATTAGGCCAGAGTAAGAGTTAAGACCTTAGCTATTAGGCCAGAGTAAGAGTTAAGACCTTAACCAGTGGGCCAGAGTAAGAGTTAAGACCTTAACCATTAGGCCAGAGTACGAGTCTAAGACCTTAGCTATTAGGCCCGAGTAAGAGTTAAGACCTTAGCTATTAGGCCAGAGTAAGAGTTAAAACCTTAACCAGTAGGCCAGAGTAAGAGTTAAGACCTTAACCATTAGGCCAGAGTACGAGTCTAAGACCTTAACCATTAGGCAAGAGTAAGAGTTAAGACCTTAGCTATTAGGCCACAGTAAGAGTTAAGACCTTAACCATTAGGCCAGAGTACAAGTCTAAGACCTTAGCTATTAGGGCAGAGTAAGAGTTAAGACCTTAGCTATTAGGCCAGAGTAAGAGTTAAGACCTTAACAATTAGGCCAGAGTACGAGTCTAAGACCTTAGCTATTAGGCCAGAGTAAGAGTTAAGACCTTAACCATTAGGCCAGAGTTTGAGTCTTAGACCTTAGCTATTAGGCCAGAGTAAGAATTAAGACCTTAACCATTAGGCCAGAGTACGAGTCTAAGACCTTAGCTATTAGGCCAGAGTACGAGTCTAAGACCTTAGCTATTAGGCCAGAGTAAGAGTTAAGACCTTAGCTATTAGGCCAGAGTAAGAGATAAGACCTTAACCAGTAGGCCAGAGTAAGAGTTAAGACCTCAATGTGTAGGCCAGAGTACGAGTCTAAGACTTTAGCTATTAGGCCAGGGTACGAGTCTAATACCTTAGCTATTAGGCCAGAGTAAGAGTTAAGACCTTAACCATTAGGCCATAGTATGAGTCTAAGACCTTAGCTATTAGGCCAGAGTAAGAGTTAAGACCTTAACCATTAGGCCAGAGTACGAGTCTAAGACTTTAGCTATTAGGCCAGAGTAAGAGTTAAGACATTAACCAGTAGGCCAGAGTAAGAGTTAAGACCTTCACCAGCAGGCCAGAGTGCGAGTCTAAGACCTTAGCTGTTAGGCCAGAGTAAGAGTTAAGACCTTAACCATTAGGCCAGAATAAGAGTCTAAGACCTTAGCTATTAGGCCAGAGTAAGAGTTAAGACCTTAGCTATTAGGCCAGAGTAAGAGTTAAGACCTTAACCAGTAGGCCAGAGTACGAGTCTAAGACCTTAGCTATTAGGCCAGAGTAAGAGTTAATACCTTAACCTGTAGGCCATAGTAAGAGTCTAAGACCTTGGCTATTAGGCCAGAGTAAGAGTTACGACCTTAACCTGTAGGCCAGGGTACGAGTCTAAGACCTTCGCTATTAGGCCAGAGTAAGAGCTAAGACCTTAACCATTAGGCCAGAGTACGAGTCTAAGACCTTAGCTATTAGGCCAGAGTAGGAGTTAAGACCTTAACCAGTAGGCCAGAGTACGAGTCTAAGACCTTAGCTATTAGGCCAGAGTACAAGTCTAAGACCTTAGCTATTAGGCCAGAGTAAGAGTTAAGACCTTAACCAGTAGGCCAGAGTACGAGTCTAAGACCTTAGCTATTAGGCCAGAGTACGAGTCTAAGACCTTAGCTATTAGGCCAGAGTAAGAGTTAAGACCTTAACCAGTAGGCCAGAGTAAGAGTTAAGACCTTAACCATTAGGCCAGAGTACGAGTCTAAGACCTTAGCTATTGGACAGAGTAAGAGTTAAGACCTTAGCTATTAGGCCAGAGTAAGAGTTAAGACCTTAACCAGTAGGCCAGAGTATGAGTTAAGACCTTAACCAGTAGGCCAGAGTACGAGTCTAAGACCTTAGCTATTGGACATAGTAAGAGTTAAGACCTTAGCTATTAGGCCAGAGTAAGAGTTAAGACCTTAGCTATTAGGCCAGAGTAAGAGTTAAGACCTTAACCAGTAGGCCAGAGTAAGAATTAAGACCTTAACCATTAGGCCAGAGTACGAGTCTAAGACCTTAGCTATTAGGACAGAGTAAGAGTTAAGACCTTAGCTATTAGGCCAGAGTAAGAGTTAAGACCTTAACCTTAGTCCAGAGTACGTGTCTAAGACCTTAGCTATTAGGCTAGAGTAAGTGTTAAGACCTTAGCTATTGGGCCAGAGTAAGAGTTAAGACCTTAGCTATTAGGCCAGAGTAAGAGTTAAGACCTTAACCAGTGGGCCAGAGTAAGAGTTAAGACCTTAACCATTAGGCCAGAGTACGAGTCTAAGACCTTAGATATTAGGCCAGAGTAAGAGTTAAGACCTTAGCTATTAGGCCAGAGTAAGAGTTAAGACCTTAACCATTAGGCCAGAGTACGAGTCTAAGACCTTAGCTATTGAACAGAGTAAGAGTTAAGACCCTAGCTATTAGGCCAGAGTAAGAGTTAAGACCTTAGCTATTAGGCCAGAGTAAGAGTTAAGTCCTTAACCAGTAGGCCAGAGTAAGAGTTAAGACCTTAACCAGTAGGCCAGAGTAAGAATTAAGACCTTAACCATTAGGCCAGAGTACGAGTCTAAGACCTTAGCTATTAGGCCAGAGTAAGAGTTAAGACCTTAGCTATTAGGCCAGAGTAGGAGTTAAGACCTTAGCTATTAGGCCCGAGTAAGAGTTAAGACCTTAACCATTTGTCCAGAGTACGAGTCTAAGACCTTAGCTATTAGGCTAGAGTAAGAGTTAAGACCTTAACCAGTAGGCCAGAGTAAGAGTTAAGACCTTAACCATTAGGCCAGAGTACAAGTCTAAGACCGTAGCTATTAAGCCAGAGTAAGGGTTAAGACCTTAGCTATTAGGCCAGAGAAAGAGTTAGGACCTTAACCAGTAGGCCAGAGTAAGAGTTAAGACCTTAACCATTAGGCCAGAGTACGAGTCTAAGACCTTAGCTATTAGGGCAGAGTAAGAGTTAAGACCTTAGCTATTAGGCCAGAGTAAGAGTTAAGACCTTAACCATTAGACCAGAGTACGAGTCTAAGACCTTAGCTATTAGGCCAGAGTAAGAGTTAAGACCTTAGCTATTAGGCCAGAGTAAGAGTTAAGACCTTAACCATTAGGCCAGAGTACGAGTCTAAGACCTTAGATATTAGGCCAGAGTAAGAGTTAAGACCTTAGCTATTAGGCCAGAGTAAGAGTTAAGACCTTAACCATTAGGCCAGAGTACGAGTCTAAGACCTTAGCTATTGAACAGAGTAAGAGTTAAGACCCTAGCTATTAGGCCAGAGTAAGAGTTAAGACCTTAGCTATTAGGCCAGAGTAAGAGTTAAGTCCTTAACCAGTAGGCCAGAGTAAGAGTTAAGACCTTAACCAGTAGGCCAGAGTAAGAATTAAGACCTTAACCATTAGGCCAGAGTACGAGTCTAAGACCTTAGCTATTAGGCCAGAGTAAGAGTTAAGACCTTAGCTATTAGGCCAGAGTAAGAGTTAAGACCTTAACCATTAGTCCAGAGTACGAGTCTAAGACCTTAGCTATTAGGCTAGAGTAAGAGTTAAGACCTTAACCAGTAGGCCAGAGTAAGAGTTAAGACCTTAACCAGTAGGCCAGAGTAAGAGTTAAGACCTTAACCATTAGGCCAGAGTACAAGTCTAAGACCGTAGCTATTAAGCCAGAGTAAGGGTTAAGACCTTAGCTATTAGGCCAGAGAAAGATTTAAGAACTTAACCAGTAGGCCAGAGTAAGAGTTAAGACCTTAACCATTAGGCCAGAGTACGAGTCTAAGACCTTAGTTATTAGGCCAGAGTAAGAGTTAAGACCTTAGCTATTAGGCCAGAGTAAGAGTTAAGACCTTAACCAGTAGGCCAGAGTAAGAGTTAAGACCTTAACCATTAGACCAGAGTACGAGTCTAAGACCTTAGCTATTAGGCCAGAGTAAGAGTTAAGACCTTAGCTATTAGGCCAGAGTAAGAGTTAAGACCTTAACCATTAGGCCAGAGTACGAGTCTAAGACCTTAGCTATTAGTCCAGAGTAAGTGTTAAGACCTTAGCTATTAGGCCAGAGTAAGAGTTAAGACCTTAGCTATTAGGCCAGAGTAAGAGTTAAGACCTTAACCAGTAGGCCAGAGTAAGAGTTAAGACTTTAACCAGTAGGCCAGAGTAAGAGTTAAGACCTTAACCATTAGGCCAGAGTAAGAGTTAAGACCTTAGCTATTAGGCCAGAGTAAGAGTTAAGACCTTAACCAGTGGGCCAGAGTAAGAGTTAAGACCTTAACTATTAGGCCAGAGTACGAGTCTAAGACCTTAGCTATTAGGCCCGAGTAAGAGTTAAGACCTTAGCTATTAGGCCAGAGTAAGAGTTAAAACCTTAACCAGTAGGCCAGAGTAAGAGTTAAGACCTTAACCATTAGGCCAGAGTACGAGTCTAAGACCTTAACCATTAGGCAAGAGTAAGAGTTAAGACCTTAGCTATTAGGCCAGAGTAAGAGTTAAGACCTTAACAATTAGGCCAGAGTACGAGTCTAAGACCTTAGCTATTAGGCCAGAGTAAGAGTTAAGACCTTAACCATTAGGCCAGAGTTTGAGTCTTAGACCTTAGCTATTAGGCCAGAGTAAGAATTAAGACCTTAACCATTAGGCCAGAGTACGAGTCTAAGACCTTAGCTATTAGGCCAGAGTACGAGTCTAAGACCTTAGCTATTAGGCCAGAGTAAGAGTTAAGACCTTAGCTATTAGGCCAGAGTAAGAGATAAGACCTTAACCAGTAGGCCAGAGTAAGAGTTAAGACCTCAATGTGTAGGCCAGAGTACGAGTCTAAGACTTTAGCTATTAGGCCAGGGTACGAGTCTAATACCTTAGCTATTAGGCCAGAGTAAGAGTTAAGACCTTAACCATTAGGCCATAGTATGAGTCTAAGACCTTAGCTATTAGGCCAGAGTAAGAGTTAAGACCTTAACCATTAGGCCAGAGTACGAGTCTAAGACTTTAGCTATTAGGCCAGAGTAAGAGTTAAGACATTAACCAGTAGGCCAGAGTAAGAGTTAAGACCTTCACCAGCAGGCCAGAGTGCGAGTCTAAGACCTTAGCTGTTAGGCCAGAGTAAGAGTTAAGACCTTAACCATTAGGCCAGAATAAGAGTCTAAGACCTTAGCTATTAGGCCAGAGTAAGAGTTAAGACCTTAGCTATTAGGCCAGAGTAAGAGTTAAGACCTTAACCAGTAGGCCAGAGTACGAGTCTAAGACCTTAGCTATTAGGCCAGAGTAAGAGTTAATACCTTAACCTGTAGGCCATAGTAAGAGTCTAAGACCTTGGCTATTAGGCCAGAGTAAGAGTTACGACCTTAACCTGTAGGCCAGGGTACGAGTCTAAGACCTTCGCTATTAGGCCAGAGTAAGAGCTAAGACCTTAACCATTAGGCCAGAGTACGAGTCTAAGACCTTAGCTATTAGGCCAGAGTAGGAGTTAAGACCTTAACCAGTAGGCCAGAGTACGAGTCTAAGACCTTAGCTATTAGGCCAGAGTACAAGTCTAAGACCTTAGCTATTAGGCCAGAGTAAGAGTTAAGACCTTAACCAGTAGGCCAGAGTACGAGTCTAAGACCTTAGCTATTAGGCCAGAGTACGAGTCTAAGACCTTAGCTATTAGGCCAGAGTAAGAGTTAAGACCTTAACCAGTAGGCCAGAGTAAGAGTTAAGACCTTAACCATTAGGCCAGAGTACGAGTCTAAGACCTTAGCTATTGGACAGAGTAAGAGTTAAGACCTTAGCTATTAGGCCAGAGTAAGAGTTAAGACCTTAGCTATTAGGCCAGAGTAAGAGTTAAGACCTTAACCAGTAGGCCAGAGTATGAGTTAAGACCTTAACCAGTAGGCCAGAGTACGAGTCTAAGACCTTAGCTATTGGACATAGTAAGAGTTAAGACCTTAGCTATTAGGCCAGAGTAAGAGTTAAGACCTTAGCTATTAGGCCAGAGTAAGAGTTAAGACCTTAACCAGTGGGCCAGAGTAAGAGTTAAGACCTTAACCATTAGGCCAGAGTACGAGTCTAAGACCTTAGATATTAGGCTAGAGTAAGTGTTAAGACCTTAGCTATTGGGCCAGAGTAAGAGTTAAGACCTTAGCTATTAGGCCAGAGTAAGAGTTAAGACCTTAACCAGTGGGCCAGAGTAAGAGTTAAGACCTTAACCATTAGGCCAGAGTACGAGTCTAAGACCTTAGATATTAGGCCAGAGTAAGAGTTAAGACCTTAGCTATTAGGCCAGAGTAAGAGTTAAGACCTTAACCATTAGGCCAGAGTACGAGTCTAAGACCTTAGCTATTGAACAGAGTAAGAGTTAAGACCCTAGCTATTAGGCCAGAGTAAGAGTTAAGACCTTAGCTATTAGGCCAGAGTAAGAGTTAAGTCCTTAACCAGTAGGCCAGAGTAAGAGTTAAGACCTTAACCAGTAGGCCAGAGTAAGAATTAAGACCTTAACCATTAGGCCAGAGTACGAGTCTAAGACCTTAGCTATTAGGCCAGAGTAAGAGTTAAGACCTTAGCTATTAGGCCAGAGTAGGAGTTAAGACCTTAGCTATTAGGCCCGAGTAAGAGTTAAGACCTTAACCATTAGTCCAGAGTACGAGTCTAAGACCTTAGCTATTAGGCTAGAGTAAGAGTTAAGACCTTAACCAGTAGGCCAGAGTAAGAGTTAAGACCTTAACCATTAGGCCAGAGTACAAGTCTAAGACCGTAGCTATTAAGCCAGAGTAAGGGTTAAGACCTTAGCTATTAGGCCAGAGAAAGAGTTAGGACCTTAACCAGTAGGCCAGAGTAAGAGTTAAGACCTTAACCATTAGGCCAGAGTACGAGTCTAAGACCTTGGCTATTAGGGCAGAGTAAGAGTTAAGACCTTAGCTATTAGGCCAGAGTAAGAGTTAAGACCTTAACCATTAGACCAGAGTACGAGTCTAAGACCTTAGCTATTAGGCCAGAGTAAGAGTTAAGACCTTAGCTATTAGGCCAGAGTAAGAGTTAAGACCTTAACCATTAGGCCAGAGTACGAGTCTAAGACCTTAGCTATTAGGCCAGAGTAAGTGTTAAGACCTTAGCTATTAGGCCAGAGTAAGAGTTAAGACCTTAGCTATTAGGCCAGAGTAAGAGTTAAGACCTTAACCAGTAGGCCAGAGTAAGAGTTAAGACCTTAACCAGTAGGCCAGAGTAAGAGCTAAGACCTTAACCATTAGGCCAGAGTACGAGTCTAAGACCTTAGCTATTAGGCCAGAGTAGGAGTTAAGACCTTAACCAGTAGGCCAGAGTACGAGTCTAAGACCTTAGCTATTAGGCCAGAGTACAAGTCTAAGACCTTAGCTATTAGGCCAGAGTAAGAGTTAAGACCTTAACCAGTAGGCCAGAGTATGAGTCTAAGACCTTAGCTATTAGGCCAGAGTACGAGTCTAAGACCTTAGCTATTAGGCCAGAGTAAGAGTTAAGACCTTAACCAGTAGGCCAGAGTAAGAGTTAAGACCTTAACCATTAGGCCAGAGTACAAGTCTAAGACCTTAGCTATTAGGCCAGAGTAAGAGTTAAGACCTTAGCTATTAGGACGGAGTAAGAGTTAAGACCTTAACCAGTAGGCCAGAGTAAGAGTTAAGACCTTAACCATTAGGCCAGAGTACAAGTCTAAGACCTTAGCTATTAGGCCAGAGTAAGAGTTAAGACCTTAGCTATTAGGCCAGAGTAAGAGTTAAGACCTTAACCATTAGGCCAGAGTACGAGTCTAAGACCTTAGCTATTAGGCTAGAGTAAGAGTTAAGACCTTAACCAGTAGGCCAGAGTAAGAGTTAAGACCTTAACCAGTAGGCCAAAGTAAGAGTTAAGACCTTAACCATTAGGCCAGAGTACAAGTCTAAGACCGTAGCTATTAGGCCAGAGTAAGAGTTAAGACCTTAGCTATTAGGCCAGAGCAAGAGTTAAGACCTTAGCTATTAGGCCACAGAAAGAGTTAAGACCTTAACCAGTAGGCCAGAGTAAGAGTTAAGACCTTAACCATTAGGCCAGAGTACGAGTCTAAGACCTTAGCTATTAGGCCAGAGTAAGAGTTAAGACCTTAACCAGTAGGCCAGAGTAAGAGTTAAGACCTTAACTATTAGGCCAGAGTACGAGTCTAAGACCTTAGTTATTAGGCCAGAGTAAGAGTTAAGACCTTAGCTATTAGGCCAGAGTAAGAGTTAAGACCTTAACCAGTAGGCCAGAGTAAGAGTTAAGACCTTAACCATTAGGCCAGAGTACGAGTCTAAGACCTTAGCTATTAGGCCAGAGTAAGAGTTAAGACCTTAGCTATTAGGCCAGAGTAAGAGTTAAGACCTTAACCATTAGGCCAGAGTACGAGTCTAAGACATTAGCTATTAGGCCAGAGTAAGTGTTAAGACCTTAGCTATTAGGCCAGAGTAGGAGTTAAGACCTTCGCTATTAGGCCAGAGTAAGAGTTAAGACCTTAACCAGTAGGCCAGAGTAAGAGTTAAGACATTAACCAGTAGGCCAGAGTAAGAGTTAAGACCTTAACCATTAGTCCAGAGTAAGAGTTAAGACCTTAGCTATTAGGCCAGAGTAAGAGTTAAGACCTTAACCAGTAGGCCAGAGTAAGAGTTAAGACCTTAACCATTAGGCCAGAGTACGAGTCTAAGACCTTAGCTATTAGGCCAGAGTAAGAGTTAAGACCTTAGCTATTAGGCCAAAGTAAGAGTTAAGACCTTAACCAGTAGGCCAGAGTAAGAGTTAAGACCTTAACCATTAGGCCAGAGTACGAGTCTAAGACCTTAACCATTAGGCAAGAGTAAGAGTTAAGACCTTAGCTATTAGGCCACAGTAAGAGTTAAGACCTTAACCATTAGGCCAGAGTACGAGTCTAAGACCTTAGCTATTAGGGCAGAGTAAGAGTTAAGACCTTAGCTATTAGGCCAGAGTAAGAGTTAAGACCTTAACAATTAGGCCAGAGTACGAGTCTAAGACCTTAGCGATTAGGCCAGAGTAAGAGTTAAGACCTTAACCATTAGGCCAGAGTATGAAACTAAGACCTTAGCTATTAGGCCAGAGTAAGAGTTAAGACCTTAACCATTAGGCCAGAGTATGAGTCTAAGACTTAAGCTATTAGGCCAGAGTAAGAGTTAAGACATTAACCAGTAGGCCAGAGTAAGAGTTAAGACCGTCACCAGCAGGCCAGAGTACGAGTCTAAGACCTTAGCTGTTAGGCCAGAGTAAGAGTTAAGACCTTAACCATTAGGCCAGAATAAGAGTCTAAGACCTTAGCTATTAGGCCAGAGTAAGAGTTAAGACCTTAGCTATTAGGCCAGAGTAAGAGTTAAGACCTTAACCAGTAGGCCAGAGTACGAGTCTAAGACCTCAGCTATTAGGCCAGAGTAAGAGTTAATACATTAACCTGTAGGCCATAGTAAGAGTCTAAGACCTTGGCTATTAGGCCAGAGTAAGAGTTACGACCTTAACCTGTAGGCAGGGTACGAGTCTAAGACCTTCGCTATTAGGCCAGAGTAAGAGCTAAGACCTTAACCATTAGGCCAGAGTACGAGTCTAAGACCTTAGCTATTAGGCCAGAGTAGGAGTTAAGACCTTAACCAGTAGGCCAGAGTACGAGTCTAAGACCTTAGCTATTAGGCCAGAGTACAAGTCTAAGACCTTAGCTATTAGGCCAGAGTAAGAGTTAAGACCTTAACAAGTAGGCCAGAGTACGAGTCTAAGACCTTAGCTATTAGGCCAGAGTACGAGTCTAAGACCTTAGCTATTAGGCCAGAGTAAGAGTTAAGACCTTAACCAGTAGGCCAGAGTTAGAGTTAAGACCTTAACCATTAGGCCAGAGTACAAGTCTAAGACCTTAGCTATTAGGCCAGAGTAAGAGTTAAGACCTTAGCTATTAGGTCGGAGTAAGAGTTAAAACCTTAACCAGTAGGCCAGAGTAAGAGTTAAGACCTTAACCATTAGGCCAGAGTACAAGTCTAAGACCTTAGCTATTAGGCCAGAGTAAGAGTTAAGACCTTAGCTATTAGGCCAGAGTAAGAGTTAAGACCTTAACCATTAGGCCAGAGTACGAGTCTAAGACCTTAGCTATTGGACAGAGTAAGAGTTAAGACCTTAGCTATTAGGCCAGAGTAAGAGTTAAGACCTTAGCTATTAGGCCAGAGTAAGAGTTAAGACCTTAACCAGTAGGCCAGAGTATGAGTTAAGACCTTAACCAGTAGGCCAGAGTACGAGTCTAAGACCTTAGCTATTGGACAGAGTAAGAGTTAAGACCTTAGCTATTAGGCCAGAGTAAGACTTAAGACCTTAGCTATTAGGCCAGAGTAAAAGTTAAGACCTTAACCAGTAGGCCAGAGTAAGAGTTAAGACCTTAACCATTAGGCCAGAGTACGAGTCTAAGACCTTAGCTATTAGGGCAGAGTAAGAGTTAAGACCTTAGCTATTAGGCCAGAGTAAGAGTTAAGACCTTAGCTATTAGGCCAGAGTAGGAGTTAAGACCTTAGCTATTAGGCCCGAGTAAGAGTTAAGACCTTAACCATTTGTCCAGAGTACGAGTCTAAGACCTTAGCTATTAGGCCCGAGTAAGAGTTAAGACCTTAACCATTTGTCCAGAGTACGAGTCTAAGACCTTAGCTATTAGGCCAGAGTAAGAGTTAAGACCTTAGCGATTAGGCCAGAGTAAGAGTTAAGACCTTAACCTTAGTCCAGAGTACGTGTCTAAGACCTTAGCTATTAGGCTAGAGTAAGTGTTAAGACCTTAGCTATTAGGCCAGAGTAAGAGTTAAGACCTTAGCTATTAGGCCAGAGTAAGAGTTAAGACCTTAACCAGTAGGCCAGAGTAAGAGTTAAGACCTTAACCATTAGGCCAGAGTACGAGTCTAAGACCTTAGATATTAGGCCAGAGTAAGAGTTAAGACCTTAGCTATTAGGCCAGAGTAAGAGTTAAGACCTTAACCATTAGGCCAGAGTACGAGTCTAAGACCTTAGCTATTGAACAGAGTAAGAGTTAAGACCCTAGCTATTAGGCCAGAGTAAGAGTTAAGACCTTAGCTATTAGGCCAGAGTAAGAGTTAAGTCCTTAACCAGTAGGCCAGAGTAAGAGTTAAGACCTTAACCAGTAGGCCAGAGTAAGAATTAAGACCTTAACCATTAGGCCAGAGTACGAGTCTAAGACCTTAGCTATTAGGCCAGAGTAAGAGTTAAGACCTTAGCTATTAGGCCAGAGTAAGAGTTAAGACCTTAACCATTAGTCCAGAGTACGAGTCTAAGACCTTAGCTATTAGGCTAGAGTAAGAGTTAAGACCTTAACCAGTAGGCCAGAGTAAGAGTTAAGACCTTAACCAGTAGGCCAGAGTAAGAGTTAAGACCTTAACCATTAGGCCAGAGTACAAGTCTAAGACCGTAGCTATTAAGCCAGAGTAAGGGTTAAGACCTTAGCTATTAGGCCAGAGAAAGATTTAAGAACTTAACCAGTAGGCCAGAGTAAGAGTTAAGACCTTAACCATTAGGCCAGAGTACGAGTCTAAGACCTTAGTTATTAGGCCAGAGTAAGAGTTAAGACCTTAGCTATTAGGCCAGAGTAAGAGTTAAGACCTTAACCAGTAGGCCAGAGTAAGAGTTAAGACCTTAACCATTAGACCAGAGTACGAGTCTAAGACCTTAGCTATTAGGCCAGAGTAAGAGTTAAGACCTTAGCTATTAGGCCAGAGTAAGAGTTAAGACCTTAACCATTAGGCCAGAGTACGAGTCTAAGACCTTAGCTATTAGGCCAGAGTAAGTGTTAAGACCTTAGCTATTAGGCCAGAGTAAGAGTTAAGACCTTAGCTATTAGGCCAGAGTAAGAGTTAAGACCTTAACCAGTAGGCCAGAGTAAGAGTTAAGACTTTAACCAGTAGGCCAGAGTAAGAGTTAAGACCTTAACCATTAGGCCAGAGTAAGAGTTAAGACCTTAGCTATTAGGCCAGAGTAAGAGTTAAGACCTTAACCAGTGGGCCAGAGTAAGAGTTAAGACCTTAACCATTAGGCCAGAGTACGAGTCTAAGACCTTAGCTATTAGGCCCGAGTAAGAGTTAAGACCTTAGCTATTAGGCCAGAGTAAGAGTTAAAACCTTAACCAGTAGGCCAGAGTAAGAGTTAAGACCTTAACCATTAGGCCAGAGTACGAGTCTAAGACCTTAACCATTAGGCAAGAGTAAGAGTTAAGACCTTAGCTATTAGGCCACAGTAAGAGTTAAGACCTTAACCATTAGGCCAGAGTACAAGTCTAAGACCTTAGCTATTAGGGCAGAGTAAGAGTTAAGACCTTAGCTATTAGGCCAGAGTAAGAGTTAAGACCTTAACAATTAGGCCAGAGTACGAGTCTAAGACCTTAGCTATTAGGCCAGAGTAAGAGTTAAGACCTTAACCATTAGGCCAGAGTTTGAGTCTTAGACCTTAGCTATTAGGCCAGAGTAAGAATTAAGACCTTAACCATTAGGCCAGAGTACGAGTCTAAGACCTTAGCTATTAGGCCAGAGTACGAGTCTAAGACCTTAGCTATTAGGCCAGAGTAAGAGTTAAGACCTTAGCTATTAGGCCAGAGTAAGAGATAAGACCTTAACCAGTAGGCCAGAGTAAGAGTTAAGACCTCAATGTGTAGGCCAGAGTACGAGTCTAAGACTTTAGCTATTAGGCCAGGGTACGAGTCTAATACCTTAGCTATTAGGCCAGAGTAAGAGTTAAGACCTTAACCATTAGGCCATAGTATGAGTCTAAGACCTTAGCTATTAGGCCAGAGTAAGAGTTAAGACCTTAACCATTAGGCCAGAGTACGAGTCTAAGACTTTAGCTATTAGGCCAGAGTAAGAGTTAAGACATTAACCAGTAGGCCAGAGTAAGAGTTAAGACCTTCACCAGCAGGCCAGAGTGCGAGTCTAAGACCTTAGCTGTTAGGCCAGAGTAAGAGTTAAGACCTTAACCATTAGGCCAGAATAAGAGTCTAAGACCTTAGCTATTAGGCCAGAGTAAGAGTTAAGACCTTAGCTATTAGGCCAGAGTAAGAGTTAAGACCTTAACCAGTAGGCCAGAGTACGAGTCTAAGACCTTAGCTATTAGGCCAGAGTAAGAGTTAATACCTTAACCTGTAGGCCATAGTAAGAGTCTAAGACCTTGGCTATTAGGCCAGAGTAAGAGTTACGACCTTAACCTGTAGGCCAGGGTACGAGTCTAAGACCTTCGCTATTAGGCCAGAGTAAGAGCTAAGACCTTAACCATTAGGCCAGAGTACGAGTCTAAGACCTTAGCTATTAGGCCAGAGTAGGAGTTAAGACCTTAACCAGTAGGCCAGAGTACGAGTCTAAGACCTTAGCTATTAGGCCAGAGTACAAGTCTAAGACCTTAGCTATTAGGCCAGAGTAAGAGTTAAGACCTTAACCAGTAGGCCAGAGTACGAGTCTAAGACCTTAGCTATTAGGCCAGAGTACGAGTCTAAGACCTTAGCTATTAGGCCAGAGTAAGAGTTAAGACCTTAACCAGTAGGCCAGAGTAAGAGTTAAGACCTTAACCATTAGGCCAGAGTACGAGTCTAAGACCTTAGCTATTGGACAGAGTAAGAGTTAAGACCTTAGCTATTAGGCCAGAGTAAGAGTTAAGACCTTAACCAGTAGGCCAGAGTATGAGTTAAGACCTTAACCAGTAGGCCAGAGTACGAGTCTAAGACCTTAGCTATTGGACATAGTAAGAGTTAAGACCTTAGCTATTAGGCCAGAGTAAGAGTTAAGACCTTAGCTATTAGGCCAGAGTAAGAGTTAAGACCTTAACCAGTAGGCCAGAGTAAGAATTAAGACCTTAACCATTAGGCCAGAGTACGAGTCTAAGACCTTAGCTATTAGGACAGAGTAAGAGTTAAGACCTTAGCTATTAGGCCAGAGTAAGAGTTAAGACCTTAACCTTAGTCCAGAGTACGTGTCTAAGACCTTAGCTATTAGGCTAGAGTAAGTGTTAAGACCTTAGCTATTGGGCCAGAGTAAGAGTTAAGACCTTAGCTATTAGGCCAGAGTAAGAGTTAAGACCTTAACCAGTGGGCCAGAGTAAGAGTTAAGACCTTAACCATTAGGCCAGAGTACGAGTCTAAGACCTTAGATATTAGGCCAGAGTAAGAGTTAAGACCTTAGCTATTAGGCCAGAGTAAGAGTTAAGACCTTAACCATTAGGCCAGAGTACGAGTCTAAGACCTTAGCTATTGAACAGAGTAAGAGTTAAGACCCTAGCTATTAGGCCAGAGTAAGAGTTAAGACCTTAGCTATTAGGCCAGAGTAAGAGTTAAGTCCTTAACCAGTAGGCCAGAGTAAGAGTTAAGACCTTAACCAGTAGGCCAGAGTAAGAATTAAGACCTTAACCATTAGGCCAGAGTACGAGTCTAAGACCTTAGCTATTAGGCCAGAGTAAGAGTTAAGACCTTAGCTATTAGGCCAGAGTAGGAGTTAAGACCTTAGCTATTAGGCCCGAGTAAGAGTTAAGACCTTAACCATTTGTCCAGAGTACGAGTCTAAGACCTTAGCTATTTGGCTAGAGTAAGAGTTAAGACCTTAACCAGTAGGCCAGAGTAAGAGTTAAGACCTTAACCATTAGGCCAGAGTACAAGTCTAAGACCGTAGCTATTAAGCCAGAGTAAGGGTTAAGACCTTAGCTATTAGGCCAGAGAAAGAGTTAGGACCTTAACCAGTAGGCCAGAGTAAGAGTTAAGACCTTAACCATTAGGCCAGAGTACGAGTCTAAGACCTTAGCTATTAGGGCAGAGTAAGAGTTAAGACCTTAGCTATTAGGCCAGAGTAAGAGTTAAGACCTTAACCATTAGACCAGAGTACGAGTCTAAGACCTTAGCTATTAGGCCAGAGTAAGAGTTAAGACCTTAGCTATTAGGCCAGAGTAAGAGTTAAGACCTTAACCATTAGGCCAGAGTACGAGTCTAAGACCTTAGATATTAGGCCAGAGTAAGAGTTAAGACCTTAGCTATTAGGCCAGAGTAAGAGTTAAGACCTTAACCATTAGGCCAGAGTACGAGTCTAAGACCTTAGCTATTGAACAGAGTAAGAGTTAAGACCCTAGCTATTAGGCCAGAGTAAGAGTTAAGACCTTAGCTATTAGGCCAGAGTAAGAGTTAAGTCCTTAACCAGTAGGCCAGAGTAAGAGTTAAGACCTTAACCAGTAGGCCAGAGTAAGAATTAAGACCTTAACCATTATGCCAGAGTACGAGTCTAAGACCTTAGCTATTAGGCCAGAGTAAGAGTTAAGACCTTAGCTATTAGGCCAGAGTAAGAGTTAAGACCTTAACCATTAGTCCAGAGTACGAGTCTAAGACCTTAGCTATTAGGCTAGAGTAAGAGTTAAGACCTTAACCAGTAGGCCAGAGTAAGAGTTAAGACCTTAACCAGTAGGCCAGAGTAAGAGTTAAGACCTTAACCATTAGGCCAGAGTACAAGTCTAAGACCGTAGCTATTAAGCCAGAGTAAGGGTTAAGACCTTAGCTATTAGGCCAGAGAAAGATTTAAGAACTTAACCAGTAGGCCAGAGTAAGAGTTAAGACCTTAACCATTAGGCCAGAGTACGAGTCTAAGACCTTAGTTATTAGGCCAGAGTAAGAGTTAAGACCTTAGCTATTAGGCCAGAGTAAGAGTTAAGACCTTAACCAGTAGGCCAGAGTAAGAGTTAAGACCTTAACCATTAGACCAGAGTACGAGTCTAAGACCTTAGCTATTAGGCCAGAGTAAGAGTTAAGACCTTAGCTATTAGGCCTGAGTAAGAGTTAAGACCTTAACCATTAGGCCAGAGTACGAGTCTAAGACCTTAGCTATTAGTCCAGAGTAAGTGTTAAGACCTTAGCTATTAGGCCAGAGTAAGAGTTAAGACCTTAGCTATTAGGCCAGAGTAAGAGTTAAGACCTTAACCAGTAGGCCAGAGTAAGAGTTAAGACTTTAACCAGTAGGCCAGAGTAAGAGTTAAGACCTTAACCATTAGGCCAGAGTAAGAGTTAAGACCTTAGCTATTAGGCCAGAGTAAGAGTTAAGACCTTAACCAGTGGGCCAGAGTAAGAGTTAAGACCTTAACCATTAGGCCAGAGTACGAGTCTAAGACCTTAGCTATTAGGCCCGAGTAAGAGTTAAGACCTTAGCTATTAGGCCAGAGTAAGAGTTAAAACCTTAACCAGTAGGCCAGAGTAAGAGTTAAGACCTTAACCATTAGGCCAGAGTACGAGTCTAAGACCTTAACCATTAGGCAAGAGTAAGAGTTAAGACCTTAGCTATTAGGCCAGAGTAAGAGTTAAGACCTTAACAATTAGGCCAGAGTACGAGTCTAAGACCTTAGCTATTAGGCCAGAGTAAGAGTTAAGACCTTAACCATTAGGCCAGAGTTTGAGTCTTAGACCTTAGCTATTAGGCCAGAGTAAGAATTAAGACCTTAACCATTAGGCCAGAGTACGAGTCTAAGACCTTAGCTATTAGGCCAGAGTACGAGTCTAAGACCTTAGCTATTAGGCCAGAGTAAGAGTTAAGACCTTAGCTATTAGGCCAGAGTAAGAGATAAGACCTTAACCAGTAGGCCAGAGTAAGAGTTAAGACCTCAATGTGTAGGCCAGAGTACGAGTCTAAGACTTTAGCTATTAGGCCAGGGTACGAGTCTAATACCTTAGCTATTAGGCCAGAGTAAGAGTTAAGACCTTAACCATTAGGCCATAGTATGAGTCTAAGACCTTAGCTATTAGGCCAGAGTAAGAGTTAAGACCTTAACCATTAGGCCAGAGTACGAGTCTAAGACTTTAGCTATTAGGCCAGAGTAAGAGTTAAGACATTAACCAGTAGGCCAGAGTAAGAGTTAAGACCTTCACCAGCAGGCCAGAGTGCGAGTCTAAGACCTTAGCTGTTAGGCCAGAGTAAGAGTTAAGACCTTAACCATTAGGCCAGAATAAGAGTCTAAGACCTTAGCTATTAGGCCAGAGTAAGAGTTAAGACCTTAGCTATTAGGCCAGAGTAAGAGTTAAGACCTTAACCAGTAGGCCAGAGTACGAGTCTAAGACCTTAGCTATTAGGCCAGAGTAAGAGTTAATACCTTAACCTGTAGGCCATAGTAAGAGTCTAAGACCTTGGCTATTAGGCCAGAGTAAGAGTTACGACCTTAACCTGTAGGCCAGGGTACGAGTCTAAGACCTTCGCTATTAGGCCAGAGTAAGAGCTAAGACCTTAACCATTAGGCCAGAGTACGAGTCTAAGACCTTAGCTATTAGGCCAGAGTAGGAGTTAAGACCTTAACCAGTAGGCCAGAGTACGAGTCTAAGACCTTAGCTATTAGGCCAGAGTACAAGTCTAAGACCTTAGCTATTAGGCCAGAGTAAGAGTTAAGACCTTAACCAGTAGGCCAGAGTACGAGTCTAAGACCTTAGCTATTAGGCCAGAGTACGAGTCTAAGACCTTAGCTATTAGGCCAGAGTAAGAGTTAAGACCTTAACCAGTAGGCCAGAGTAAGAGTTAAGACCTTAACCATTAGGCCAGAGTACGAGTCTAAGACCTTAGCTATTGGACAGAGTAAGAGTTAAGACCTTAGCTATTAGGCCAGAGTAAGAGTTAAGACCTTAGCTATTAGGCCAGAGTAAGAGTTAAGACCTTAACCAGTAGGCCAGAGTATGAGTTAAGACCTTAACCAGTAGGCCAGAGTACGAGTCTAAGACCTTAGCTATTGGACATAGTAAGAGTTAAGACCTTAGCTATTAGGCCAGAGTAAGAGTTAAGACCTTAGCTATTAGGCCAGAGTAAGAGTTAAGACCTTAACCAGTGGGCCAGAGTAAGAGTTAAGACCTTAACCATTAGGCCAGAGTACGAGTCTAAGACCTTAGATATTAGGCTAGAGTAAGTGTTAAGACCTTAGCTATTGGGCCAGAGTAAGAGTTAAGACCTTAGCTATTAGGCCAGAGTAAGAGTTAAGACCTTAACCAGTGGGCCAGAGTAAGAGTTAAGACCTTAACCATTAGGCCAGAGTACGAGTCTAAGACCTTAGATATTAGGCCAGAGTAAGAGTTAAGACCTTAGCTATTAGGCCAGAGTAAGAGTTAAGACCTTAACCATTAGGCCAGAGTACGAGTCTAAGACCTTAGCTATTGAACAGAGTAAGAGTTAAGACCCTAGCTATTAGGCCAGAGTAAGAGTTAAGACCTTAGCTATTAGGCCAGAGTAAGAGTTAAGTCCTTAACCAGTAGGCCAGAGTAAGAGTTAAGACCTTAACCAGTAGGCCAGAGTAAGAATTAAGACCTTAACCATTAGGCCAGAGTACGAGTCTAAGACCTTAGCTATTAGGCCAGAGTAAGAGTTAAGACCTTAGCTATTAGGCCAGAGTAGGAGTTAAGACCTTAGCTATTAGGCCCGAGTAAGAGTTAAGACCTTAACCATTAGTCCAGAGTACGAGTCTAAGACCTTAGCTATTAGGCTAGAGTAAGAGTTAAGACCTTAACCAGTAGGCCAGAGTAAGAGTTAAGACCTTAACCATTAGGCCAGAGTACAAGTCTAAGACCGTAGCTATTAAGCCAGAGTAAGGGTTAAGACCTTAGCTATTAGGCCAGAGAAAGAGTTAGGACCTTAACCAGTAGGCCAGAGTAAGAGTTAAGACCTTAACCATTAGGCCAGAGTACGAGTCTAAGACCTTGGCTATTAGGGCAGAGTAAGAGTTAAGAACTTAGCTATTAGGCCAGAGTAAGAGTTAAGACCTTAACCATTAGACCAGAGTACGAGTCTAAGACCTTAGCTATTAGGCCAGAGTAAGAGTTAAGACCTTAGCTATTAGGCCAGAGTAAGAGTTAAGACCTTAACCATTAGGCCAGAGTACGAGTCTAAGACCTTAGCTATTAGGCCAGAGTAAGTGTTAAGACCTTAGCTATTAGGCCAGAGTAAGAGTTAAGACCTTAGCTATTAGGCCAGAGTAAGAGTTAAGACCTTAACCAGTAGGCCAGAGTAAGAGTTAAGACCTTAACCAGTAGGCCAGAGTAAGAGCTAAGACCTTAACCATTAGGCCAGAGTACGAGTCTAAGACCTTAGCTATTAGGCCAGATTAGGAGTTAAGACCTTAACCAGTAGGCCAGAGTATGAGTCTAAGACCTTAGCTATTAGGCCAGAGTACAAGTCTAAGACCTTAGCTATTAGGCCAGAGTAAGAGTTAAGACCTTAACCAGTAGGCCAGAGTATGAGTCTAAGACCTTAGCTATTAGGCCAGAGTACGAGTCTAAGACCTTAGCTATTAGGCCAGAGTAAGAGTTAAGACCTTAACCAGTAGGCCAGAGTAAGAGTTAAGACCTTAACCATTAGGCCAGAGTACAAGTCTAAGACCTTAGCTATTAGGCCAGAGTAAGAGTTAAGACCTTAGCTATTAGGTCGGAGTAAGAGTTAAGACCTTAACCAGTAGGCCAGAGTAAGAGTTAAGACCTTAACCATTAGGCCAGAGTACAAGTCTAAGACCTTAGCTATTAGGCCAGAGTAAGAGTTAAGACCTTAGCTATTAGGCCAGAGTAAGAGTTAAGACCTTAACCATTAGGCCAGAGTACGAGTCTAAGACCTTAGCTATTAGGCTAGAGTAAGAGTTAAGACCTTAACCAGTAGGCCAGAGTAAGAGTTAAGACCTTAACCAGTAGGCCAAAGTAAGAGTTAAGACCTTAACCATTAGGCCAGAGTACAAGTCTAAGACCGTAGCTATTAGGCCAGAGTAAGAGTTAAGACCTTAGCTATTAGGCCAGAGCAAGAGTTAAGACCTTAGCTATTAGGCCACAGAAAGAGTTAAGACCTTAACCAGTAGGCCAGAGTAAGAGTTAAGACCTTAACCATTAGGCCAGAGTACGAGTCTAAGACCTTAGCTATTAGGCCAGAGTAAGAGTTAAGACCTTAACCAGTAGGCCAGAGTAAGAGTTAAGACCTTAACTATTAGGCCAGAGTACGAGTCTAAGACCTTAGTTATTAGGCCAGAGTAAGAGTTAAGACCTTAGCTATTAGGCCAGAGTAAGAGTTAAGACCTTAACCAGTAGGCCAGAGTAAGAGTTAAGACCTTAACCATTAGGCCAGAGTACGAGTCTAAGACCTTAGCTATTAGGCCAGAGTAAGAGTTAAGACCTTAGCTATTAGGCCAGAGTAAGAGTTAAGACCTTAACCATTAGGCCAGAGTACGAGTCTAAGACATTAGCTATTAGGCCAGAGTAAGTGTTAAGACCTTAGCTATTAGGCCAGAGTAGGAGTTAAGACCTTCGCTATTAGGCCAGAGTAAGAGTTAAGACCTTAACCAGTAGGCCAGAGTAAGAGTTAAGACATTAACCAGTAGGCCAGAGTAAGAGTTAAGACCTTAACCATTAGTCCAGAGTAAGAGTTAAGACCTTAGCTATTAGGCCAGAGTAAGAGTTAAGACCTTAACCAGTAGGCCAGAGTAAGAGTTAAGACCTTAACCATTAGGCCAGAGTACGAGTCTAAGACCTTAGCTATTAGGCCAGAGTAAGAGTTAAGACCTTAGCTATTAGGCCAAAGTAAGAGTTAAGACCTTAACCAGTAGGCCAGAGTAAGAGTTAAGACCTTAACCATTAGGCCAGAGTACGAGTCTAAGACCTTAACCATTAGGCAAGAGTAAGAGTTAAGACCTTAGCTATTAGGCCACAGTAAGAGTTAAGACCTTAACCATTAGGCCAGAGTACGAGTCTAAGACCTTAGCTATTAGGGCAGAGTAAGAGTTAAGACCTTAGCTATTAGGCCAGAGTAAGAGTTAAGACCTTAACAATTAGGCCAGAGTACGAGTCTAAGACCTTAGCGATTAGGCCAGAGTAAGAGTTAAGACCTTAACTATTAGGCCAGAGTATGAAACTAAGACCTTAGCTATTAGGCCAGAGTAAGAGTTAAGACCTTAACCATTAGGCCAGAGTACGAGTCTAAGACTTAAGCTATTAGGCCAGAGTAAGAGTTAAGACATTAACCAGTAGGCCAGAGTAAGAGTTAAGACCGTCACCAGCAGGCCAGAGTACGAGTCTAAGACCTTAGCTGTTAGGCCAGAGTAAGAGTTAAGACCTTAACCATTAGGCCAGAATAAGAGTCTAAGACCTTAGCTATTAGGCCAGAGTAAGAGTTAAGACCTTAGCTATTAGGCCAGAGTAAGAGTTAAGACCTTAAACAGTAGGCCAGAGTACGAGTCTAAGACCTCAGCTATTAGGCCAGAGTAAGAGTTAATACATTAACCTGTAGGCCATAGTAAGAGTCTAAGACCTTGGCTATTAGGCCAGAGTAAGAGTTACGACCTTAACCTGTAGGCAGGGTACGAGTCTAAGACCTTCGCTATTAGGCCAGAGTAAGAGCTAAGACCTTAACCATTAGGCCAGAGTACGAGTCTAAGACCTTAGCTATTAGGCCAGAGTAGGAGTTAAGACCTTAACCAGTAGGCCAGAGTACGAGTCTAAGACCTTAGCTATTAGGCCAGAGTACAAGTCTAAGACCTTAGCTATTAGGCCAGAGTAAGAGTTAAGACCTTAACAAGTAGGCCAGAGTACGAGTCTAAGACCTTAGCTATTAGGCCAGAGTACGATTCTAAGACCTTAGCTATTAGGCCAGAGTAAGAGTTAAGACCTTAACCAGTAGGCCAGAGTAAGAGTTAAGACCTTAACCATTAGGCCAGAGTACAAGTCTAAGACCTTAGCTATTAGGCCAGAGTAAGAGTTAAGACCTTAGCTATTAGGTCGGAGTAAGAGTTAAAACCTTAACCAGTAGGCCAGAGTAAGAGTTAAGACCTTAACCATTAGGCCAGAGTACAAGTCTAAGACCTTAGCTATTAGGCCAGAGTAAGAGTTAAGACCTTAGCTATTAGGCCAGAGTAAGAGTTAAGACCTTAACCATTAGGCCAGAGTACGAGTCTAAGACCTTAGCTATTGGACAGAGTAAGAGTTAAGACCTTAGCTATTAGGCCAGAGTAAGAGTTAAGACCTTAGCTATTAGGCCAGAGTAAGAGTTAAGACCTTAACCAGTAGGCCAGAGTATGAGTTAAGACCTTAACCAGTAGGCCAGAGTACGAGTCTAAGACCTTAGCTATTGGACAGAGTAAGAGTTAAGACCTTAGCTATTAGGCCAGAGTAAGACTTAAGACCTTAGCTATTAGGCCAGAGTAAGAGTTAAGACCTTAACCAGTAGGCCAGAGTAAGAGTTAAGACCTTAACCAGTAGGCCAGAGTAAGAATTAAGACCTTAACCATTAGGCCAGAGTACGAGTCTAAGACCTTAGCTATTAGGACAGAGTAAGAGTTAAGACCTTAGCGATTAGGCCAGAGTAAGAGTTAAGACCTTAACCTTAGTCCAGAGTACGTGTCTAAGACCTTAGCTATTAGGCTAGAGTAAGTGTTAAGACCTTAGCTATTAGGCCAGAGTAAGAGTTAAGACCTTAGCTATTAGGCCAGAGTACGAGTCTAAGACCTTAGCTATTAGGCCAGAGTAAGAGTTACGACCTTAACCTGTAGGCCAGGGTACGAGTCTAAGACCTTCGCTATTAGGCCAGAGTAAGAGCTAAGACCTTAACCATTAGGCCAGAGTACGAGTCTAAGACCTTAGCTATTAGGCCAGAGTAGGAGTTAAGACCTTAACCAGTAGGCCAGAGTACGAGTCTAAGACCTTAGCTATTAGGCCAGAGTACAAGTCTAAGACCTTAGCTATTAGGCCAGAGTAAGAGTTAAGACCTTAACCAGTAGGCCAGAGTACGAGTCTAAGACCTTAGCTATTAGGCCAGAGTACGAGTCTAAGACCTTAGCTATTAGGCCAGAGTAAGAGTTAAGACCTTAACCAGTAGGCCAGAGTAAGAGTTAAGACCTTAACCATTAGGCCAGAGTACGAGTCTAAGACCTTAGCTATTGGACAGAGTAAGAGTTAAGACCTTAGCTATTAGGCCAGAGTAAGAGTTAAGACCTTAGCTATTAGGCCAGAGTAAGAGTTAAGACCTTAACCAGTAGGCCAGAGTATGAGTTAAGACCTTAACCAGTAGGCCAGAGTACGAGTCTAAGACCTTAGCTATTGGACATAGTAAGAGTTAAGACCTTAGCTATTAGGCCAGAGTAAGAGTTAAGACCTTAGCTATTAGGCCAGAGTAAGAGTTAAGACCTTAACCAGTGGGCCAGAGTAAGAGTTAAGACCTTAACCATTAGGCCAGAGTACGAGTCTAAGACCTTAGATATTAGGCTAGAGTAAGTGTTAAGACCTTAGCTATTGGGCCAGAGTAAGAGTTAAGACCTTAGCTATTAGGCCAGAGTAAGAGTTAAGACCTTAACCAGTGGGCCAGAGTAAGAGTTAAGACCTTAACCATTAGGCCAGAGTACGAGTCTAAGACCTTAGATATTAGGCCAGAGTAAGAGTTAAGACCTTAGCTATTAGGCCAGAGTAAGAGTTAAGACCTTAACCATTAGGCCAGAGTACGAGTCTAAGACCTTAGCTATTGAACAGAGTAAGAGTTAAGACCCTAGCTATTAGGCCAGAGTAAGAGTTAAGAACTTAGCTATTAGGCCAGAGTAAGAGTTAAGTCCTTAACCAGTAGGCCAGAGTAAGAGTTAAGACCTTAACCAGTAGGCCAGAGTAAGAATTAAGACCTTAACCATTAGGCCAGAGTACGAGTCTAAGACCTTAGCTATTAGGCCAGAGTAAGAGTTAAGACCTTAGCTATTAGGCCAGAGTAGGAGTTAAGACCTTAGCTATTAGGCCCGAGTAAGAGTTAAGACCTTAACCATTAGTCCAGAGTACGAGTCTAAGACCTTAGCTATTAGGCTAGAGTAAGAGTTAAGACCTTAACCAGTAGGCCAGAGTAAGAGTTAAGACCTTAACCATTAGGCCAGAGTACAAGTCTAAGACCGTAGCTATTAAGCCAGAGTAAGGGTTAAGACCTTAGCTATTAGGCCAGAGAAAGAGTTAGGACCTTAACCAGTAGGCCAGAGTAAGAGTTAAGACCTTAACCATTAGGCCAGAGTACGAGTCTAAGACCTTGGCTATTAGGGCAGAGTAAGAGTTAAGAACTTAGCTATTAGGCCAGAGTAAGAGTTAAGACCTTAACCATTAGACCAGAGTACGAGTCTAAGACCTTAGCTATTAGGCCAGAGTAAGAGTTAAGACCTTAGCTATTAGGCCAGAGTAAGAGTTAAGACCTTAACCATTAGGCCAGAGTACGAGTCTAAGACCTTAGCTATTAGGCCAGAGTAAGTGTTAAGACCTTAGCTATTAGGCCAGAGTAAGAGTTAAGACCTTAGCTATTAGGCCAGAGTAAGAGTTAAGACCTTAACCAGTAGGCCAGAGTAAGAGTTAAGACCTTAACCAGTAGGCCAGAGTAAGAGCTAAGACCTTAACCATTAGGCCAGAGTACGAGTCTAAGACCTTAGCTATTAGGCCAGAGTAGGAGTTAAGACCTTAACCAGTAGGCCAGAGTACGAGTCTAAGACCTTAGCTATTAGGCCAGAGTACAAGTCTAAGACCTTAGCTATTAGGCCAGAGTAAGAGTTAAGACCTTAACCAGTAGGCCAGAGTATGAGTCTAAGACCTTAGCTATTAGGCCAGAGTACGAGTCTAAGACCTTAGCTATTAGGCCAGAGTAAGAGTTAAGACCTTAACCAGTAGGCCAGAGTAAGAGTTAAGACCTTAACCATTAGGCCAGAGTACAAGTCTAAGACCTTAGCTATTAGGCCAGAGTAAGAGTTAAGACCTTAGCTATTAGGTCGGAGTAAGAGTTAAGACCTTAACCAGTAGGCCAGAGTAAGAGTTAAGACCTTAACCATTAGGCCAGAGTACAAGTCTAAGACCTTAGCTATTAGGCCAGAGTAAGAGTTAAGACCTTAGCTATTAGGCCAGAGTAAGAGTTAAGACCTTAACCATTAGGCCAGAGTACGAGTCTAAGACCTTAGCTATTAGGCTAGAGTAAGAGTTAAGACCTTAACCAGTAGGCCAGAGTAAGAGTTAAGACCTTAACCAGTAGGCCAAAGTAAGAGTTAAGACCTTAACCATTAGGCCAGAGTACAAGTCTAAGACCGTAGCTATTAGGCCAGAGTAAGAGTTAAGACCTTAGCTATTAGGCCAGAGCAAGAGTTAAGACCTTAGCTATTAGGCCACAGAAAGAGTTAAGACCTTAACCAGTAGGCCAGAGTAAGAGTTAAGACCTTAACCATTAGGCCAGAGTACGAGTCTAAGACCTTAGCTATTAGGCCAGAGTAAGAGTTAAGACCTTAACCAGTAGGCCAGAGTAAGAGTTAAGACCTTAACTATTAGGCCAGAGTACGAGTCTAAGACCTTAGTTATTAGGCCAGAGTAAGAGTTAAGACCTTAGCTATTAGGCCAGAGTAAGAGTTAAGACCTTAACCAGTAGGCCAGAGTAAGAGTTAAGACCTTAACCATTAGGCCAGAGTACGAGTCTAAGACCTTAGCTATTAGGCCAGAGTAAGAGTTAAGACCTTAGCTATTAGGCCAGAGTAAGAGTTAAGACCTTAACCATTAGGCCAGAGTACGAGTCTAAGACATTAGCTATTAGGCCAGAGTAAGTGTTAAGACCTTAGCTATTAGGCCAGAGTAGGAGTTAAGACCTTCGCTATTAGGCCAGAGTAAGAGTTAAGACCTTAACCAGTAGGCCAGAGTAAGAGTTAAGACATTAACCAGTAGGCCAGAGTAAGAGTTAAGACCTTAACCATTAGTCCAGAGTAAGAGTTAAGACCTTAGCTATTAGGCCAGAGTAAGAGTTAAGACCTTAACCAGTAGGCCAGAGTAAGAGTTAAGACCTTAACCATTAGGCCAGAGTACGAGTCTAAGACCTTAGCTATTAGGCCAGAGTAAGAGTTAAGACCTTAGCTATTAGGCCAAAGTAAGAGTTAAGACCTTAACCAGTAGGCCAGAGTAAGAGTTAAGACCTTAACCATTAGGCCAGAGTACGAGTCTAAGACCTTAACCATTAGGCAAGAGTAAGAGTTAAGACCTTAGCTATTAGGCCACAGTAAGAGTTAAGACCTTAACCATTAGGCCAGAGTACGAGTCTAAGACCTTAGCTATTAGGGCAGAGTAAGAGTTAAGACCTTAGCTATTAGGCCAGAGTAAGAGTTAAGACCTTAACAATTAGGCCAGAGTACGAGTCTAAGACCTTAGCGATTAGGCCAGAGTAAGAGTTAAGACCTTAACCATTAGGCCAGAGTATGAAACTAAGACCTTAGCTATTAGGCCAGAGTAAGAGTTAAGACCTTAACCATTAGGCCAGAGTACGAGTCTAAGACTTAAGCTATTAGGCCAGAGTAAGAGTTAAGACATTAACCAGTAGGCCAGAGTAAGAGTTAAGACCGTCACCAGCAGGCCAGAGTACGAGTCTAAGACCTTAGCTGTTAGGCCAGAGTAAGAGTTAAGACCTTAACCATTAGGCCAGAATAAGAGTCTAAGACCTTAGCTATTAGGCCAGAGTAAGAGTTAAGACCTTAGCTATTAGGCCAGAGTGAGAGTTAAGACCTTAAACAGTAGGCCAGAGTACGAGTCTAAGACCTCAGCTATTAGGCCAGAGTAAGAGTTAATACATTAACCTGTAGGCCATAGTAAGAGTCTAAGACCTTGGCTATTAGGCCAGAGTAAGAGTTACGACCTTAACCTGTAGGCAGGGTACGAGTCTAAGACCTTCGCTATTAGGCCAGAGTAAGAGCTAAGACCTTAACCATTAGGCCAGAGTACGAGTCTAAGACCTTAGCTATTAGGCCAGAGTAGGAGTTAAGACCTTAACCAGTAGGCCAGAGTACGAGTCTAAGACCTTAGCTATTAGGCCAGAGTACAAGTCTAAGACCTTAGCTATTAGGCCAGAGTAAGAGTTAAGACCTTAACAAGTAGGCCAGAGTACGAGTCTAAGACCTTAGCTATTAGGCCAGAGTACGAGTCTAAGACCTTAGCTATTAGGCCAGAGTAAGAGTTAAGACCTTAACCAGTAGGCCAGAGTAATAGTTAAGACCTTAACCATTAGGCCAGAGTACAAGTCTAAGACCTTAGCTATTAGGCCAGAGTAAGAGTTAAGACCTTAGCTATTAGGTCGGAGTAAGAGTTAAAACCTTAACCAGTAGGCCAGAGTAAGAGTTAAGACCTTAACCATTAGGCCAGAGTACAAGTCTAAGACCTTAGCTATTAGGCCAGAGTAAGAGTTAAGACCTTAGCTATTAGGCCAGAGTAAGAGTTAAGACCTTAACCATTAGGCCAGAGTACGAGTCTAAGACCTTAGCTATTGGACAGAGTAAGAGTTAAGACCTTAGCTATTAGGCCAGAGTAAGAGTTAAGACCTTAGCTATTAGGCCAGAGTAAGAGTTAAGACCTTAACCAGTAGGCCAGAGTATGAGTTAAGACCTTAACCAGTAGGCCAGAGTACGAGTCTAAGACCTTAGCTATTGGACAGAGTAAGAGTTAAGACCTTAGCTATTAGGCCAGAGTAAGACTTAAGACCTTAGCTATTAGGCCAGAGTAAGAGTTAAGACCTTAACCAGTAGGCCAGAGTAAGAGTTAAGACCTTAACCAGTAGGCCAGAGTAAGAATTAAGACCTTAACCATTAGGCCAGAGTACGAGTCTAAGACCTTAGCTATTAGGACAGAGTAAGAGTTAAGACCTTAGCGATTAGGCCAGAGTAAGAGTTAAGACCTTAACCTTAGTCCAGAGTACGTGTCTAAGACCTTAGCTATTAGGCTAGAGTAAGTGTTAAGACCTTAGCTATTAGGCCAGAGTAAGAGTTAAGACCTTAGCTATTAGGCCAGAGTAAGAGTTAAGACCTTAACCAGTAGGCCAGAGTAAGAGTTAAGACCTTAACCATTAGGCCAGAGTACGAGTCTAAGACCTTAGATATTAGGCCAGAGTAAGAGTTAAGACCTTAGCTATTAGGCCAGAGTAAGAGTTAAGACCTTAACCATTAGGCCAGAGTACGAGTCTAAGACCTTAGCTATTGAACAGAGTAAGAGTTAAGACCCTAGCTATTAGGCCAGAGTAAGAGTTAAGACCATAGCTATTAGGCCAGAGTAAGAGTTAAGTCCTTAACCAGTAGGCCAGAGTAAGAGTTAAGACCTTAACCAGTAGGCCAGAGTAAGAATTAAGACCTTAACCATTAGGCCAGAGTACGAGTCTAAGACCTTAGCTATTAGGCCAGAGTAAGAGTTAAGACCTTAGCTATTAGGCCAGAGTAAGAGTTAAGACCTTAACCATTAGTCCAGAGTACGAGTCTAAGACCTTAGCTATTAGGCTAGAGTAAGAGTTAAGACCTTAACCAGTAGGCCAGAGTAAGAGTTAAGACCTTAACCAGTAGGCCAGAGTAAGAGTTAAGACCTTAACCATTAGGCCAGAGTACAAGTCTAAGACCGTAGCTATTAAGCCAGAGTAAGGGTTAAGACCTTAGCTATTAGGCCAGAGAAAGATTTAAGAACTTAACCAGTAGGCCAGAGTAAGAGTTAAGACCTTAACCATTAGGCCAGAGTACGAGTCTAAGACCTTAGTTATTAGGCCAGAGTAAGAGTTAAGACCTTAGCTATTAGGCCAGAGTAAGAGTTAAGACCTTAACCAGTAGGCCAGAGTAAGAGTTAAGACCTTAACCATTAGACCAGAGTACGAGTCTAAGACCTTAGCTATTAGGCCAGAGTAAGAGTTAAGACCTTAGCTATTAGGCCAGAGTAAGAGTTAAGACCTTAACCATTAGGCCAGAGTACGAGTCTAAGACCTTAGCTATTAGGCCAGAGTAAGTGTTAAGACCTTAGCTATTAGGCCAGAGTAAGAGTTAAGACCTTAGCTATTAGGCCAGAGTAAGAGTTAAGACCTTAACCAGTAGGCCAGAGTAAGAGTTAAGACTTTAACCAGTAGGCCAGAGTAAGAGTTAAGACCTTAACCATTAGGCCAGAGTAAGAGTTAAGACCTTAGCTATTAGGCCAGAGTAAGAGTTAAGACCTTAACCAGTGGGCCAGAGTAAGAGTTAAGACCTTAACCATTAGGCCAGAGTACGAGTCTAAGACCTTAGCTATTAGGCCCGAGTAAGAGTTAAGACCTTAGCTATTAGGCCAGAGTAAGAGTTAAAACCTTAACCAGTAGGCCAGAGTAAGAGTTAAGACCTTAACCATTAGGCCAGAGTACGAGTCTAAGACCTTAACCATTAGGCAAGAGTAAGAGTTAAGACCTTAGCTATTAGGCCACAGTAAGAGTTAAGACCTTAACCATTAGGCCAGAGTACAAGTCTAAGACCTTAGCTATTAGGGCAGAGTAAGAGTTAAGACCTTAGCTATTAGGCCAGAGTAAGAGTTAAGACCTTAACAATTAGGCCAGAGTACGAGTCTAAGACCTTAGCTATTAGGCCAGAGTAAGAGTTAAGACCTTAACCATTAGGCCAGAGTTTGAGTCTTAGACCTTAGCTATTAGGCCAGAGTAAGAATTAAGACCTTAACCATTAGGCCAGAGTACGAGTCTAAGACCTTAGCTATTAGGCCAGAGTACGAGTCTAAGACCTTAGCTATTAGGCCAGAGTAAGAGTTAAGACCTTAGCTATTAGGCCAGAGTAAGAGATAAGACCTTAACCAGTAGGCCAGAGTAAGAGTTAAGACCTCAATGTGTAGGCCAGAGTACGAGTCTAAGACTTTAGCTATTAGGCCAGGGTACGAGTCTAATACCTTAGCTATTAGGCCAGAGTAAGAGTTAAGACCTTAACCATTAGGCCATAGTATGAGTCTAAGACCTTAGCTATTAGGCCAGAGTAAGAGTTAAGACCTTAACCATTAGGCCAGAGTACGAGTCTAAGACTTTAGCTATTAGGCCAGAGTAAGAGTTAAGACATTACCAGTAGGCCAGAGTAAGAGTTAAGACCTTCACCAGCAGGCCAGAGTGCGAGTCTAAGACCTTAGCTGTTAGGCCAGAGTAAGAGTTAAGACCTTAACCATTAGGCCAGAATAAGAGTCTAAGACCTTAGCTATTAGGCCAGAGTAAGAGTTAAGACCTTAGCTATTAGGCCAGAGTAAGAGTTAAGACCTTAACCAGTAGGCCAGAGTACGAGTCTAAGACCTTAGCTATTAGGCCAGAGTAAGAGTTAATACCTTAACCTGTAGGCCATAGTAAGAGTCTAAGACCTTGGCTATTAGGCCAGAGTAAGAGTTACGACCTTAACCTGTAGGCCAGGGTACGAGTCTAAGACCTTCGCTATTAGGCCAGAGTAAGAGCTAAGACCTTAACCATTAGGCCAGAGTACGAGTCTAAGACCTTAGCTATTAGGCCGGAGTAGGAGTTAAGACCTTAACCAGTAGGCCAGAGTACGAGTCTAAGACCTTAGCTATTAGGCCAGAGTACAAGTCTAAGACCTTAGCTATTAGGCCAGAGTAAGAGTTAAGACCTTAACCAGTAGGCCAGAGTACGAGTCTAAGACCTTAGCTATTAGGCCAGAGTACGAGTCTAAGACCTTAGCTATTAGGCCAGAGTAAGAGTTAAGACCTTAACCAGTAGGACAGAGTAAGAGTTAAGACCTTAACCATTAGGCCAGAGTACGAGTCTAAGACCTTAGCTATTGGACAGAGTAAGAGTTAAGACCTTAGCTATTAGGCCAGAGTAAGAGTTAAGACCTTAGCTATTAGGCCAGAGTAAGAGTTAAGACCTTAACCAGTAGGCCAGAGTATGAGTTAAGACCTTAACCAGTAGGCCAGAGTACGAGTCTAAGACCTTAGCTATTGGACAGAGTAAGAGTTAAGACCTTAGCTATTAGGCCAGAGTAAGAGTTAAGACCTTAACCAGTAGGCCAGAGTAAGAGTTAAGACCTTAACCAGTAGGCCAAAGTAAGAATTAAGACCTTAACCATTAGGCCAGAGTACGAGTCTAAGACCTTAGCTATTAGGACAGAGTAAGAGTTAAGACCTTAGCTATTAGGCCAGAGTAAGAGTTAAGACCTTAACCTTAGTCCAGAGTACGTGTCTAAGACCTTAGCTATTAGGCTAGAGTAAGTGTTAAGACCTTAGCTATTGGGCCAGAGTAAGGGTTAAGACCTTAGCTATTAGGCCAGAGTAAGAGTTAAGACCTTAACCAGTGGGCCAGAGTAAGAGTTAAGACCTTAACCATTAGGCCAGAGTACGAGTCTAAGACCTTAGATATTAGGCCAGAGTAAGAGTTAAGACCTTAGCTATTAGGCCAGAGTAAGAGTTAAGACCTTAACCATTAGGCCAGAGTACGAGTCTAAGACCTTAGCTATTGAACAGAGTAAGAGTTAAGACCCTAGCTATTAGGCCAGAGTAAGAGTTAAGACCTTAGCTATTAGGCCAGAGTAAGAGTTAAGTCCTTAACCAGTAGGCCAGAGTAAGAGTTAAGACCTTAACCAGTAGGCCAGAGTAAGAATTAAGACCTTAACCATTAGGCCAGAGTACGAGTCTAAGACCTTAGCTATTAGGCCAGAGTAAGAGTTAAGACCTTAGCTATTAGGCCAGAGTAAGAGTTAAGACCTTAACCATTAGTCCAGAGTACGAGTCTAAGACCTTAGCTATTAGGCTAGAGTAAGAGTTAAGACCTTAACCAGTAGGCCAGAGTAAGAGTTAAGACCTTAACCATTAGGCCAGAGTACAAGTCTAAGACCGTAGCTATTAAGCCAGAGTAAGGGTTAAGACCTTAGCTATTAGGCCAGAGAAAGAGTTAGGACCTTAACCAGTAGGCCAGAGTAAGAGTTAAGACCTTAACCATTAGGCCAGAGTACGAGTCTAAGACCTTAGTTATTAGGCCAGAGTAAGAGTTAAGACCTTAGCTATTAGGCCAGAGTAAGAGTTAAGACCTTAACCAGTAGGCCAGAGTAAGAGTTAAGACCTTAACCATTAGACCAGAGTAAGAGTTAAGACCTTAACCATTAGGCCAGAGTACGAGTCTAAGACCTTAGCTATTAGGCCAGAGTAAGTGTTAAGACCTTAGCTATTAGGCCAGAGTAAGAGTTAAGACCTTAGCTATTAGGCCAGAGTAAGAGTTAAGACCTTAACCAGTAGGCCAGAGTAAGAGTTAAGACCTTAACCAGTAGGCCAGAGTAAGAGTTAAGACCTTAACCATTAGGCCAGAGTAAGAGTTAAGACCTTAGCTATTAGGCCAGAGTAAGAGTTAAGACCTTAACCAGTAGGCCAGAGTAAGAGTTAAGACCTTAACCATTAGGCCAGAGTACGAGTCTAAGACCTTAGCTATTAGGCCAGAGTAAGAGTTAAGACCTTAGCTATTAGGCCAGAGTAAGAGTTAAGACCTTAACCAGTAGGCCAGAGTAAGAGTTAAGACCTTAACCATTAGGCCAGAGTACGAGTCTAAGACCTTAACCATTAGGCAAGAGTAAGAGTTAAGACCTTAGCTATTAGGCCACAGTAAGAGTTAAGACCTTAACCATTAGGCCAGAGTACAAGTCTAAGACCTTAGCTATTAGGGCAGAGTAAGAGTTAAGACCTTAGCTATTAGGCCAGAGTAAGAGTTAAGACCTTAACCATTAGGCCAGAGTTTGAGTCTTAGACCTTAGCTATTAGGCCAGAGTAAGAGTTAAGACCTTAACCATTAGGCCAGAGTACGAGTCTAAGACCTTAGCTATTAGGCCAGAGTAAGAGTTAAGACCTTAACCAGTAGGCCAGAGTAAGAGTTAAGACCTTAACCATTAGGCCAGAGTACGAGTCTAAGACCTTAACCATTAGGCAAGAGTAAGAGTTAAGACCTTAGCTATTAGGCCACAGTAAGAGTTAAGACCTTAACCATTAGGCCAGAGTACAAGTCTAAGACCTTAGCTATTAGGGCAGAGTAAGAGTTAAGACCTTAGCTATTAGGCCAGAGTAAGAGTTAAGACCTTAACCATGAGGCCAGAGTTTGAGTCTTAGACCTTAGCTATTAGGCCAGAGTAAGAGTTAAGACCTTAACCATTAGGCCAGAGTACGAGTCTAAGACCTTAGCTATTAGGCCAGAGTAAGAGTTAAGACCTTAAACAGTAGGCCAGAGTAAGAGTTAAGACCTTAACCATTAGGCCAGAGTACGAGTCTAAGACCTTAACCATTAGGCAAGAGTAAGAGTTAAGACCTTAGCTATTAGGCCACAGTAACAGTTAAGACCTTAACCATTAGGCCAGAGTACATGTCTAAGACCTTAGCTATTAGGGCAGAGTAAGAGTTAAGACCTTAGCTATTAGGCCAGAGTAAGAGTTAAGACCTTAACCATTAGGCCAGAGTTTGAGTCTTAGACCTTAGCTATTAGGCCAGAGTAAGAGTTAAGACCTTAACCATTAGGCCAGAGTACGAGTCTAAGACCTTAGCTATTAGGCCAGAGTATGAGTCTAAGACCTTAGCTATTAGGCCAGAGTAAGAGTTAAGACCTTAGCTATTAGGCCAGAGTAAGAGATAAGACCTTAACCAGTAGGCCAGAGTAAGAGTTAAGACCTCAACGTGTAGGCCAGAGTACGAGTCTAAGACTTTAGCTATTAGGCCAGGGTACGAGTCTAATACCTTAGCTATTAGGCCAGAGTAAGAGTTAAGACCTTAACCATTAGGCCATAGTATGAGTCTAAGACCTTAGCTATTAGGCCAGAGTAAGAGTTAAGACCTTAACCATTAGGCCAGAGTACGAGTCTAAGACTTTAGCTATTAGGCCAGAGTAAGAGTTAAGACATTAACCAGCAGGCCAGAGTAAGAGTTAAGACCTTCACCAGCAGGCCAGAGTGCGAGTCTAAGACCTTAGCTGTTAGGCCAGAGTAAGAGTTAAGACCTTAACCATTAGGCCAGAATAAGAGTCTAAGACCTTAGCTATTAGGCCAGAGTAAGAGTTAAGACCTTAGCTATTAGGCCAGAGTAAGAGTTAAGACCTTAACCAGTAGGCCAGAGTACGAGTCTAAGACCTTAGCTATTAGGCCAGAGTAAGAGTTAAGACCTTAACCATTAGGCCATAGTATGAGTCTAAGACCTTAGCTATTAGGCCAGAGTAAGAGTTAAGACCTTAACCATTAGGCCAGAGTACGAGTCTAAGACTTTAGCTATTAGGCCAGAGTAAGAGTTAAGACATTAACCAGCAGGCCAGAGTAAGAGTTAAGACCTTCACCAGCAGGCCAGAGTGCGAGTCTAAGACCTTAGCTGTTAGGCCAGAGTAAGAGTTAAGACCTTAACCATTAGGCCAGAGTAAGAGTTACAACCTTAACCTGTAGGCCAGGGTACGAGTCTAAGACCTTTGCTATTAGGCCAGAGTAAGAGCTAAGACCTTAACCATTAGGCAAGAGTACGAGTCTAAGACCTTAGCTATTAGGCCAGAGTAGGAGTTAAGACCTTAACCAGTAGGCCAGAGTACGAGTCTAAGACCTTAGCTATTAGGCCAGAGTACAAGTCTAAGACCTTAGTTATTAGGCCAGAGTAAGAGTTAAGACCTTAACCAGTAGGCCAGAGTACGAGTCTAAGACCTTAGCTATTAGGCCAGAGTACGAGTCTAAGACCTTAGCTATTAGGCCAGAGTAAGAGTTAAGACCTTAACCAGTAGGCCATAGTAAGAGTTAAGACCTTAACCATTAGGCCAGAGTACAAGTCTAAGACCTTAGCTATTAGGCCAGAGTAAGAGTTAAGACCTTAGCTATTAGGTCGGAGTAAGAGTTAAGACCTTAACCAGTAGGCCAGAGTAAGAGTTAAGACCATAACTATTAGGCCAGAGTACAAGTCTAAGACCTTAGCTATTAGGCCAGAGTAAGAGTTAAGACCTTAGCTATTAGGCCAGAGTAAGAGTTGAGACCTTAACCATTAGGCCAGAGTACGAGTCTAAGACCTTAGCTATTAGGCTAGAGTAAGAGTTAAGACCTTAACCAGTAGGCCAGAGTAAGAGTTAAGACCTTAACCAGTAGGCCAAAGTAAGAGTTAAGACCTTAACCATTAGGCCAGAGTACAAGTCTAAGACCGTAGCTATTAGGCCAGAGTAAGAGTTAAGACCTTAGCTATTAGGCCACAGAAAGAGTTAAGACCTTAACCAGTAGGCCAGAGTAAGAGTTAAGACCTTAACCATTAGGCCAGAGTACGAGTCTAAGACCTTAGCTATTAGGCCAGAGTAAGAGTTAAGACCTTAACCAGTAGGCCAGAGTAAGAGTTAAGACCTTAACTATTAGGCCAGAGTACGAGTCTAAGACCTCAGTTATTAGGCCAGAGTAAGAGTTAAGACCTTAGCTATTAGGCCAGAGTAAGAGTTAAGACCTTAACCAGTAGGCCAGAGTAAGAGTTAAGACCTTAACCATTAGGCCAGAGTACGAGTCTAAGACCTTAGCTATTAGGCCAGAGTAAGAGTTAAGACCTTAGCTATTAGGCCAGAGTAAGAGTTAAGACCCTAACCATTAGGCCAGAGTACGAGACTAAGACATTAGCTATTAGGCCAGAGTAAGTGTTAAGACCTTAGCTATTAGGCCAGAGTAGGAGTTAAGACCTTCGCTATTAGGCCAGAGTAAGAGTTAAGACCTTAACCAGTAGGCCAGAGTAAGAGTTAAGACATTAACCAGTAGGCCAGAGTAAGAGTTAAGACCTTAACCATTAGTCCAGAGTAAGAGTTAAGACCTTAGCTATTAGGCCAGAGTAAGAGTTAAGACCTTAACCAGTAGGCCAGAGTAAGAGTTAAGACCTTAACCATTAGGCCAGAGTACGAGTCTAAGACCTTAGCTATTAGGCCAGAGTAAGAGTTAAGACCTTAGCTATTAGGCCAAAGTAAGAGTTAAGACCTTAACCAGTAGGCCAGAGTCAGAGTTAAGACCTTAACCATTAGGCCAGAGTACGAGTCTAAGACCTTAACCATTAGGCAAGAGGAAGAGTTAAGACCTTAGCTATTAGGCCACAGTAAGAGTTAAGACCTTAACCATTAGGCCAGAGTACGAGTCTAAGACCTTAGCTATTAGGGCAGAGAAAGAGTTAAGACCTTAGCTATTAGGCCGGAGTAAGAGTTAAGACCTTAACAATTAGGCCAGAGTACGAGTCTAAGACCTTAGAGATTAGGCCAGAGTAAGAGTTAAGACCTTAACCATTAGGCCAGAGTACGAAACTAAGACCTTAGCTATTAGGCCAGAGTAAGAGTTAAGACCTTAACCATTAGGCCAGAGTACGAGTCTAAGACTTTAGCTATTAGGCCAGAGTAAGAGTTAAGACATTAACCAGTAGGCCAGAGTAAGAGTTAAGACCGTCACCAGCAGGCCAGAGTACGAGTCTAAGACCTTAGCTGTTAGGCCAGAGTAAGAGTTAAGACCTTAACCATTAGGCCAGAATAAGAGTCTAAGACCTTAGGTATTAGGCCAGAGTAAGAGTTAAGACCTTAGCTATTAGGCCAGAGTAAGAGTTAAGACCTTAACCAGTAGGCCATAGTAAGAGTCTAAGACCTTGGCTATTAGGCCAGAGTAAGAGTTACGACCTTAACCTGTAGGCCAGGGTACGAGTCTAAGACCTTCGCTATTAGGCCAGAGTAAGAGCTAAGACCTTAACCATTAGGCCAGAGTACGAGTCTAAGACCTTAGCTATTAGGCCAGAGTAGGAGTTAAGACCTTAACCAGTAGGCCAGAGTACGAGTCTAAGACCTTAGCTATTAGGCCAGAGTACAAGTCTAAGACCTTAGCTATTAAGCCAGAGTAAGAGTTAAGACCTTAACCAGTAGGCCAGAGTACGAGTCTAAGACCTTAGCTATTAGGCCAGAGTACGAGTCTAAGACCTTAGCTATTAGGCCAGAGTAAGAGTTAAGACCTTAACCAGTAGGCCAGAGTAAGAGTTAAGACCTTAACCATTAGGCCAGAGTACAAGTCTAAGACCTTAGCTATTAGGCCAGAGTAAGAGTTAAGACCTTAGCTATTAGGTCGGAGTAAGAGTTAAGACCTTAACCAGTAGGCCAGAGTAAGAGTTAAGACCTTAACCATTAGGCCAGAGTACAAGTCTAAGACCTTAGCTATTAGGCCAGAGTAAGAGTTAAGACCTTAGCTATTAGGCCAGAGTAAGAGTTAATACCTTAACCTGTAGGCCATAGTAAGAGTCTAAGACCTTGGCTATTAGGCCAGAGTAAGAGTTACGACCTTAACCTGTATGCCAGGGTATGAGTCTAAGACCTTCGCTATTAGGCCAGAGTAAGAGCTAAGACCTTAACCATTAGGCCAGAGTATGAGTCTAAGACCTTAGCTATTAGGCCAGAGTAGGAGTTAAGACCTTAGCTATTAGGCCAAAGTAAGAGTTAAGACCTTAACCAGTAGGCCAGAGTCAGAGTTAAGACCTTAAACATTAGGCCAGAGTACGAGTCTAAGACCTTAACCATTAGGCAAGAGGAAGAGTTAAGACCTTAGCTATTAGGCCAGAGTAAGAGTTAAGACCTTAACCATTAGGCCAGAGTACGAGTCTGAGACCTTAGTTATTAGGCCAGAGTAAGTGTTAAGACCTTAGCTATTAGGCCAGAGTAAGAGTTAAGACCTTAGCTATTAGGCCAGAGTAAGAGTTAAGACCTTAACCAGTAGGCCAGAGTAAGAGTTAAGACCTTAACCAGTAGGCCAGAGTAAGAGTTAAGACCTTAACCATTAGGCCAGAGTAAGAGTTAAGACCTTAGCTATTAGGCCAGAGTAAGAGTTAAGACCTTAACCAGTAGGCCAGAGTAAGAGTTAAGACCTTAACCATTAGGCCAGAGTACGAGTCTAAGACCTTAGCTATTAGGCCAGAGTAAGAGTTAAGACCTTAGCTATTAGGCCAGAGTAAGAGTTAAGACCTTAACCAGTAGGCCAGAGTAAGAGTTAAGACCTTAACCATTAGGCCAGAGTACGAGTCTAAGACCTTAACCATTAGGCAAGAGTAAGAGTTAAGACCTTAGCTATTAGGCCACAGTAAGAGTTAAGACCTTAACCATTAGGCCAGAGTACAAGTCTAAGACCTTAGCTATTAGGGCAGAGTAAGAGTTAAGACCTTAGCTATTAGGCCAGAGTAAGAGTTAAGACCTTAACCATTAGACCAGAGTACGAGTCTAAGACCTTAGCTATTAGGCCAGAGTAAGAGTTAAGACCTTAGCTATTAGGCCAGAGTAAGAGTTAAGACCTTAACCATTAGGCCAGAGTACGAGTCTAAGACCTTAGCTATTAGGCCAGAGTAAGTGTTAAGACCTTAGCTATTAGGCCAGAGTAAGAGTTAAGACCTTAGCTATTAGGCCAGAGTAAGAGTTAAGACCTTAACCAGTAGGCCAGAGTAAGAGTTAAGACCTTAACCAGTAGGCCAGAGTAAGAGCTAAGACCTTAACCATTAGGCCAGAGTACGAGTCTAAGACCTTAGCTATTAGGCCAGAGTAGGAGTTAAGACCTTAACCAGTAGGCCAGAGTACGAGTCTAAGACCTTAGCTATTAGGCCAGAGTACAAGTCTAAGACCTTAGCTATTAGGCCAGAGTAAGAGTTAAGACCTTAACCAGTAGGCCAGAGTATGAGTCTAAGACCTTAGCTATTAGGCCAGAGTACGAGTCTAAGACCTTAGCTATTAGGCCAGAGTAAGAGTTAAGACCTTAACCAGTAGGCCAGAGTAAGAGTTAAGACCTTAACCATTAGGCCAGAGTACAAGTCTAAGACCTTAGCTATTAGGCCAGAGTAAGAGTTAAGACCTTAGCTATTAGGTCGGAGTAAGAGTTAAGACCTTAACCAGTAGGCCAGAGTAAGAGTTAAGACCTTAACCATTAGGCCAGAGTACAAGTCTAAGACCTTAGCTATTAGGCCAGAGTAAGAGTTAAGACCTTAGCTATTAGGCCAGAGTAAGAGTTAAGACCTTAACCATTAGGCCAGAGTACGAGTCTAAGACCTTAGCTATTAGGCTAGAGTAAGAGTTAAGACCTTAACCAGTAGGCCAAAGTAAGAGTTAAGACCTTAACCAGTAGGCCAAAGTAAGAGTTAAGACCTTAACCATTAGGCCAGAGTACAAGTCTAAGACCGTAGCTATTAGGCCAGAGTAAGAGTTAAGACCTTAGCTATTAGGCCAGAGCAAGAGTTAAGACCTTAGCTATTAGGCCACAGAAAGAGTTAAGACCTTAACCAGTAGGCCAGAGTAAGAGTTAAGACCTTAACCATTAGGCCAGAGTACGAGTCTAAGACCTTAGCTATTAGGCCAGAGTAAGAGTTAAGACCTTAACCAGTAGGCCAGAGTAAGAGTTAAGACCTTAACTATTAGGCCAGAGTACGAGTCTAAGACCTTAGTTATTAGGCCAGAGTAAGAGTTAAGACCTTAGCTATTAGGCCAGAGTAAGAGTTAAGACCTTAACCAGTAGGCCAGAGTAAGAGTTAAGACCTTAACCATTAGGCCAGAGTACGAGTCTAAGACCTTAGCTATTAGGCCAGAGTAAGAGTTAAGACCTTAACCATTAGGCCAGAGTACGAGTCTAAGACATTAGCTATTAGGCCAGAGTAAGTGTTAAGATCTTAGCTATTAGGCCAGAGTAGGAGTTAAGACCTTCGCTATTAGGCCAGAGTAAGAGTTAAGACCTTAACCAGTAGGCCAGAGTAAGAGTTAAGACATTAACCAGTAGGCCAGAGTAAGAGTTAAGACCTTAACCATTAGTCCAGAGTAAGAGTTAAGACCTTAGCTATTAGGCCAGAGTAAGAGTTAAGACCTTAACCATTAGGCCAGAGTACGAGTCTAAGACCTTAGCTATTAGGCCAGAGTAAGAGTTAAGACCTTAGCTATTAGGCCAAAGTAAGAGTTAAGACCTTAACCAGTAGGCCAGAGTAAGAGTTAAGACCTTAACCATTAGGCCAGAGTACGAGTCTAAGACCTTAACCATTAGGCAAGAGTAAGAGTTAAGACCTTAGCTATTAGGCCACAGTAAGAGTTAAGACCTTAACCATTAGGCCAGAGTACGAGTCTAAGACCTTAGTTATTAGGGCAGAGTAAGAGTTAAGACCTTAGCTATTAGGCCAGAGTAAGAGTTAAGACCTTAACAATTAGGCCAGAGTACGAGTCTAAGACCTTAGCGATTAGGCCAGAGTAAGAGTTAAGACCTTAACCATTAGGCCAGAGTATGAAACTAAGACCTTAGCTATTAGGCCAGAGTAAGAGTTAAGACCTTAACCATTAGGCCAGAGTACGAGTCTAAGACTTAAGCTATTAGGCCAGAGTAAGAGTTAAGACATTAACCAGTAGGCCAGAGTAAGAGTTAAGACCGTCACCAGCAGGCCAGAGTACGAGTCTAAGACCTTAGCTGTTAGGCCAGAGTAAGAGTTAAGACCTTAACCATTAGGCCAGAATAAGAGTCTAAGACCTTAGCTATTAGGCCAGAGTAAGAGTTAAGACCTTAGCTATTAGGCCAGAGTAAGAGTTAAGACCTTAACCAGTAGGCCAGAGTACGAGTCTAAGACCTCAGCTATTAGGCCAGAGTAAGAGTTAATACATTAACCTGTAGGCCATAGTAAGAGTCTAAGACCTTGGCTATTAGGCCAGAGTAAGAGTTACAACCTTAACCTGTAGGCAGGGTACGAGTCTAAGACCTTCGCTATTAGGCCAGAGTAAGAGCTAAGACCTTAACCATTAGGCCAGAGTACGAGTCTAAGACCTTAGCTATTAGGCCAGAGTAGGAGTTAAGACCTTAACCAGTAGGCCAGAGTACGAGTCTAAGACCTTAGCTATTAGGCCAGAGTACAAGTCTAAGACCTTAGCTATTAGGCCAGAGTAAGAGTTAAGACCTTAACAAGTAGGCCAGAGTACGAGTCTAAGACCTTAGCTATTAGGCCAGAGTACGAGTCTAAGACCTTAGCTATTAGGCCAGAGTAAGAGTTAAGACCTTAACCAGTAGGCCAGAGTAAGAGTTAAGACCTTAACCATTAGGCCAGAGTACAAGTCTAAGACCTTAGCTATTAGGCCAGAGTAAGAGTTAAGACCTTAGCTATTAGGTCGGAGTAAGAGTTAAAACCTTAACCAGTAGGCCAGAGTAAGAGTTAAGACCTTAACCATTAGGCCAGAGTACAAGTCTAAGACCTTAGCTATTAGGCCAGAGTAAGAGTTAAGACCTTAGCTATTAGGCCAGAGTAAGAGTTAAGACCTTAACCATTAGGCCAGAGTAAGAGTCTAAGACCTTAGCTATTGGACAGAGTAAGAGTTAAGACCTTAGCTATTAGGCCAGAGTAAGAGTTAAGACCTTAGCTATTAGGCCAGAGTAAGAGTTAAGACCTTAACCAGTAGGCCAGAGTATGAGTTAAGACCTTAACCAGTAGGCCAGAGTACGAGTCTAAGACCTTAGCTATTGGACAGAGTAAGAGTTAAGACCTTAGCTATTAGGCCAGAGTAAGACTTAAGACCTTAGCTATTAGGCCAGAGTAAGAGTTAAGACCTTAACCAGTAGGCCAGAGTAAGAGTTAAGACCTTAACCAGTAGGCCAGAGTAAGAATTAAGACCTTAACCATTAGGCCAGAGTACGAGTCTAAGACCTTAGCTATTAGGACAGAGTAAGAGTTAAGACCTTAGCGATTAGGCCAGAGTAAGAGTTAAGACCTTAACCTTAGTCCAGAGTACGTGTCTAAGACCTTAGCTATTAGGCTAGAGTAAGTGTTAAGACCTTAGCTATTAGGCCAGAGTAAGAGTTAAGACCTTAGCTATTAGGCCAGAGTAAGAGTTAAGACCTTAACCAGTAGGCCAGAGTAAGAGTTAAGACCTTAACCATTAGGCCAGAGTACGAGTCTAAGACCTTAGATATTAGGCCAGAGTAAGAGTTAAGACCTTAGCTATTAGGCCAGAGTAAGAGTTAAGACCTTAACCATTAGGCCAGAGTACGAGTCTAAGACCTTCGCTATTGAACAGAGTAAGAGTTAAGACCCTAGCTATTAGGCCAGAGTAAGAGTTAAGACCTTAGCTATTAGGCCAGAGTAAGAGTTAAGTCCTTAACCAGTAGGCCAGAGTAAGAGTTAAGACCTTAACCAGTAGGCCAGAGTAAGAATTAAGACCTTAACCATTAGGCCAGAGTACGAGTCTAAGACCTTAGCTATTAGGCCAGAGTAAGAGTTAAGACCTTAGCTATTAGGCCAGAGTAAGAGTTAAGACCTTAACCATTAGTCCAGAGTACGAGTCTAAGACCTTAGCTATTAGGCTAGAGTAAGAGTTAAGACCTTAACCAGTAGGCCAGAGTAAGAGTTAAGACCTTAACCAGTAGGCCTGAGTAAGAGTTAAGACCTTAACCATTAGGCCAGAGTACAAGTCTAAGACCGTAGCTATTAAGCCAGAGTAAGGGTTAAGACCTTAGCTATTAGGCCAGAGAAAGATTTAAGAACTTAACCAGTAGGCCAGAGTAAGAGTTAAGACCTTAACCATTAGGCCAGAGTACGAGTCTAAGACCTTAGTTATTAGGCCAGAGTAAGAGTTAAGACCTTAGCTATTAGGCCAGAGTAAGAGTTAAGACCTTAACCAGTAGGCCAGAGTAAGAGTTAAGACCTTAACCATTAGACCAGAGTACGAGTCTAAGACCTTAGCTATTAGGCCAGAGTAAGAGTTAAGACCTTAGCTATTAGGCCAGAGTAAGAGTTAAGACCTTAACCATTAGGCCAGAGTACGAGTCTAAGACCTTAGCTATTAGGCCAGAGTAAGTGTTAAGACCTTAGCTATTAGGCCAGAGTAAGAGTTAAGACCTTAGCTATTAGGCCAGAGTAAGAGTTAAGACCTTAACCAGTAGGCCAGAGTAAGAGTTAAGACTTTAACCAGTAGGCCAGAGTAAGAGTTAAGACCTTAACCATTAGGCCAGAGTAAGAGTTAAGACCTTAGCTATTAGGCCAGAGTAAGAGTTAAGACCTTCACCAGTGGGCCAGAGTAAGAGTTAAGACCTTAACCATTAGGCCAGAGTACGAGTCTAAGACCTTAGCTATTAGGCCCGAGTAAGAGTTAAGACCTTAGCTATTAGGCCAGAGTAAGAGTTAAAACCTTAACCAGTAGGCCAGAGTAAGAGTTAAGACCTTAACCATTAGGCCAGAGTACGAGTCTAAGACCTTAACCATTAGGCAAGAGTAAGAGTTAAGATCTTAGCTATTAGGCCACAGTAAGAGTTAAGACCTTAACCATTAGGCCAGAGTACAAGTCTAAGACCTTAGCTATTAGGGCAGAGTAAGAGTTAAGACCTTAGCTATTAGGCCAGAGTAAGAGTTAAGACCTTAACAATTAGGCCAGAGTACGAGTCTAAGACCTTAGCTATTAGGCCAGAGTAAGAGTTAAGACCTTAACCATTAGGCCAGAGTTTGAGTCTTAGACCTTAGCTATTAGGCCAGAGTAAGAATTAAGACCTTAACCATTAGGCCAGAGTACGAGTCTAAGACCTTAGCTATTAGGCCAGAGTACGAGTCTAAGACCTTAGCTATTAGGCCAGAGTAAGAGTTAAGACCTTAGCTATTAGGCCAGAGTAAGAGATAAGACCTTAACCAGTAGGCCAGAGTAAGAGTTAAGACCTCAATGTGTAGGCCAGAGTACGAGTCTAAGACTTTAGCTATTAGGCCAGGGTACGAGTCTAATACCTTAGCTATTAGGCCAGAGTAAGAGTTAAGACCTTAACCAGTAGGCCAGAGTAAGAGTTAAGACCTTCACCAGCAGGCCAGAGTGCGAGTCTAAGACCTTAGCTGTTAGGCCAGAGTAAGAGTTAAGACCTTAACCATTAGGCCAGAATAAGAGTCTAAGACCTTAGCTATTAGGCCAGAGTAAGAGTTAAGACCTTAGCTATTAGGCCAGAGTAAGGGTTAAGACCTTAACCAGTAGGCCAGAGTACGAGTCTAAGACCTTAGCTATTAGGCCAGAGTAAGAGTTAATACCTTAACCTGTAGGCCATAGTAAGAGTCTAAGACCTTGGCTATTAGGCCAGAGTAAGAGTTACGACCTTAACCTGTAGGCCAGGGTACGAGTCTAAGACCTTCGCTATTAGGCCAGAGTAAGAGCTAAGACCTTAACCATTAGGCCAGAGTACGAGTCTAAGACCTTAGCTATTAGGCCAGAGTAGGAGTTAAGACCTTAACCAGTAGGCCAGAGTACAAGTCTAAGACCTTAGCTATTAGGCCAGAGTACAAGTCTAAGACCTTAGCTATTAGGCCAGAGTAAGAGTTAAGACCTTAACCAGTAGGCCAGAGTACTAGTCTAAGACCTTAGCTATTAGGCCAGAGTACGAGTCTAAGACCTTAGCTATTAGGCCAGAGTAAGAGTTAAGACCTTAACCAGTAGGACAGAGTAAGAGTTAAGACCTTAACCATTAGGCCAGAGTACGAGTCTAAGACCTTAGCTATTGGACAGAGTAAGAGTTAAGACCTTAGCTATTAGGCCAGAGTAAGAGTTAAGACCTTAGCTATTAGGCCAGAGTAAGAGTTAAGACCTTAACCAGTAGGCCAGAGTATGAGTTAAGACCTTAACCAGTAGGCCAGAGTACGAGTCTAAGACCTTAGCTATTGGACAGAGTAAGAGTTAAGACCTTAGCTATTAGGCCAGAGTAAGAGTTAAGACCTTAACCAGTAGGCCAGAGTAAGAGTTAAGACCTTAACCAGTAGGCCAGAGTAAGAATTAAGACCTTAACCATTAGGCCAGAGTACGAGTCTAAGACCTTAGCTATTAGGACAGAGTAAGAGTTAAGACCTTAGCTATTAGGCCAGAGTAAGAGTTAAGACCTTAACCTTAGTCCAGAGTACGTGTCTAAGACCTTAGCTATTAGGCTAGAGTAAGTGTTAAGACCTTAGCTATTGGGCCAGAGTAAGAGTTAAGACCTTAGCTATTAGGCCAGAGTAAGAGTTAAGACCTTAACCAGTGGGCCAGAGTAAGAGTTAAGACCTTAACCATTAGGCCAGAGTACGAGTCTAAGACCTTAGATATTAGGCCAGAGTAAGAGTTAAGACCTTAGCTATTAGGCCAGAGTAAGAGTTAAGACCTTAACCATTAGGCCAGAGTACGAGTCTAAGACCTTAGCTATTGAACAGAGTAAGAGTTAAGACCCTAGCTATTAGGCCAGAGTAAGAGTTAAGACATTAGCTATTAGGCCAGAGTAAGAGTTAAGTCCTTAACCAGTAGGCCAGAGTAAGAGTTAAGACCTTAACCAGTAGGCCAGAGTAAGAATTAAGACCTTAACCATTAGGCCAGAGTACGAGTCTAAGACCTTAGCTATTAGGCCAGAGTAAGAGTTAAGACCTTAGCTATTAGGCCAGAGTAAGAGTTAAGACCTTAACCATTAGTCCAGAGTACGAGTCTAAGACCTTAGCTATTAGGCTAGAGTAAGAGTTAAGACCTTAACCAGTAGGCCAGAGTAAGAGTTAAGACCTTAACCATTAGGCCAGAGTACAAGTCTAAGACCGTAGCTATTAAGCCAGAGTAAGGGTTAAGACCTTAGCTATTAGGCCAGAGAAAGAGTTAGGACCTTAACCAGTAGGCCAGAGTAAGAGTTAAGACCTTAACCATTAGGCCAGAGTACGAGTCTAAGACCTTAGTTATTAGGCCAGAGTAAGAGTTAAGACCTTAGCTATTAGGCCAGAGTAAGAGTTAAGACCTTAACCAGTAGGCCAGAGTAAGAGTTAAGACCTTAACCATTAGACCAGAGTAAGAGTTAAGACCTTAACCATTAGGCCAGAGTACGAGTCTAAGACCTTAGCTATTAGGCCAGAGTAAGTGTTAAGACCTTAGCTATTAGGCCAGAGTAAGAGTTAAGACCTTAGCTATTAGGCCAGAGTAAGAGTTAAGACCTTAACCAGTAGGCCAGAGTAAGAGTTAAGACCTTAACCATTAGGCCAGAGTAAGAGTTAAGACCTTAGCAATTAGGCCAGAGTAAGAGTTAAGACCTTAACCAGTAGGCCAGAGTAAGAGTTAAGACCTTAACCATTAGGCCAGAGTACGAGTCTAAGACCTTAGCTATTAGGCCAGAGTAAGAGTTAAGACCTTAGCTATTAGGCCAGAGTAAGAGTTAAGACCTTAACCAGTAGGCCAGAGTAAGAGTTAAGACCTTAACCATTAGGCCAGAGTACGAGTCTAAGACCTTAACCATTAGGCAAGAGTAAGAGTTAAGACCTTAGCTATTAGGCCACAGTAAGAGTTAAGACCTTAACCATTAGGCCAGAGTACAAGTCTAAGACCTTAGCTATTAGGGCAGAGTAAGAGTTAAGACCTTAGCTATTAGGCCAGAGTAAGAGTTAAGACCTTAACAATTAGGCCAGAGTACGAGTCTAAGACCTTAGCTATTAGGCCAGAGTAAGAGTTAAGACCTTAACCATTAGGCCAGAGTTTGAGTCTTAGACCTTAGCTATTAGGCCAGAGTAAGAGTTAAGACCTTAACCATTAGGCCAGAGTACGAGTCTAAGACCTTAGCTATTAGGCCAGAGTACGAGTCTAAGACCTTAGCTATTAGGCCAGAGTAAGAGTTAAGACCTTAGCTATTAGGCCAGAGTAAGAGATAAGACCTTAACCAGTAGGCCAGAGTAAGAGTTAAGACCTCAACGTGTAGGCCAGAGTACGAGTCTAAGACCTTAGCTATTAGGACAGAGTAAGAGTTAAGACCTTAGCGATTAGGCCAGAGTAAGAGTTAAGACCTTAACCTTAGTCCAGAGTACGTGTCTAAGACCTTAGCTATTAGGCTAGAGTAAGAGTTAAGACCTTAACCAGTAGGCCAGAGTAAGAGTTAAGACCTTAACCAGTAGGCCAAAGTAAGAGTTAAGACCTTAACCATTAGGCCAGAGTACAAGTCTAAGACCGTAGCTATTAGGCCAGAGTAAGTGTTAAGACCTTAGCTATTAGGCCAGAGTAAGAGTTAAGACCTTAGCTATTAGGCCAGAGTAAGAGTTAAGACCTTAACCAGTAGGCCAGAGTAAGAGTTAAGACCTTAACCATTAGGCCAGAGTACGAGTCTAAGACCTTAGATATTAGGCCAGAGTAAGAGTTAAGACCTTAGCTATTAGGCCAGAGTAAGAGTTAAGACCTTAACCATTAGGCCAGAGTACGAGTCTAAGACCTTCGCTATTGAACAGAGTAAGAGTTAAGACCCTAGCTATTAGGCCAGAGTAAGAGTTAAGACCTTAGCTATTAGGCCAGAGTAAGAGTTAAGTCCTTAACCAGTAGGCCAGAGTAAGAGTTAAGACCTTAACCAGTAGGCCAGAGTAAGAATTAAGACCTTAACCATTAGGCCAGAGTACGAGTCTAAGACCTTAGCTATTAGGCCAGAGTAAGAGTTAAGACCTTAGCTATTAGGCCAGAGTAAGAGTTAAGACCTTAACCATTAGTCCAGAGTACGAGTCTAAGACCTTAGCTATTAGGCTAGAGTAAGAGTTAAGACCTTAACCAGTAGGCCAGAGTAAGAGTTAAGACCTTAACCAGTAGGCCTGAGTAAGAGTTAAGACCTTAACCATTAGGCCAGAGTACAAGTCTAAGACCGTAGCTATTAAGCCAGAGTAAGGGTTAAGACCTTAGCTATTAGGCCAGAGAAAGATTTAAGAACTTAACCAGTAGGCCAGAGTAAGAGTTAAGACCTTAACCATTAGGCCAGAGTACGAGTCTAAGACCTTAGTTATTAGGCCAGAGTAAGAGTTAAGACCTTAGCTATTAGGCCAGAGTAAGAGTTAAGACCTTAACCAGTAGGCCAGAGTAAGAGTTAAGACCTTAACCATTAGACCAGAGTACGAGTCTAAGACCTTAGCTATTAGGCCAGAGTAAGAGTTAAGACCTTAGCTATTAGGCCAGAGTAAGAGTTAAGACCTTAACCATTAGGCCAGAGTACGAGTCTAAGACCTTAGCTATTAGGCCAGAGTAAGTGTTAAGACCTTAGCTATTAGGCCAGAGTAAGAGTTAAGACCTTAGCAATTAGGCCAGAGTAAGAGTTAAGACCTTAACCAGTAGGCCAGAGTAAGAGTTAAGACTTTAACCAGTAGGCCAGAGTAAGAGTTAAGACCTTAACCATTAGGCCAGAGTAAGAGTTAAGACCTTAGCTATTAGGCCAGAGTAAGAGTTAAGACCTTCACCAGTGGGCCAGAGTAAGAGTTAAGACCTTAACCATTAGGCCAGAGTACGAGTCTAAGACCTTAGCTATTAGGCCCGAGTAAGAGTTAAGACCTTAGCTATTAGGCCAGAGTAAGAGTTAAAACCTTAACCAGTAGGCCAGAGTAAGAGTTAAGACCTTAACCATTAGGCCAGAGTACGAGTCTAAGACCTTAACCATTAGGCAAGAGTAAGAGTTAAGACCTTAGCTATTAGGCCACAGTAAGAGTTAAGACCTTAACCATTAGGCCAGAGTACAAGTCTAAGACCTTAGCTATTAGGGCAGAGTAAGAGTTAAGACCTTAGCTATTAGGCCAGAGTAAGAGTTAAGACCTTAACAATTAGGCCAGAGTACGAGTCTAAGACCTTAGCTATTAGGCCAGAGTAAGAGTTAAGACCTTAACCATTAGGCCAGAGTTTGAGTCTTAGACCTTAGCTATTAGGCCAGAGTAAGAATTAAGACCTTAACCATTAGGCCAGAGTACGAGTCTAAGACCTTAGCTATTAGGCCAGAGTACGAGTCTAAGACCTTAGCTATTAGGCCAGAGTAAGAGTTAAGACCTTAGCTATTAGGCCAGAGTAAGAGATAAGACCTTAACCAGTAGGCCAGAGTAAGAGTTAAGACCTCAATGTGTAGGCCAGAGTACGAGTCTAAGACTTTAGCTATTAGGCCAGGGTACGAGTCTAATACCTTAGCTATTAGGCCAGAGTAAGAGTTAAGACCTTAACCATTAGGCCATAGTATGAGTCTAAGACCTTAACCATTAGGCCAGAGTACGAGTCTAAGACTTTAGCTATTAGGCCAGAGTAAGAGTTAAGACATTAACCAGTAGGCCAGAGTAAGAGTTAAGACCTTCACCAGCAGGCCAGAGTGCGAGTCTAAGACCTTAGCTGTTAGGCCAGAGTAAGAGTTAAGACCTTAACCATTAGGCCAGAATAAGAGTCTAAGACCTTAGCTATTAGGCCAGAGTAAGAGTTAAGACCTTAGCTATTAGGCCAGAGTAAGAGTTAAGACCTTAACCAGTAGGCCAGAGTACGAGTCTAAGACCTTAGCTATTAGGCCAGAGTAAGAGTTAATACCTTAACCTGTAGGCCATAGTAAGAGTCTAAGACCTTGGCTATTAGGCCAGAGTAAGAGTTACGACCTTAACCTGTAGGCCAGGGTACGAGTCTAAGACCTTCGCTATTAGGCCAGAGTAAGAGCTAAGACCTTAACCATTAGGCCAGAGTACGAGTCTAAGACCTTAGCTATTAGGCCAGAGTAGGAGTTAAGACCTTAACCAGTAGGCCAGAGTACGAGTCTAAGACCTTAGCTATTAGGCCAGAGTACAAGTCTAAGACCTTAGCTATTAGGCCAGAGTAAGAGTTAAGACCTTAACCAGTAGGCCAGAGTACTAGTCTAAGACCTTAGCTATTAGGCCAGAGTACGAGTCTAAGACCTTAGCTATTAGGCCAGAGTAAGAGTTAAGACCTTAACCAGTAGGACAGAGTAAGAGTTAAGACCTTAACCATTAGGCCAGAGTACGAGTCTAAGACCTTAGCTATTGGACAGAGTAAGAGTTAAGACCTTAGCTATTAGGCCAGAGTAAGAGTTAAGACCTTAGCTATTAGGCCAGAGTAAGAGTTAAGACCTTAACCAGTAGGCCAGAGTATGAGTTAAGACCTTAACCAGTAGGCCAGAGTACGAGTCTAAGACCTTAGCTATTGGACAGAGTAAGAGTTAAGACCTTAGCTATTAGGCCAGAGTAAGAGTTAAGACCTTAACCAGTAGGCCAGAGTAAGAGTTAAGACCTTAACCAGTAGGCCAGAGTAAGAATTAAGACCTTAACCATTAGGCCAGAGTACGAGTCTAAGACCTTAGCTATTAGGACAGAGTAAGAGTTAAGACCTTAGCTATTAGGCCAGAGTAAGAGTTAAGACCTTAACCTTAGTCCAGAGTACGTGTCTAAGACCTTAGCTATTAGGCTAGAGTAAGTGTTAAGACCTTAGCTATTGGGCCAGAGTAAGAGTTAAGACCTTAGCTATTAGGCCAGAGTAAGAGTTAAGACCTTAACCAGTGGGCCAGAGTAAGAGTTAAGACCTTAACCATTAGGCCAGAGTACGAGTCTAAGACCTTAGATATTAGGCCAGAGTAAGAGTTAAGACCTTAGCTATTAGGCCAGAGTAAGAGTTAAGACCTTAACCATTAGGCCAGAGTACGAGTCTAAGACCTTAGCTATTGAACAGAGTAAGAGTTAAGACCCTAGCTATTAGGCCAGAGTAAGAGTTAAGACATTAGCTATTAGGCCAGAGTAAGAGTTAAGTCCTTAACCAGTAGGCCAGAGTAAGAGTTAAGACCTTAACCAGTAGGCCAGAGTAAGAATTAAGACCTTAACCATTAGGCCAGAGTACGAGTCTAAGACCTTAGCTATTAGGCCAGAGTAAGAGTTAAGACCTTAGCTATTAGGCCAGAGTAAGAGTTAAGACCTTAACCATTAGTCCAGAGTACGAGTCTAAGACCTTAGCTATTAGGCTAGAGTAAGAGTTAAGACCTTAACCAGTAGGCCAGAGTAAGAGTTAAGACCTTAACCATTAGGCCAGAGTACAAGTCTAAGACCGTAGCTATTAAGCCAGAGTAAGGGTTAAGACCTTAGCTATTAGGCCAGAGAAAGAGTTAGGACCTTAACCAGTAGGCCAGAGTAAGAGTTAAGACCTTAACCATTAGGCCAGAGTACGAGTCTAAGACCTTAGTTATTAGGCCAGAGTAAGAGTTAAGACCTTAGCTATTAGGCCAGAGTAAGAGTTAAGACCTTAACCAGTAGGCCAGAGTAAGAGTTAAGACCTTAACCATTAGACCAGAGTAAGAGTTAAGACCTTAACCATTAGGCCAGAGTACGAGTCTAAGACCTTAGCTATTAGGCCAGAGTAAGTGTTAAGACCTTAGCTATTAGGCCAGAGTAAGAGTTAAGACCTTAGCTATTAGGCCAGAGTAAGAGTTAAGACCTTAACCAGTAGGCCAGAGTAAGAGTTAAGACCTTAACCAGTAGGCCAGAGTAAGAGTTAAGACCTTAACCATTAGGCCAGAGTAAGAGTTAAGACCTTAGCAATTAGGCCAGAGTAAGAGTTAAGACCTTAACCAGTAGGCCAGAGTAAGAGTTAAGACCTTAACCATTAGGCCAGAGTACGAGTCTAAGACCTTAGCTATTAGGCCAGAGTAAGAGTTAAGACCTTAGCTATTAGGCCAGAGTAAGAGTTAAGACCTTAACCAGTAGGCCAGAGTAAGAGTTAAGACCTTAACCATTAGGCCAGAGTACGAGTCTAAGACCTTAACCATTAGGCAAGAGTAAGAGTTAAGACCTTAGCTATTAGGCCACAGTAAGAGTTAAGACCTTAACCATTAGGCCAGAGTACAAGTCTAAGACCTTAGCTATTAGGGCAGAGTAAGAGTTAAGACCTTAGCTATTAGGCCAGAGTAAGAGTTAAGACCTTAACAATTAGGCCAGAGTACGAGTCTAAGACCTTAGCTATTAGGCCAGAGTAAGAGTTAAGACCTTAACCATTAGGCCAGAGTTTGAGTCTTAGACCTTAGCTATTAGGCCAGAGTAAGAGTTAAGACCTTAACCATTAGGCCAGAGTACGAGTCTAAGACCTTAGCTATTAGGCCAGAGTACGAGTCTAAGACCTTAGCTATTAGGCCAGAGTAAGAGTTAAGACCTTAGCTATTAGGCCAGAGTAAGAGATAAGACCTTAACCAGTAGGCCAGAGTAAGAGTTAAGACCTCAACGTGTAGGCCAGAGTACGAGTCTAAGACTTTAGCTATTAGGCCAGGGTACGAGTCTAATACCTTAGCTATTAGGCCAGAGTAAGAGTTAAGACCTTAACCATTAGGCCATAGTATGAGTCTAAGACCTTAGCTATTAGGCCAGAGTAAGAGTTAAGACCTTAACCATTAGGCCAGAGTACGAGTCTAAGACTTTAGCTATTAGGCCAGAGTAAGAGTTAAGACATTAACCAGCAGGCCAGAGTAAGAGTTAAGACCTTCACCAGCAGGCCAGAGTGCGAGTCTAAGACCTTAGCTGTTAGGCCAGAGTAAGAGTTAAGACCTTAACCATTAGGCCAGAATAAGAGTCTAAGACCTTAGCTATTAGGCCAGAGTAAGAGTTAAGACCTTAGCTATTAGGCCAGAGTAAGAGTTAAGACCTTAACCAGTAGGCCAGAGTACGAGTCTAAGACCTTAGCTATTAGGCCAGAGTAAGAGTTAATACCTTAACCTGTAGGCCATAGTAAGAGTCTAAGACCTTGGCTATTATGCCAGAGTAAGAGTTACGACCTTAACCTGTAGGCCAGGGTACGAGTCTAAGACCTTCGCTATTAGGCCAGAGTAAGAGCTAAGACCTTAACCATTAGGCAAGAGTACGAGTCTAAGACCTTAGCTATTAGGCCAGAGTAGGAGTTAAGACCTTAACCAGTAGGCCAGAGTACGAGTCTAAGACCTTAGCTATTAGGCCAGAGTACAAGTCTAAGACCTTAGTTATTAGGCCAGAGTAAGAGTTAAGACCTTAACCAGTAGGCCAGAGTAAGAGTTAAGACCTTAACCATTAGACCAGAGTACGAGTCTAAGACCTTAGCTATTAGGCCAGAGTAAGAGTTAAGACCTTAGCTATTAGGCCAGAGTAAGAGTTAAGACCTTAACCATTAGGCCAGAGTACGAGTCTAAGACCTTAGCTATTAGGCCAGAGTAAGTGTTAAGACCTTAGCTATTAGGCCAGAGTAAGAGTTAAGACCTTAGCAATTAGGCCAGAGTAAGAGTTAAGACCTTAACCAGTAGGCCAGAGTAAGAGTTAAGACTTTAACCAGTAGGCCAGAGTAAGAGTTAAGACCTTAACCATTAGGCCAGAGTAAGAGTTAAGACCTTAGCTATTAGGCCAGAGTAAGAGTTAAGACCTTCACCAGTGGGCCAGAGTAAGAGTTAAGACCTTAACCATTAGGCCAGAGTACGAGTCTAAGACCTTAGCTATTAGGCCCGAGTAAGAGTTAAGACCTTAGCTATTAGGCCAGAGTAAGAGTTAAAACCTTAACCAGTAGGCCAGAGTAAGAGTTAAGACCTTAACCATTAGGCCAGAGTACGAGTCTAAGACCTTAACCATTAGGCAAGAGTAAGAGTTAAGACCTTAGCTATTAGGCCACAGTAAGAGTTAAGACCTTAACCATTAGGCCAGAGTACAAGTCTAAGACCTTAGCTATTAGGGCAGAGTAAGAGTTAAGACCTTAGCTATTAGGCCAGAGTAAGAGTTAAGACCTTAACAATTAGGCCAGAGTACGAGTCTAAGACCTTAGCTATTAGGCCAGAGTAAGAGTTAAGACCTTAACCATTAGGCCAGAGTTTGAGTCTTAGACCTTAGCTATTAGGCCAGAGTAAGAATTAAGACCTTAACCATTAGGCCAGAGTACGAGTCTAAGACCTTAGCTATTAGGCCAGAGTACGAGTCTAAGACCTTAGCTATTAGGCCAGAGTAAGAGTTAAGACCTTAGCTATTAGGCCAGAGTAAGAGATAAGACCTTAACCAGTAGGCCAGAGTAAGAGTTAAGACCTCAATGTGTAGGCCAGAGTACGAGTCTAAGACTTTAGCTATTAGGCCAGGGTACGAGTCTAATACCTTAGCTATTAGGCCAGAGTAAGAGTTAAGACCTTAACCATTAGGCCATAGTATGAGTCTAAGACCTTAACCATTAGGCCAGAGTACGAGTCTAAGACTTTAGCTATTAGGCCAGAGTAAGAGTTAAGACATTAACCAGTAGGCCAGAGTAAGAGTTAAGACCTTCACCAGCAGGCCAGAGTGCGAGTCTAAGACCTTAGCTGTTAGGCCAGAGTAAGAGTTAAGACCTTAACCATTAGGCCAGAATAAGAGTCTAAGACCTTAGCTATTAGGCCAGAGTAAGAGTTAAGACCTTAGCTATTAGGCCAGAGTAAGAGTTAAGACCTTAACCAGTAGGCCAGAGTACGAGTCTAAGACCTTAGCTATTAGGCCAGAGTAAGAGTTAATACCTTAACCTGTAGGCCATAGTAAGAGTCTAAGACCTTGGCTATTAGGCCAGAGTAAGAGTTACGACCTTAACCTGTAGGCCAGGGTACGAGTCTAAGACCTTCGCTATTAGGCCAGAGTAAGAGCTAAGACCTTAACCATTAGGCCAGAGTACGAGTCTAAGACCTTAGCTATTAGGCCAGAGTAGGAGTTAAGACCTTAACCAGTAGGCCAGAGTACGAGTCTAAGACCTTAGCTATTAGGCCAGAGTACAAGTCTAAGACCTTAGCTATTAGGCCAGAGTAAGAGTTAAGACCTTAACCAGTAGGCCAGAGTACTAGTCTAAGACCTTAGCTATTAGGCCAGAGTACGAGTCTAAGACCTTAGCTATTAGGCCAGAGTAAGAGTTAAGACCTTAACCAGTAGGACAGAGTAAGAGTTAAGACCTTAACCATTAGGCCAGAGTACGAGTCTAAGACCTTAGCTATTGGACAGAGTAAGAGTTAAGACCTTAGCTATTAGGCCAGAGTAAGAGTTAAGACCTTAGCTATTAGGCCAGAGTAAGAGTTAAGACCTTAACCAGTAGGCCAGAGTATGAGTTAAGACCTTAACCAGTAGGCCAGAGTACGAGTCTAAGACCTTAGCTATTGGACAGAGTAAGAGTTAAGACCTTAGCTATTAGGCCAGAGTAAGAGTTAAGACCTTAACCAGTAGGCCAGAGTAAGAGTTAAGACCTTAACCAGTAGGCCAGAGTAAGAATTAAGACCTTAACCATTAGGCCAGAGTACGAGTCTAAGACCTTAGCTATTAGGACAGAGTAAGAGTTAAGACCTTAGCTATTAGGCCAGAGTAAGAGTTAAGACCTTAACCTTAGTCCAGAGTACGTGTCTAAGACCTTAGCTATTAGGCTAGAGTAAGTGTTAAGACCTTAGCTATTGGGCCAGAGTAAGAGTTAAGACCTTAGCTATTAGGCCAGAGTAAGAGTTAAGACCTTAACCAGTGGGCCAGAGTAAGAGTTAAGACCTTAACCATTAGGCCAGAGTACGAGTCTAAGACCTTAGATATTAGGCCAGAGTAAGAGTTAAGACCTTAGCTATTAGGCCAGAGTAAGAGTTAAGACCTTAACCATTAGGCCAGAGTACGAGTCTAAGACCTTAGCTATTGAACAGAGTAAGAGTTAAGACCCTAGCTATTAGGCCAGAGTAAGAGTTAAGACATTAGCTATTAGGCCAGAGTAAGAGTTAAGTCCTTAACCAGTAGGCCAGAGTAAGAGTTAAGACCTTAACCAGTAGGCCAGAGTAAGAATTAAGACCTTAACCATTAGGCCAGAGTACGAGTCTAAGACCTTAGCTATTAGGCCAGAGTAAGAGTTAAGACCTTAGCTATTAGGCCAGAGTAAGAGTTAAGACCTTAACCATTAGTCCAGAGTACGAGTCTAAGACCTTAGCTATTAGGCTAGAGTAAGAGTTAAGACCTTAACCAGTAGGCCAGAGTAAGAGTTAAGACCTTAACCATTAGGCCAGAGTACAAGTCTAAGACCGTAGCTATTAAGCCAGAGTAAGGGTTAAGACCTTAGCTATTAGGCCAGAGAAAGAGTTAGGACCTTAACCAGTAGGCCAGAGTAAGAGTTAAGACCTTAACCATTAGGCCAGAGTACGAGTCTAAGACCTTAGTTATTAGGCCAGAGTAAGAGTTAAGACCTTAGCTATTAGGCCAGAGTAAGAGTTAAGACCTTAACCAGTAGGCCAGAGTAAGAGTTAAGACCTTAACCATTAGACCAGAGTAAGAGTTAAGACCTTAACCATTAGGCCAGAGTACGAGTCTAAGACCTTAGCTATTAGGCCAGAGTAAGTGTTAAGACCTTAGCTATTAGGCCAGAGTAAGAGTTAAGACCTTAGCTATTAGGCCAGAGTAAGAGTTAAGACCTTAACCAGTAGGCCAGAGTAAGAGTTAAGACCTTAACCAGTAGGCCAGAGTAAGAGTTAAGACCTTAACCATTAGGCCAGAGTAAGAGTTAAGACCTTAGCAATTAGGCCAGAGTAAGAGTTAAGACCTTAACCAGTAGGCCAGAGTAAGAGTTAAGACCTTAACCATTAGGCCAGAGTACGAGTCTAAGACCTTAGCTATTAGGCCAGAGTAAGAGTTAAGACCTTAGCTATTAGGCCAGAGTAAGAGTTAAGACCTTAACCAGTAGGCCAGAGTAAGAGTTAAGACCTTAACCATTAGGCCAGAGTACGAGTCTAAGACCTTAACCATTAGGCAAGAGTAAGAGTTAAGACCTTAGCTATTAGGCCACAGTAAGAGTTAAGACCTTAACCATTAGGCCAGAGTACAAGTCTAAGACCTTAGCTATTAGGGCAGAGTAAGAGTTAAGACCTTAGCTATTAGGCCAGAGTAAGAGTTAAGACCTTAACAATTAGGCCAGAGTACGAGTCTAAGACCTTAGCTATTAGGCCAGAGTAAGAGTTAAGACCTTAACCATTAGGCCAGAGTTTGAGTCTTAGACCTTAGCTATTAGGCCAGAGTAAGAGTTAAGACCTTAACCATTAGGCCAGAGTACGAGTCTAAGACCTTAGCTATTAGGCCAGAGTACGAGTCTAAGACCTTAGCTATTAGGCCAGAGTAAGAGTTAAGACCTTAGCTATTAGGCCAGAGTAAGAGATAAGACCTTAACCAGTAGGCCAGAGTAAGAGTTAAGACCTCAACGTGTAGGCCAGAGTACGAGTCTAAGACTTTAGCTATTAGGCCAGGGTACGAGTCTAATACCTTAGCTATTAGGCCAGAGTAAGAGTTAAGACCTTAACCATTAGGCCATAGTATGAGTCTAAGACCTTAGCTATTAGGCCAGAGTAAGAGTTAAGACCTTAACCATTAGGCCAGAGTACGAGTCTAAGACTTTAGCTATTAGGCCAGAGTAAGAGTTAAGACATTAACCAGCAGGCCAGAGTAAGAGTTAAGACCTTCACCAGCAGGCCAGAGTGCGAGTCTAAGACCTTAGCTGTTAGGCCAGAGTAAGAGTTAAGACCTTAACCATTAGGCCAGAATAAGAGTCTAAGACCTTAGCTATTAGGCCAGAGTAAGAGTTAAGACCTTAGCTATTAGGCCAGAGTAAGAGTTAAGACCTTAACCAGTAGGCCAGAGTACGAGTCTAAGACCTTAGCTATTAGGCCAGAGTAAGAGTTAATACCTTAACCTGTAGGCCATAGTAAGAGTCTAAGACCTTGGCTATTATGCCAGAGTAAGAGTTACGACCTTAACCTGTAGGCCAGGGTACGAGTCTAAGACCTTCGCTATTAGGCCAGAGTAAGAGCTAAGACCTTAACCATTAGGCAAGAGTACGAGTCTAAGACCTTAGCTATTAGGCCAGAGTAGGAGTTAAGACCTTAACCAGTAGGCCAGAGTACGAGTCTAAGACCTTAGCTATTAGGCCAGAGTACAAGTCTAAGACCTTAGTTATTAGGCCAGAGTAAGAGTTAAGACCTTAACCAGTAGGCCAGAGTACGAGTCTAAGACCTTAGCTATTAGGCCAGAGTACGAGTCTAAGACCTTAGCTATTAGGCCAGAGTAAGAGTTAAGACCTTAACCAGTAGGCCATAGTAAGAGTTAAGACCTTAACCATTAGGCCAGAGTACAAGTCTAAGACCTTAGCTATTAGGCCAGAGTAAGAGTTAAGACCTTAGCTATTAGGTCGGAGTAAGAGTTAAGACCTTAACCAGTGGGCCAGAGTAAGAGTTAAGACCATAACTATTAGGCCAGAGTACAAGTCTAAGACCTTAGCTATTAGGCCAGAGTAAGAGTTAAGACCTTAGCTATTAGGCCAGAGTAAGAGTTGAGACCTTAACCATTAGGCCAGAGTACGAGTCTAAGACCTTAGCTATTAGGCTAGAGTAAGAGTTAAGACCTTAACCAGTAGGCCAGAGTAAGAGTTAAGACCTTAACCAGTAGGCCAAAGTAAGAGTTAAGAACTTAACCATTAGGCCAGAGTACAAGTCTAAGACCGTAGCTATTAGGCCAGAGTAAGAGTTAAGACCTTAGCTATTAGGCCACAGAAAGAGTTAAGACCTTAACCAGTAGGCCAGAGTAAGAGTTAAGACCTTATCCATTAGGCCAGAGTACGAGTCTAAGACCTTAGCTATTAGGCCAGAGTAAGAGTTAAGACCTTAACCAGTAGGCCAGAGTAAGAGTTAAGACCTTAACTATTAGGCCAGAGTACGAGTCTAAGACCTCAGTTATTAGGCCAGAGTAAGAGTTAAGACCTTAGCTATTAGGCCAGAGTAAGAGTTAAGACCTTAACCAGTAGGCCAGAGTAAGAGTTAAGACCTTAACCATTAGGCCAGAGTACGAGTCTAAGACCTTAGCTATTAGGCCAGAGTAAGAGTTAAGACCTTAGCTATTAGGCCAGAGTAAGAGTTAAGACCCTAACCATTAGGCCAGAGTACGAGACTAAGACATTAGCTATTAGGCCAGAGTAAGTGTTAAGACCTTAGCTATTAGGCCAGAGTAGGAGTTAAGACCTTCGCTATTAGGCCAGAGTAAGAGTTAAGACCTTAACCAGTAGGCCAGAGTAAGAGTTAAGACATTAACCAGTAGGCCAGAGTAAGAGTTAAGACCTTAACCATTAGTCCAGAGTAAGAGTTAAGACCTTAGCTATTAGGCCAGAGTAAGAGTTAAGACCTTAACCAGTAGGCCAGAGTAAGAGTTAAGACCTTAACCAGTAGGCCAGAGTACGAGTCTAAGACCTTAGCTATTAGGCCAGAGTAAGAGTTAAGACCTTAGCTATTAGGCCAAAGTAAGAGTTAAGACCTTAACCAGTAGGCCAGAGTCAGAGTTAAGACCTTAACCATTGGGCCAGAGTACGAGTCTAAGACCTTAACCATTAGGCAAGAGGAAGAGTTAAGACCTTAGCTATTAGGCCACAGTAAGAGTTAAGACCTTAACCATTAGGCCAGAGTACGAGTCTAAGACCTTAGCTATTAGGGCAGAGAAAGAGTTAAGACCTTAGCTATTAGGCCGGAGTAAGAGTTAAGACCTTAACAATTAGGCCAGAGTACGAGTCTAAGACCTTAGAGATTAGGCCAGAGTAAGAGTTAAGACCTTAACCATTAGGCCAGAGTACGAAACTAAGACCTTAGCTATTAGGCCAGAGTAAGAGTTAAGACCTTAACCATTAGGCCAGAGTACGAGTCTAAGACTTTAGCTATTAGGCCAGAGTAAGAGTTAAGACATTAACCAGTAGGCCAGAGTAAGAGTTAAGACCGTCACCAGCAGGCCAGAGTACGAGTCTAAGACCTTAGCTGTTAGGCCAGAGTAAGAGTTAAGACCTTAACCATTAGGCCAGAATAAGAGTCTAAGACCTTAGGTATTAGGCCAGAGTAAGAGTTAAGACCTTAGCTATTAGGCCAGAGTAAGAGTTAAGACCTTAACCAGTAGGCCATAGTAAGAGTCTAAGACCTTGGCTATTAGGCCAGAGTAAGAGTTACGACCTTAACCTGTAGGCCAGGGTACGAGTCTAAGACCTTCGCTATTAGGCCAGAGTAAGAGCTAAGACCTTAACCATTAGGCCAGAGTACGAGTCTAAGACCTTAGCTATTAGGCCAGAGTAGGAGTTAAGACCTTAACCAGTAGGCCAGAGTACGAGTCTAAGACCTTAGCTATTAGGCCAGAGTACAAGTCTAAGACCTTAGCTATTAGGCCAGAGTAAGAGTTAAGACCTTAACCAGTAGGCCAGAGTACGAGTCTAAGACCTTAGCTATTAGGCCAGAGTACGAGTCTAAGACCTTAGCTATTAGGCCAGAGTAAGAGTTAAGACCTTAACCAGTAGGCCAGAGTAAGAGTTAAGACCTTAACCATTAGGCCAGAGTACAAGTCTAAGACCTTAGCTATTAGGCCAGAGTAAGAGTTAAGACCTTAGCTATTAGGTCGGAGTAAGAGTTAAGACCTTAACCAGTAGGCCAGAGTAAGAGTTAAGACCTTAACCATTAGGCCAGAGTACAAGTCTAAGACCTTAGCTATTAGGCCAGAGTAAGAGTTAAGACCTTAGCTATTAGGCCAGAGTAAGAGTTACGACCTTAACCTGTAGGCCAGGGTACGAGTCTAAGACCTTCGCTATTAGGCCAGAGTAAGAGCTAAGACCTTAACCATTAGGCAAGAGTACGAGTCTAAGACCTTAGCTATTAGGCCAGAGTAGGAGTTAAGACCTTAACCAGTAGGCCAGAGTACGAGTCTAAGACCTTAGCTATTAGGCCAGAGTACAAGTCTAAGACCTTAGTTATTAGGCCAGAGTAAGAGTTAAGACCTTAACCAGTAGGCCAGAGTACGAGTCTAAGACCTTAGCTATTAGGCCAGAGTACGAGTCTAAGACCTTAGCTATTAGGCCAGAGTAAGAGTTAAGACCTTAACCAGTAGGCCATAGTAAGAGTTAAGACCTTAACCATTAGGCCAGAGTACAAGTCTAAGACCTTAGCTATTAGGCCAGAGTAAGAGTTAAGACCTTAGCTATTAGGTCGGAGTAAGAGTTAAGACCTTAACCAGTGGGCCAGAGTAAGAGTTAAGACCATAACTATTAGGCCAGAGTACAAGTCTAAGACCTTAGCTATTAGGCCAGAGTAAGAGTTAAGACCTTAGCTATTAGGCCAGAGTAAGAGTTGAGACCTTAACCATTAGGCCAGAGTACGAGTCTAAGACCTTAGCTATTAGGCTAGAGTAAGAGTTAAGACCTTAACCAGTAGGCCAGAGTAAGAGTTAAGACCTTAACCAGTAGGCCAAAGTAAGAGTTAAGAACTTAACCATTAGGCCAGAGTACAAGTCTAAGACCGTAGCTATTAGGCCAGAGTAAGAGTTAAGACCTTAGCTATTAGGCCACAGAAAGAGTTAAGACCTTAACCAGTAGGCCAGAGTAAGAGTTAAGACCTTATCCATTAGGCCAGAGTACGAGTCTAAGACCTTAGCTATTAGGCCAGAGTAAGAGTTAAGACCTTAACCAGTAGGCCAGAGTAAGAGTTAAGACCTTAACTATTAGGCCAGAGTACGAGTCTAAGACCTCAGTTATTAGGCCAGAGTAAGAGTTAAGACCTTAGCTATTAGGCCAGAGTAAGAGTTAAGACCTTAACCAGTAGGCCAGAGTAAGAGTTAAGACCTTAACCATTAGGCCAGAGTACGAGTCTAAGACCTTAGCTATTAGGCCAGAGTAAGAGTTAAGACCTTAGCTATTAGGCCAGAGTAAGAGTTAAGACCCTAACCATTAGGCCAGAGTACGAGACTAAGACATTAGCTATTAGGCCAGAGTAAGTGTTAAGACCTTAGCTATTAGGCCAGAGTAGGAGTTAAGACCTTCGCTATTAGGCCAGAGTAAGAGTTAAGACCTTAACCAGTAGGCCAGAGTAAGAGTTAAGACATTAACCAGTAGGCCAGAGTAAGAGTTAAGACCTTAACCATTAGTCCAGAGTAAGAGTTAAGACCTTAGCTATTAGGCCAGAGTAAGAGTTAAGACCTTAACCAGTAGGCCAGAGTAAGAGTTAAGACCTTAACCAGTAGGCCAGAGTACGAGTCTAAGACCTTAGCTATTAGGCCAGAGTAAGAGTTAAGACCTTAGCTATTAGGCCAAAGTAAGAGTTAAGACCTTAACCAGTAGGCCAGAGTCAGAGTTAAGACCTTAACCATTGGGCCAGAGTACGAGTCTAAGACCTTAACCATTAGGCAAGAGGAAGAGTTAAGACCTTAGCTATTAGGCCACAGTAAGAGTTAAGACCTTAACCATTAGGCCAGAGTACGAGTCTAAGACCTTAGCTATTAGGGCAGAGAAAGAGTTAAGACCTTAGCTATTAGGCCGGAGTAAGAGTTAAGACCTTAACAATTAGGCCAGAGTACGAGTCTAAGACCTTAGAGATTAGGCCAGAGTAAGAGTTAAGACCTTAACCATTAGGCCAGAGTACGAAACTAAGACCTTAGCTATTAGGCCAGAGTAAGAGTTAAGACCTTAACCATTAGGCCAGAGTACGAGTCTAAGACTTTAGCTATTAGGCCAGAGTAAGAGTTAAGACATTAACCAGTAGGCCAGAGTAAGAGTTAAGACCGTCACCAGCAGGCCAGAGTACGAGTCTAAGACCTTAGCTGTTAGGCCAGAGTAAGAGTTAAGACCTTAACCATTAGGCCAGAATAAGAGTCTAAGACCTTAGGTATTAGGCCAGAGTAAGAGTTAAGACCTTAGCTATTAGGCCAGAGTAAGAGTTAAGACCTTAACCAGTAGGCCATAGTAAGAGTCTAAGACCTTGGCTATTAGGCCAGAGTAAGAGTTACGACCTTAACCTGTAGGCCAGGGTACGAGTCTAAGACCTTCGCTATTAGGCCAGAGTAAGAGCTAAGACCTTAACCATTAGGCCAGAGTACGAGTCTAAGACCTTAGCTATTAGGCCAGAGTAGGAGTTAAGACCTTAACCAGTAGGCCAGAGTACGAGTCTAAGACCTTAGCTATTAGGCCAGAGTACAAGTCTAAGACCTTAGCTATTAGGCCAGAGTAAGAGTTAAGACCTTAACCAGTAGGCCAGAGTACGAGTCTAAGACCTTAGCTATTAGGCCAGAGTACGAGTCTAAGACCTTAGCTATTAGGCCAGAGTAAGAGTTAAGACCTTAACCAGTAGGCCAGAGTAAGAGTTAAGACCTTAACCATTAGGCCAGAGTACAAGTCTAAGACCTTAGCTATTAGGCCAGAGTAAGAGTTAAGACCTTAGCTATTAGGTCGGAGTAAGAGTTAAGACCTTAACCAGTAGGCCAGAGTAAGAGTTAAGACCTTAACCATTAGGCCAGAGTACAAGTCTAAGACCTTAGCTATTAGGCCAGAGTAAGAGTTAAGACCTTAGCTATTAGGCCAGAGTAAGAGTTAATACCTTAACCTGTACGCCATAGTAAGAGTCTAAGACCTTGTCTATTAGGCCAGAGTAAGAGTTACGACCTTAACCTGTATGCCAGGGTACGAGTCTAAGACCTTCGCTATTAGGCCAGAGTAAGAGCTAAGACCTTAACCATTAGGCCAGAGTACGAGTCTAAGACCTTAGCTATTAGGCCAGAGTAGGAGTTAAGACCTTAACCAGTAGGCCAGAGTACGAGTCTAAGACCTTAGCTATTAGGCCAGAGTACAAGTCTAAGACCTTAGGTATTAGGCCAGAGTAAGAGTTAAGACCTTAACCAGTAGGCCAGAGTACGAGTCTAAGACCTTAGCTATTAGGCCAGAGTACGAGTCTAAGACCTTAGCTATTAGGCCAGAGTAAGAGTTAAGACCTTAACCAGTAGGCCAGAGTAAGAGTTAAGACCTTAACCATTAGGCCAGAGTACGAGTCTAAGACCTTAGCTATTGGACAGAGTAAGAGTTAAGACCTTAGCTATGAGGCCAGAGTAAGAGTTAAGACCTTAGCTATTAGGCCAGAGTAAGAGTTAAGACCTTAACCAGTAGGCCAGAGTATGAGTTAAGACCTTAACCAGTAGGTCAGAGTATGAGTCTAAGACCTTAGCTATTGGACAGAGTAAGAGTTAAGACCTTAGCTATTAGGCCAGAGTAAGAGTTAAGACTTTAGCTATTAGGCCAGAGTAAGAGTTAAGACCTTAACCAGTAGGCCAGAGTAAGAGTTAAGACCTTAACCAGTAGGCCAGAGTAAGAATTAAGACCTTAACCATTAGGCCAGATTACGAGTCTAAGACCTTAGCTATTAGGACAGAGTAAGAGTTAAGACCTTAGCTATTAGGCCAGAGTAAGAGTTAAGACCTTAACCTTAGTCCAGAGTACGTGTCTAAGACCTTAGCTATTAGGCTAGAGTAAGTGTTAAGACCTTAGCTATTGGGCCAGAGTAAGAGTTAAGACCTTAGCTATTAGGCCAGAGTAAGAGTTAAGACCTTAACCAGTAGGCCAGAGTAAGAGTTAAGACCTTAACCATTAGGCCAGAGTACGAGTCTAAGACCTTAGATATTAGGCCAGAGTAAGAGTTAAGACCTTAGCTATTAGGCCAGAGTAAGAGTTAAGACCTTAACCATTAGGCCAGAATAAGAGTCTAAGACCTTAGGTATTAGGCCAGAGTAAGAGTTATGACCTTAGCTATTAGGCCAGAGTAAGAGTTAAGACCTTAACCAGTAGGCCATAGTAAGAGCCTAAGACCTTGGCTATTAGGCCAGAGTAAGAGTTACGACCTTAACCAGTAGGCCAGGGTACGAGTCTAAGACCTTCGCTATTAGGCCAGAGTAAGAGGTAAGACCTTAACCATTAGGCCAGAGTACGAGTCTAAGACCTTAGCTATTAGGCCAGAGTAGGAGTTAAGACCTTAACCAGTAGGCCAGAGTACGAGTCTAAGACCTTAGCTATTAGGCCAGAGTACAAGTCTAAGACCTTAGCTATTAGGCCAGAGTAAGAGTTAAGACCTTAACCAGTAGGCCAGAGTACGAGTCTAAGACCTTAGCTATTAGGCCAGAGTACGAGTGTAGGAGAGTGGAATCTGACTAATGGTTGCCCCCAACTTTTTGCCTGGTATTTAAGTGGTTTTTGACTAGTCTGGCTGGGATCCTGCTATCCAGGACCCCAGCCTATCTGCTTTCTCCCTAAAACTGTTGTGAGTACTCTAGGTACAAACATAATTGGATGCTGGGCATGCCCTACCAGTCCCTTGTAGATGGTACCCTAGGTACCCAGGGCATGGGTCCCCCAGTAGGCCTACCAGGGCTGCAGTACTTATTGTGCCACCCTGGGACAGCCACCCAAACTGACACCACCAGGCCACTACTGTAGCCTGGGTAAGGTGGTGCTAGCACCCCTTACAGGGATGTAGGGACCCTATGTCCCATACCATACAACACATATACTCTCATAGGTCACCCCTATGGCAGGCCCTGGTAATCCTACAGGGCTGGGTGCTGAGGTATGTGTGAGGGGGGACCCCTACGTGAGTAGGACCTCTCTGCAACCTTCGTAAAATCGTTACTGGGTTGTTTGTAGTGTAGCCATACCATATACTCTTAACCGCATTATAAGTTATTGCGTCATCGCTGTAACTTAGGAATGGCTACACAGAACCATATCGTGTTTGGTGTCAAACATGAAGGAATCATACCCCCAGTCCAGCCATGGGCATGGGGGCACGATTCCCCCTTGCTAGGAGGGTGATATGGGAAAAGCGGTAGAATTTGGACACCAATTTAAAAGTGCACATGTACCACAAAATGGCTACTGTTCGCCACCTACACGACTCTGGCTGGCTGTTGCTGGGGAAAACCCCAGCCTCGCCATCTGGACAATAGGGCTCCTGTGGCAGGGAGGTGCCAGCACCTCCCCAGACAGGATATGTGGATTGGAACAGGGTGGGTGCACCAAATGTCCTTTCAGTGTTGCACGTAGGCAGCTGCAGAGCCCCAATTCTGCATACACCGCCTGGAACCAGTTCAGGGGCGTCCTGCCCCTCGCCCAGGCGGGAAACACACAAAGGGGAGTGGGTGTAGCCACCCTTTCCCGCCTCTACTCTGATTGGTAGGCTCTATTTTGGACCATCCCCTAATCTTGGGGATATATGGGAATAACTTTGCCCTAGAGCCTTAGATTCGTACAGGACTTCACAGAACTGACCTTCGACGAGCTGCTGCCCAGCTGACTGAAGAAATCTCCCTTGGGATAAAGGAGTTATCCCCCTGCTTGGCAGGCACCTAAAAGACTACAAGATACCCGGTTGGAACTTCGTTGCTCTCACGACCTTCGACGCCTTCCAGCAACCTCGAGGTGGGTCTCCAGTGCATCCCAGCGTCCTGTGAGTGTGCCCAGCAAGTCTGAGCACCCTGGACCACGTGGGTGTCGAGATCCCTGCATACCCCGAGACACCGGCCACCTCTTGTCCAGCACACGACCCTGACCAGTGGGGAAGTTGTGCTTTGGCCCATTTTTGAGCCAACCTTCAAGCAGCATTTGTGCCGACCCTCAGCTCCCTGGCCCGCTCCGGTGGCCCGTGGGAGCCCTTTTACGCACCCCATTTTGCTGCCTTCCGCGGTCCCTTGTCTCTCGACTTGTGGGCCCTGACGAAGGACAATCTTCTTTTCTAAGAGTTCCCCTGGTTGCTCCAGGCCTGCTCTACGCTCCCTGCAAAGGAGAGCACCCTCAGACCACGTGGGTCTGCACCAGCAGCTGCTTTGTTCATCTTGCGTGGGTTGCGGTTGCCAATGCTTAGTGGATCCATTCGGGACACTAACACCGCAGCGACCCTCAGCCGACGCGGGACCGTCGCCCTCCAGAAGCTGGCCTTCCTTGAAGCCTCCCGGAGCCCGTGACTGCAGAGCCCAGCTGTACCTTCCACACCTGAAGCACCCGACATCCACGAGCTCTTTCCTGTGAGCTCCCTGGTCACTGTGCTGTGACCCAGACTCTGTCCCCTCTGCTTTCAGGTTCATCTTTGTCTTTTCTTCAACTTTAATCTTCACGACTTCATCGACACTTCCAGCTAGCAGCAGTTTGGACTCCTTTTCCATAGAAAATCAGCCCGCGACCCGACACCAGAATCGACCTATGCACCCGGCTTCCCTGGGGCAGGTAACAGTGGTACTTCGGTACTTCCGTGGTGGTGGGCTCTCCAAAGCCTTAAGTCTCAAGCCTTAACTTTGTACTGTTGTTAGAAGTGTCCTTAAACCTTGATTATTCAACCGCGACATTCTCCATAGGCTAACATTGCGATCCCGATAGCAACTTCTCGCACTGCACATGCCTCCCGTGGGTCCCCTTCCTCTTAACTGTGGGTGGATTCTTAAGGGGCCAGCGATCCTGAATGCCCTAGGCATTGCCTGTAGAATTGTCGTGGTTCTTATACCACTATTTTAGTATATGGTTTGGTCCCCCCCTGGGGCCCATTGATTTCTGTGCTATTTATTGTGTTTATAAATGCTTGTTTGAAGTGTAACTTTGCCACTAGCCACATAAAGTGACTGTGGGATTCTGTCTAGAATAAATACATATATTTTATATATATACCTGTGTGGGCTACTCTTTCATTTGGTTATTCAAGAGGTTATTATGGTAAAACAATAAGCTTAACACTCCTTCAAGACTTAGCCTGAAGGCTGCTCTCCACAGCTACCACTAGGATAGCTTTCTTTAAAGGTTGTATTAAACCTATCATCAATAGGAGTCGAATTGGACTGGTGCAAGGTGTCCCTATAACTAGGAACAGCATATGCCAGGCCAACTTCTCACAACGAGTCTAAGACCTTAGCTATTAGGCCAGAGTAAGAGTTAAGACCTTAACCAGTAGGCCAGAGTAAGAGTTAAGACCTTAACCATTAGGTCAGAGTACAAGTCTAAGACCTTAGCTATTAGGCCAGAGTAAGAGTTAAGACCTTAGCTATTAGGTCGGAGTAAGAGTTAAGACCTTACCCAGTAGGCCAGAGTAAGAGTTAAGACCTTAACCATTAGGCCAGAGTACAAGTCTAAGACCTTAGCTATTAGGCCAGAGTAAGAGTTAAGACCTTAGCTATTAGGCCAGAGTAAGAGTTAAGACCTTAACCATTAGGCCAGAGTACGAGTCTAAGACCCTAGCTATTAGGCTAGAGTAAGAGTTAAGACCTTAACCAGTAGGCCAGAGTAAGAGTTAAGACCTTAACCAGTAGGCCAAAGTAAGAGTTAAGACCTTAACCATTAGGCCAGAGTACAAGTCTAAGACCGTAGCTATTAGGCCAGAGTAAGAGTTAAGACCTTAGCTATTAGGCCAGAGCAAGAGTTAAGACCTTAGCTATTAGGCCACAGAAAGAGTTAAGACCTTAACCAGTAGGCCAGAGTAAGAGTTAAGACCTTAACCATTAGGCCAGAGTACGAGTCTAAGACCTTAGCTATTAGGCCAGAGTAAGAGTTAAGACCTTAACCAGTAGGCCAGAGTAAGAGTTAAGACCTTAACTATTAGGCCAGAGTACGAGTCTAAGACCTTAGCTATTAGGCCAGAGTAAGAGTTAAGACCTTAGCTATTAGGCCAGAGTAAGAGTTAAGACCTTAACCATTAGGCCAGAGTACGAGTCTAAGACATTAGCTATTAGGCCAGAGTAGGAGTTAAGACCTTCGCTATTAGGCCAGAGTAAGAGTTAAGACCTTAACCAGTAGGCCAGAGTAAGAGTTAAGACATTAACCAGTAGGCCAGAGTAAGAGTTAAGACCTTAACCATTAGTCCAGAGTAAGAGTTAAGACCTTAGCTATTAGGCCAGAGTAAGAGTTAAGACCTTAACCAGTAGTCCAGAGTAAGAGTTAAGACCTTAACCATTAGGCCAGAGTACGAGTCTAAGACCTTAGCTATTAGGCCAGAGTAAGAGTTAAGACCTTAGCTATTAGGCCAAAGTAAGAGTTAAGACCTTAACCAGTAGGCCAGAGTAAGAGTTAAGACCTTAACCATTAGGCCAGAGTATGAGTCTAAGACCTTAACCATTAGGCAAGAGTAAGAGTTAAGACCTTAGCTATTAGGCCACAGTAAGAGTTAAGACCTTAACCATTAGGCCAGAGTACGAGTCTAAGACCTTAGCTATTAGGGCAGAGAAAGAGTTAAGACCTTAGCTATTAGGCCGGAGTTAGAGTTAAGACCTTAACAATTAGGCCAGAGTACGAGTCTAAGACCTTAGAGATTAGGCCAGAGTAAGAGTTAAGACCTTAACCATTAGGCCAGAGTACGAAACTAAGACCTTAGCTATTAGGCCAGAGTAAGAGTTAAGACCTTAACCATTAGGCCAGAGTACGAGTCTAAGACTTTAGCTATTAGGCCAGAGTAAGAGTTAAGATATTAACCAGTAGGCCAGAGTAAGAGTTAAGACCGTCACCAGCAGGCCAGAGTACGAGTCTAAGACCTTAGCTGTTAGGCCAGAGTAAGAGTTAAGACCTTAACCATTAGGCCAGAATAAGAGTCTAAGACCTTAGGTATTAGGCCAGAGTAAGAGTTAAGACCTTAGCTATTAGGCCAGAGTAAGAGTTAAGACCTTAACCAGTAGGCCATAGTAAGAGTCTAAGACCTTGGCTATTAGGCCAGAGTAAGAGTTACGACCTTAACCTGTAGGCCAGGGTACGAGTCTAAGACCTTCGCTATTAGGCCAGAGTAAGAGCTAAGACCTTAACCATTAGGCCAGAGTACGAGTCTAAGACCTTAGCTATTAGGCCAGAGTAGGAGTTAAGACCTTAACCAGTATGCCAGAGTACGAGTCTAAGACCTTAGCTATTAGGCCAGAGTACAAGTCTAAGACCTTAGCTATTAGGCCAGAGTAAGAGTTAAGACCTTAACCAGTAGGCCAGAGTACGAGTCTAAGACCTTAGCTATTAGGCCAGAGTACGAGTCTAAGACCTTAGCTATTAGGCCAGAGTTAGAGTTAAGACCTTAACCAGTAGGCCAGAGTAAGAGTTAAGACCTTAACCATTAGGCCAGAGTACAAGTCTAAGACCTTAGCTATTAGGCCAGAGTAAGAGTTAAGACCTTACCTATTAGGTCGGAGTAAGAGTTAAGACCTTAACCAGTAGGCCAGAGTAAGAGTTAAGACCTTAACCATTAGGCCAGAGTACAAGTCTAAGACCTTAGCTATTAGGCCAGAGTAAGAGTTAAGACCTTAGCTATTAGGCCAGAGTAAGAGTTAAGACCTTAACCATTAGGCCAGAGTACGAGTCTAAGACCTTAGCTATTGGACAGAGTAAGAGTTAAGACCTTAGCTATTAGGCCAGAGTAAGAGTTAAGACCTTAGCTATTAGGCCAGAGTAAGAGTTAAGACCTTAACCAGTAGGCCAGAGTATGAGTTAAGACCTTAACCAGTAGGCCAGAGTAAGAATTAAGACCTTAACCATTAGGCCAGCGTACGAGTCTAAGACCTTAGCTATTAGGCCAGAGTAAGAGTTAAGTCCTTAGATATTAGGCCAGAGTAAGAGTTAAGACCTTAACCATTAGGCCAGAGAACGAGTCTAAGACCTTAGCTATTAGGCTAGAGTAAGAGTTAAGACCTTAACCAGTAGGCCAGAGTAAGAGTTAAGACCTTAACCAGTAGGCCAAAGTAAGAGTTAAGACCTTAACCATTAGGCCAGAGTACAAGTCTAAGACCATAGCTATTAGGCCAGAGTAAGAGTTAAGACCTTAGCTATTAGGCCAGAGCAAGAGTTAAGACCTTAGCTTTAAGACCTTAGCTATTAGGCCACAGAAAGAGTTAAGACCTTAACCAGTAGGCCAGAGTAAGAGTTAAGACCTTAACCATTAGGCCAGAGTATGAGTCTAAGACCTTAGCTATTAGGCCAGAGTAAGAGTTAAGACCTTAACCAGTAGGCCAGAGTAAGAGTTAAGACCTTAACTATTAGGCCAGAGTACGAGTCTAAGACCTTAGTTATTAGGCCAGAGTAAGAGTTAAGACCTTAGCTATTAGGCCAGAGTAAGAGTTAAGACCTTAACCAGGAGGCCAGAGAAAGAGTTAAGACCTTAACCATTAGGCCAGAGTACGAGTCTAAGACCTTAGCTATTAGGCCAGAGTAAGAGTTAAGACCTTAGCTATTAGGCCAGAGTAAGAGTTAAGACCTTAACCATTAGGCCAGAGTACGAGTCTAAGACATTAGCTATTAGGCCAGAGTAAGTGTTAAGACCTTAGCTATTAGGCCAGAGTAGGAGTTAAGGCCTTAGCTATTAGGCCAGAGTAAGAGTTAAGACCTTAACCAGTAGGCCAGAGTAAGAGTTAAGACATTAACCAGTAGGCCAGAGTAAGAGTTAAGACCTTAACCATTAGTCCAGAGTAAGAGTTAAGACCTTAGCTATTAGGCCAGAGTAAGAGTTAAGACCTTAACCAGTAGGCCAGAGTAAGAGTTAAGACCTTAACCATTAGGCCAGAGTACGAGTCTAAGACCTTAGCTATTAGGCCAGAGTAAGAGTTAAGACCTTAGCTATTAGGCCAAAGTAAGAGTTAAGACCTTAACCAGTAGGCCAGAGTAAGAGTTAAGACCTTAACCATTAGGCCAGAGTACGAGTCTAAGACCTTAACCATTAGGCAAGAGTAAGAGTTAAGACCTTAGCTATTAGGCCACAGTAAGAGTTAAGACCTTAACCATTAGGCCAGAGTACGAGTCTAAGACCTTAGCTATTAGGGCAGAGTAAGAGTTAAGACCTTAGCTATTAGGCCAGAGTAAGAGTTAAGACCTTAACAATTAGGCCAGAGTACGAGTCTAAGACCTTAGCTATTAGGCCAGAGTAAGAGTTAAGACCTTAACCATTAGGCCAGAGTACGAAACTAAGACCTTAGCTATTAGGCCAGAGTAAGAGTTAAGACCTTAACCATTAGGCCAGAGTACAAGTCTAAGACCTTAGGTATTAGGTCAGAGTAAGAGTTAAGACCTTAATCAGTAGGCCAGAGTAAGAGTTAAGACCTTAACCAGTAGGCCAGAGTAAGAGTTAAGACCTTAGCTATTAGGCCAGAGTAAGAGTTAAGACCTTAACCTGTCGGCCATAGTGCGAGTCTAAGACCTTGGCTATGAGGCCATAGCAAGAGTTAAGACCTTAGCTATTAGGCCAGAGTAAGAGTTAAGACCTTAACCATTAGGCCAGAGAATGAGTCTAAGACCTTAACCAGTAGGCCAGAGTAAGAGTTAAGACATTAACCAGTAGGCCAGAGTACGAGTCTAAGACCTTAGCTATTAGGCCAGAGTAAGAGTTAAGACCTTAACCATTAGGCCAGAGTACGAGTCTAAGGCCTTATCTACTAGGCCAGAGTAAGAGTTAAGACCTTAGCTATTAGGCCAGAGTACGAGTCTACGACCTTAGCTATTAGGCCAGAGTAAGAGTTAAGACCTTAACCAGTAGGCCAGAGTATGAGTTAAGACCTTAACCAGTAGGCCAGAGTAAGAATTAAGACCTTAACCATTAGGCCAGCGTACGAGTCTAAGACCTTAGCTATTAGGCCAGAGTAAGAGTTAAGTCCTTAGATATTAGGCCAGAGTAAGAGTTAAGACCTTAACCATTAGGCCAGAGAACGAGTCTAAGACCTTAGCTATTAGGCTAGAGTAAGAGTTAAGACCTTAACCAGTAGGCCAGAGTAAGAGTTAAGACCTTAACCAGTAGGCCAAAGTAAGAGTTAAGACCTTAACCATTAGGCCAGAGTACAAGTCTAAGACCATAGCTATTAGGCCAGAGTAAGAGTTAAGACCTTAGCTATTAGGCCAGAGCAAGAGTTAAGACCTTAGCTTTAAGACCTTAGCTATTAGGCCACAGAAAGAGTTAAGACCTTAACCAGTAGGCCAGAGTAAGAGTTAAGACCTTAACCATTAGGCCAGAGTATGAGTCTAAGACCTTAGCTATTAGGCCAGAGTAAGAGTTAAGACCTTAACCAGTAGGCCAGAGTAAGAGTTAAGACCTTAACTATTAGGCCAGAGTACGAGTCTAAGACCTTAGTTATTAGGCCAGAGTAAGAGTTAAGACCTTAGCTATTAGGCCAGAGTAAGAGTTAAGACCTTAACCAGGAGGCCAGAGAAAGAGTTAAGACCTTAACCATTAGGCCAGAGTACGAGTCTAAGACCTTAGCTATTAGGCCAGAGTAAGAGTTAAGACCTTAGCTATTAGGCCAGAGTAAGAGTTAAGACCTTAACCATTAGGCCAGAGTACGAGTCTAAGACATTAGCTATTAGGCCAGAGTAAGTGTTAAGACCTTAGCTATTAGGCCAGAGTAGGAGTTAAGGCCTTAGCTATTAGGCCAGAGTAAGAGTTAAGACCTTAACCAGTAGGCCAGAGTAAGAGTTAAGACATTAACCAGTAGGCCAGAGTAAGAGTTAAGACCTTAACCATTAGTCCAGAGTAAGAGTTAAGACCTTAGCTATTAGGCCAGAGTAAGAGTTAAGACCTTAACCAGTAGGCCAGAGTAAGAGTTAAGACCTTAACCATTAGGCCAGAGTACGAGTCTAAGACCTTAGCTATTAGGCCAGAGTAAGAGTTAAGATCTTAGCTATTAGGCCAAAGTAAGAGTTAAGACCTTAACCAGTAGGCCAGAGTAAGAGTTAAGACCTTAACCATTAGGCCAGAGTACGAGTCTAAGACCTTAACCATTAGGCAAGAGTAAGAGTTAAGACCTTAGCTATTAGGCCACAGTAAGAGTTAAGACCTTAACCATTAGGCCAGAGTACGAGTCTAAGACCTTAGCTATTAGGGCAGAGTAAGAGTTAAGACCTTAGCTATTAGGCCAGAGTAAGAGTTAAGACCTTAACAATTAGGCCAGAGTACGAGTCTAAAACCTTAGCTATTAGGCCAGAGTAAGAGTTAAGACCTTAACCATTAGGCCAGAGTACGAAACTAAGACCTTAGCTATTAGGCCAGAGTAAGAGTTAAGACCTTAACCATTAGGCCAGAGTACAAGTCTAAGACCTTAGGTATTAGGTCAGAGTAAGAGTTAAGACCTTAATCAGTAGGCCAGAGTAAGAGTTAAGACCTTAACCAGTAGGCCAGAGTAAGAGTTAAGACCTTAGCTATTAGGCCAGAGTAAGAGTTAAGACCTTAACCTGTCGGCCATAGTGCGAGTCTAAGACCTTGGCTATGAGGCCATAGCAAGAGTTAAGACCTTAGCTATTAGGCCAGAGTAAGAGTTAAGACCTTAACCATTAGGCCAGAGAATGAGTCTAAGACCTTAACCAGTAGGCCAGAGTAAGAGTTAAGACATTAACCAGTAGGCCAGAGTACGAGTCTAAGACCTTAGCTATTAGGCCAGAGTAAGAGTTAAGACCTTAACCATTAGGCCAGAGTACGAGTCTAAGGCCTTATCTACTAGGCCAGAGTAAGAGTTAAGACCTTAGCTATTAGGCCAGAGTAAGAGTTAAGACCTTAACCAGTAGGCCAGAGTAAGAGTTAAGACCTTAACCAGTAGGCCAGAGTAAGAGTTAAGACCTTAACCATTAGGCCAGAGTACGAGTCTAATACATTAGCTATTAGGCAAGAGTACGAGTCTAAGACCTTAACCAGTAGGGCAGAGTAAGAGTTAAGACCTTAACCATTAGGCAAGAGTATGTGTCTAAGACCTTAGCTATTAGGCAGGAGTAAGAGTTAAGACCTTAGGTATTAGGCCAGAGAAAGAGTTAAGACCTTAACCAGTAGGCCATAGTACGAGTCTAAGACCTGAGCTATTAGGCCAGAGTAAGAGTTAAGACCTTAGCTATTAGGCCAGAATACGAGACTAAGACCTTTGCTATTAGGCCAGAGTAAGAGTTAAGACCTTAGCTATTAGGCCAGAGTAAGAGTTAAGACCTTAACCAGTAGGCCAGAGTAAGAGTTAAGACCTCAACCATTAGGCCAGAGTACGAGTCTACGACCTTAGCTATTAGGCCAGAGTAGGAGTTAAGACCTTAGCTATTAGGACAGAGTACGAGTCTAAGACCTTAGCTATTAGGCCAGAGTAAGATTACAGAACTTAGCTATTAGGCCAGAGTACGAGTCTTAGACCTTAGCTATTAGGCCAGAGTAAGAGTTAAGACCTTAGCTATTAGGCCAGAGTAAGAGTTAAGACCTTAACCATTAGGCCAGAGTACGAGTCTAAGACCTTAGCTATTAGGCCAGAGAAAGAGTTGAGGCCTTAGCTATTAGGCCAGAGTAAGAGTTAAGACCTTAACCATTAGGCCAGAGTACGAGTCTAAGACCTTAGCTATTAGGCTAGAGTAAGAGTTAAGACCTTAACCAGTAGGCCAGAGTAAGAGTTAAGACCTTAACCAGTAGGCCAAAGTAAGAGTTAAGACCTTAACCATTAGGCCAGAGTACAAGTCTAAGACCGTAGCTATTAGGCCAGAGTAAGAGTTAAGACCTTAGCTATTAGGCCAGAGCAAGAGTTAAGACCTTAGCTATTAGGCCACAGAAAGAGTTAAGACCTTAACCAGTAGGCCAGAGTAAGAGTTAAGACCTTAACCATTAGGCCAGAGTACGAGTCTAAGACCTTAGCTATTAGGCCAGAGTAAGAGTTAAGACCTTAACCAGTAGGCCAGAGTAAGAGTTAAGACCTCAACCATTAGGCCAGAGTACGAGTCTACGACCTTAGCTATTAGGCCAGAGTAGGAGTTAAGACCTTAGCTATTAGGACAGAGTACGAGTCTAAGACCTTAGCTATTAGGCCAGAGTAAGATTACAGAACTTAGCTATTAGGCCAGAGTACGAGTCTTAGACCTTAGCTATTAGGCCAGAGTAAGAGTTAAGACCTTAGCTATTAGGCCAGAGTAAGAGTTAAGACCTTAACCATTAGGCCAGAGTACGAGTCTAAGACCTTAGCTATTAGGCCAGAGTAAGAGTTGAGGCCTTAGCTATTAGGCCAGAGTAAGAGTTAAGACCTTAACCATTAGGCCAGAGTACGAGTCTAAGACCTTAGCTATTAGGCTAGAGTAAGAGTTAAGACCTTAACCAGTAGGCCAGAGTAAGAGTTAAGACCTTAACCAGTAGGCCAAAGTAAGAGTTAAGACCTTAACCATTAGGCCAGAGTACAAGTCTAAGACCGTAGCTATTAGGCCAGAGTAAGAGTTAAGACCTTAGCTATTAGGCCAGAGCAAGAGTTAAGACCTTAGCTATTAGGCCACAGAAAGAGTTAAGACCTTAACCAGTAGGCCAGAGTAAGAGTTAAGACCTTAACCATTAGGCCAGAGTACGAGTCTAAGACCTTAGCTATTAGGCCAGAGTAAGAGTTAAGACCTTAACCAGTAGGCCAGAGTAAGAGTTAAGACCTTAACCATTAGGCCAGAGTACGAGTCTAAGACCTTAGTTATTAGGCCAGAGTAAGAGTTAAGACCTTAGCTATTAGGCCAGAGTAAGAGTTAAGACCTTAACCAGTAGGCCAGAGTAAGAGTTAAGACCTTAACCATTAGGCCAGAGTACGAGTCTAAGACATTAGCTATTAGGCCACAGTAAGAGTTAAGACCTTAGCTATTAGGCCAGAGTAAGAGTTAAGACCTTAAACATTAGGCCAGAGTACGAGTCTAAGACATTAGCTATTAGGCCAGAGTAAGTGTTCAGACCTTAGCTATTAGGCCAGAGTAGGAGTTAAGACCTTAACAATTAGGCCAGAGTATGAGTCTAAGACCTTAGCTATTAGGCCAGA